>NC_091977.1:228404111-228729650 GCF_044704955.1 Pristiophorus japonicus | reverse complement strand
GGAACTACCCTCTTCACACAATCCTGGTATAGTAACCTGGAACTACCCTCTTCACACAATCCTGGTATAGTAACCTGGAACTACCCTCTTCACACAATCCTGGTACAGTAACCTGGAACTACCCTCTTCACACAATCCTGGTACAGTAACCTGGAACTACCCTCTTCACACAATCCTGGTATAGTAACCTGGAACTACCCTCTTCACACAATCCTGGTATAGTAACCTGGAACTACCCTCTTCACACAATCCTGGTACAGTAACCTGGAACTACCCTCTTCACACAATCCTGGTACAGTAACCTGGAACTACCCTCTTCACACAATCCTGGTACAGTAACCTGGAACTACCTTCTTCACACAATCCTGGTACAGTAACCTGGAACTACCCTCTTCACACAATCCTGGTATAGTAACCTGGAACTACCCTCTTCACACAATCCTGGTATAGTAACCTGGAACTACCCTCTTCACACAATCCTGGTATAGTAACCTGGAACTACCCTCTTCACACAATCCTGGTACAGTAACCTGGAACTACCCTCTTCACACAATCCTGGTACAGTAACCTGGAACTACCCTCTTCACACAATCCTGGTATAGTAACCTGGAACTACCTCCTTCACACAATCCTGGTATAGTAACCTGGAACTACCCTCTTCACACAATCCTGGTACAGTAACCTGGAACTACCCTCTTCACACAATCCTGGTACAGTAACCTGGAACTACCCTCTTCACACAATCCTGGTATAGTAACCTGGAACTACCCTCTTCACACAATCCTGGTATAGTAACCTGGAACTACCCTCTTCACACAATCCTGGTATAGTAACCTGGAACTACCTCCTTCACACAATCCTGGTATAGTAACCTGGAACTACCCTCTTCACACAATCCTGGTACAGTAACCTGGAACTACCCTCTTCACACAATCCTGGTATAGTAACCTGGAACTACCCTCTTCACACAATCCTGGTACAGTAACCTGGAACTACCCTCTTCACACAATCCTGGTATAGTAACCTGGAACTACCTCCTTCACACAATCCTGGTATAGTAACCTGGAACCACCCTCTTCACACAATCCTGGTATAGTAACCTGGAACTACCTCTTCACACAATCCTGGTAAGTAACGGAACTACCTCCTTCACACAATCCTGGTATAGTAACCTGGAACTACCCTCTTCACACAATCCTGGTATAGTAACCTGGAACTACCTCCTTCACACAATCCTGGTATAGTAACCTGGAACTACCCTCTTCACACAATCCTGGTATAGTAACCTGGAACTACCCTCTTCACACAATCCTGGTACAGTAACCTGGAACTACCCTCTTCACACAATCCTGGTACAGTAACCTGGAACTACCTCCTTCACACAATCCTGGTATAGTAACCTGGAACTACCCTCTTCACACAATCCTGGTACAGTAACCTGGAACTACCTTCTTCACACAATCCTGGTATAGTAACCTGGAACTACCCTCTTCACACAATCCTGGTACAGTAACCTGGAACTACCTCCTTCACACAATCCTGGTACAGTAACCTGGAACGACCTCCTTCACACAATCCTGGTACAGTAACCTGGAACTACCCTCTTCACACAATCCTGGTATAGTAACCTGGAACTACCCTCTTCACACAATCCTGGTACAGTAACCTGGAACTACCTCCTTCACACAATCCTGGTACAGTAACCTGGAACTACCTCCTTCACACAATCCTGGTACAGTAACCTGGAACTACCCTCTTCACACAATCCTGGTACAGTAACCTGGAACTACCCTCTTCACACAATCCTGGTACAGTAACCTGGAACTACCCTCTTCACACAATCCTGGTACAGTAACCTGGAACTACCCTCTTCACACAATCCTGGTACAGTAACCTGGAACTACCCTCTTCACACAATCCTGGTACAGTAACCTGGAACTACCCTCTTCACACAATCCTGGTATAGTAACCTGGAACTACCTCCTTCACACAATCCTGGTATAGTAACCTGGAACTACCCTCTTCACACAATCCTGGTATAGTAACCAGGAACTACCTCCTTCACACAATCCTGGTATAGTAACCTGGAACTACCTCCTTCACACAATCCTGGTATAGTAACCTGGAACTACCCTCTTCACACAATGCTGGTATAGTACCCTGGAACTACCTCCTTCACACAATCCTGGTATAGTAACCTGGAACTACCTTCTTCACACAATCCTGGTACAGTAACCTGGAACTACCTCCTTCACACAATCCTGGTACAGTAACCTGGAACTACCTCCTTCACACAATCCTGGTATAGTAACCTGGAACTACCTCCTTCACACAATCCTGGTATAGTAACCTGGAACTACCTTCTTCACACAATCCTGGTATAGTAACCTGGAACTACCCTCTTCACACAATCCTGGTATAGTAACCTGGAACTACCTTCTTCACACAATCCTGGTATAGTAACCTGGAACTACCCTCTTCACACAATCCTGGTATAGTAACCTGGAACTACCTTCTTCACACAATCCTGGTATAGTAACCTGGAACTACCCTCTTCACATAATCCTGGTACAGTAACCTGGAACTACCTTCTTCACACAATCCTGGTATAGTAACCTGGAACTACCCTCTTCACACAATCCTGGTACAGTAACCTGGAACTACCTCCTTCACACAATCCTGGTACAGTAACCTGGAACTACCTCCTTCACACAATCCTGGTACAGTAACCTGGAACTACCCTCTTCACACAATCCTGGTATAGTAACCTGGAACTACCCTCTTCACACAATCCTGGTACAGTAACCTGGAACTACCTCCTTCACACAATCCTGGTACAGTAACCTGGAACTACCTCCTTCACACAATCCTGGTACAGTAACCTGGAACTACCCTCTTCACACAATCCTGGTACAGTAACCTGGAACTACCCTCTTCACACAATCCTGGTACAGTAACCTGGAACTACCCTCTTCACACAATCCTGGTACAGTAACCTGGAACTACCCTCTTCACACAATCCTGGTACAGTAACCTGGAACTACCCTCTTCACACAATCCTGGTACAGTAACCTGGAACTACCCTCTTCACACAATCCTGG
Organism: Pristiophorus japonicus; assembly: GCF_044704955.1. Classification (NCBI taxonomy): domain Eukaryota; kingdom Metazoa; phylum Chordata; class Chondrichthyes; family Pristiophoridae; genus Pristiophorus; species Pristiophorus japonicus. Next base: position 228,726,549 of record NC_091977.1, on the reverse strand, counting down.
TATAGTAACCTGGAACTACCTCCTTCACACAATCCTGGTATAGTAACCTGGAACTACCCTCTTCACACAATCCTGGTATAGTAACCAGGAACTACCTCCTTCACACAATCCTGGTATAGTAACCTGGAACTACCTCCTTCACACAATCCCTGGTATAGTAACCTGGAACTACCCTCTTCACACAATGCTGGTATAGTACCCTGGAACTACCTCCTTCACACAATCCTGGTATAGTAACCTGGAACTACCTTCTTCACACAATCCTGGTACAGTAACCTGGAACTACCTCCTTCACACAATCCTGGTACAGTAACCTGGAACTACCTCCTTCACACAATCCTGGTATAGTAACCTGGAACTACCTCCTTCACACAATCCTGGTATAGTAACCTGGAACTACCTTCTTCACACAATCCTGGTATAGTAACCTGGAACTACCCTCTTCACACAATCCTGGTATAGTAACCTGGAACTACCTTCTTGACACAATCCTGGTATAGTAACCTAGAACTACCCTCTTCACACAATCCTGGTATAGTAACCTGGAACTACCTTCTTCACACAATCCTGGTATAGTAACCTGGAACTACCCTCTTCACACAATCCTGGTACAGTAACCTGGAACTACCCTCTTCACACAATCCTGGTATAGTAACCTGGAACTACCTTCTTCACACAATCCTGGTACAGTAACCTGGAACTACCCTCTTCACACAATCCTGGTATAGTAACCTGGAACTACCTCCTTCACACAATCCTGGTATAGTAACCTGGAACTACCCTCTTCACACAATCCTGGTATAGTAACCTGGAACTACCCTCTTCACACAATCCTGGTACAGTAACCTGGAACTACCCTCCTTCACACAATCCTGGTATAGTAACCTGGAACTACCCTCTTCACACAATCCTGGTACAGTAACCTGGAACTACCCTCTTCACACAATCCTGGTACAGTAACCTGGAACTACCTTCTTCACACAATCCTGGTATAGTAACCTGGAACTACCCTCTTCACACAATCCTGGTACAGTAACCTGGAACTACCTCCATCACACAATCCTGGTACAGTAACCTGGAACTACCTCCTTGACACAATCCTGGTATAGTAACCTGGAACTACCCTCTTCACACAATCCTGGTATAGTAACCTGGAACTACCCTCTTCACACAATCCTGGTATAGTAACCTGGAACTACCCTCTTCACACAATCCTGGTATAGTAACCTGGAACTACCCTCTTCACACAATCCTGGTACAGTAACCTAGAACTACCCTCTTCACACAATCCTGGTACAGTAACCTGGAACTACCCTCTTCACACAATCCTGGTACAGTAACCTGGAACTACCCTCTTCACACAATCCTGGTACAGTAACCTGGAACTACCCTCTTCACACAATCCTGGTATAGTAACCTGGAACTACCCTCTTCACACAATCCTGGTACAGTAACCTGGAACTACCCTCTTCACACAATCCTGGTACAGTAACCTGGAACTACCCTCTTCACACAATCCTGGTATAGTAACCTGGAACTACCTCCTTCACACAATCCTGGTATAGTAACCTGGAACTACCCTCTTCACACAATCCTGGTATAGTAACCTGGAACTACCTCCTTCACACAATCCTGGTATAGTAACCTGGAACCACCCTCTTCACACAATCCTGGTATAGTAACCTGGAACTACCTCCTTCACACAATCCTGGTATAGTAACCTGGAACTACCCTCTTCACACAATCCTGGTACAGTAACCTGGAACTACCCTCTTCACACAATCCTGGTACAGTAACCTGGAACTACCCTCTTCACACAATCCTGGTATAGTAACCTGGAACTACCCTCTTCACACAATCCTGGTATAGTAACCTGGAACTACCCTCTTCACACAATCCTGGTATAGTAACCTGGAACTACCTCCTTCACACAATCCTGGTATAGTAACCTGGAACTACCCTCTTCACACAATCCTGGTATAGTAACCTGGAACTACCCTCTTCACACAATCCTGGTATAGTAACCTGGAACTACCTCCTTCACACAATCCTGGTATAGTAACCTGGAACTACCCTCTTCACACAATCCTGGTACAGTAACCTGGAACTACCCTCTTCACACAATCCTGGTATAGTAACCTGGAACTACCCTCTTCACACAATCCTGGTACAGTAACCTGGAACTACCCTCTTCACACAATCCTGGTATAGTAACCTGGAACTACCCTCTTCACACAATCCTGGTACAGTAACCTGGAACTACCCTCTTCACACAATCCTGGTACAGTAACCTGGAACTACCCTCTTCACACAATCCTGGTACAGTAACCTGGAACTACCCTCTTCACACAATCCTGGTACAGTAACCTGGAACTACCCTCTTCACACAATCCTGGTATAGTAACCTGGAACTACCCTCTTCACACAATCCTGGTATAGTAACCTGGAACTACCCTCTTCACACAATCCTGGTACAGTAACCTGGAACTACCCTCTTCACACAATCCTGGTACAGTAACCTGGAAGTACCCTCTTCACACAATCCTGGTACAGTAACCTGGAACTACCTTCTTCACACAATCCTGGTACAGTAACCTGGAACTACCCTCTTCACACAATCCTGGTATAGTAACCTGGAACTACCCTCTTCACACAATCCTGGTACAGTAACCTGGAACTACCCTCTTCACACAATCCTGGTATAGTAACCTGGAACTACCCTCTTCACACAATCCTGGTACAGTAACCTGGAACTACCCTCTTCACACAATCCTGGTACAGTAACCTGGAACTACCCTCTTCACACAATCCTGGTATAGTAACCTGGAACTACCTCCTTCACACAATCCTGGTATAGTAACCTGGAACTACCCTCTTCACACAATCCTGGTACAGTAACCTGGAACTACCCTCTTCACACAATCCTGGTACAGTAACCTGGAACTACCCTCTTCACACAATCCTGGTATAGTAACCTGGAACTACCCTCTTCACACAATCCTGGTATAGTAACCTGGAACTACCCTCTTCACACAATCCTGGTATAGTAACCTGGAACTACCTCCCTTCACACAATCCTGGTATAGTAACCTGGAACTACCCTCTTCACACAATCCTGGTACAGTAACCTGGAACTACCCTCTTCACACAATCCTGGTATAGTAACCTGGAACTACCCTCTTCACACAATCCTGGTACAGTAACCTGGAACTACCCTCTTCACACAATCCTGGTATAGTAACCTGGAACTACCTCCTTCACACAATCCTGGTATAGTAACCTGGAACCACCCTCTTCACACAATCCTGGTATAGTAACCTGGAACTACCTCCTTCACACAATCCTGGTATGGTAACCTGGAACTACCCTCTTCACACAATCCTGGTATAGTAACCTGGAACTACCTCCTTCACACAATCCTGGTATAGTAACCTGGAACTACCCTCTTCACACAATCCTGGTGTAGTAACCTGGAACTACCCTCTTCACACAATCCTGGTACAGTAACCTGGAACTACCCTCTTCACACAATCCTGGTACAGTAACCTGGAACTACCTTCTTCACACAATCCTGGTATAGTAACCTGGAACTACCCTCTTCACACAATCCTGGTACAGTAACCTGGAACTACCTTCTTCACACAATCCTGGTATAGTAACCTGGAACTACCCTCTTCACACAATCCTGGTACAGTAACCTGGAACTACCTCCTTCACACAATCCTGGTACAGTAACCTGGAACTACCTCCTTCACACAATCCTGGTACAGTAACCTGGAACTACCCTCTTCACACAATCCTGGTATAGTAACCTGGAACTACCCTCTTCACACAATCCTGGTACAGTAACCTGGAACTACCTCCTTCACACAATCCTGGTACAGTAACCTGGAACTACCTCCTTCACACAATCCTGGTACAGTAACCTGGAACTACCCTCTTCACACAATCCTGGTACAGTAACCTGGAACTACCCTCTTCACACAATCCTGGTACAGTAACCTGGAACTACCCTCTTCACACAATCCTGGTACAGTAACCTGGAACTACCCTCTTCACACAATCCTGGTACAGTAACCTGGAACTACCCTCTTCACACAATCCTGGTACAGTAACCTGGAACTACCCTCTTCACACAATCCTGGTATAGTAACCTGGAACTACCTCCTTCACACAATCCTGGTATAGTAACCTGGAACTACCCTCTTCACACAATCCTGGTATAGTAACCAGGAACTACCTCCTTCACACAATCCTGGTATAGTAACCTGGAACTACCTCCTTCACACAATCCTGGTATAGTAACCTGGAACTACCCTCTTCACTCAATGCTGGTATAGTACCCTGGAACTACCTCCTTCACACAATCCTGGTATAGTAACCTGGAACTACCTTCTTCACACAATCCTGGTACAGTAACCTGGAACTACCTCCTTCACACAATCCTGGTACAGTAACCTGGAACTACCTCCTTCACACAATCCTGGTATAGTAACCTGGAACTACCTCCTTCACACAATCCTGGTATAGTAACCTGGAACTACCTTCTTCACACAATCCTGGTATAGTAACCTGGAACTACCCTCTTCACACAATCCTGGTATAGTAACCTGGAACTACCTTCTTCACACAATCCTGGTATAGTAACCTGGAACTACCCTCTTCACACAATCCTGGTATAGTAACCTGGAACTACCTTCTTCACACAATCCTGGTATAGTAACCTGGAACTACCCTCTTCACATAATCCTGGTATAGTAACCTGGAACTACCCTCTTCACACAATCCTGGTACAGTAACCTGGAACTACCCTCTTCACACAATCCTGGTATAGTAACCTGGAACTACCTTCTTCACACAATCCTGGTACAGTAACCTGGAACTACCCTCTTCACACAATCCTGGTATAGTAACCTGGAACTACCTCCTTCACACAATCCTGGTATAGTAACCTGGAACTACCCTCTTCACACAATCCTGGTATAGTAACCTGGAACTACCCTCTTCACACAATCCTGGTACAGTAACCTGGAACTACCTCCTTCACACAATCCTGGTATAGTAACCTGGAACTACCCTCTTCACACAATCCTGGTACAGTAACCTGGAACTACCCTCTTCACACAATCCTGGTACAGTAACCTGGAACTACCCTCTTCACACAATCCTGGTACAGTAACCTGGAACTACCTCCTTCACACAATCCTGGTACAGTAACCTGGAACTACCCTCTTCACACGATCCTGGTACAGTAACCTGGAACTACCCTCTTCACACGATCCTGGTACAGTAACCTGGAACTACCTCCTTCACACAATCCTGGTATAGTAACCTGGAACTACCCTCTTCACACGATCCTGGTATAGTAACCTGGAACTACCCTCTTCACACAATCCTGGTATAGTAACCTGGAACTACCCTCTTCACACAATCCTGGTATAGTAACCTGGAACTACCCTCTTCACACAATCCTGGTACAGTAACCTAGAACTACCCTCTTCACACAATCCTGGTACAGTAACCTGGAACTACCCTCTTCACACAATCCTGGTACAGTAACCTGGAACTACCCTCTTCACACAATCCTGGTACAGTAACCTGGAACTACCCTCTTCACACAATCCTGGTATAGTAACCTGGAACTACCCTCTTCACACAATCCTGGTACAGTAACCTGGAACTACCCTCTTCACACAATCCTGGTACAGTAACCTGGAACTACCCTCTTCACACAATCCTGGTATAGTAACCTGGAACTACCTCCTTCACACAATCCTGGTATAGTAACCTGGAACTACCCTCTTCACACAATCCTGGTATAGTAACCTGGAACTACCTCCTTCACACAATCCTGGTATAGTAACCTGGAACTACCTCCTTCACACAATCCTGGTATAGTAACCTGGAACTACCCTCTTCACACAATCCTGGTATAGTAACCTGGAACTACCTCCTTCACACAATCCTGGTATAGTAACCTGGAACTACCTCCTTCACACAATCCTGGTACAGTAACCTGGAACTACCTCCTTCACACAATCCTGGTATAGTAACCTGGAACTACCTCCTTCACACAATCCTGGTATAGTAACCTGGAACTACCTTCTTCACACAATCCTGGTATAGTAACCTGGAACTACCCTCTTCACACAATCCTGGTATAGTAACCTGGAACTACCTTCTTCACACAATCCTGGTATAGTAACCTGGAACTACCCTCTTCACACAATCCTGGTATAGTAACCTGGAACTACCCTCTTCACACAATCCTGGTATAGTAACTTGGAACTACCTCCTTCACACAATCCTGGTATAGTAACCTGGAACTACCTTCTTCACACAATCCTGGTATAGTAACCTGGAACTACCCTCTTCACACAATCCTGGTATAGTAACCTGGAACTACCTTCTTCACACAATCCTGGTATAGTAACCTGGAACTACCTCCTTCACACAATCCTGGTATAGTAACCTGGAACTACTTCCTTCACACAATCCTGGTATAGTAACCTGGAACTACCCTCTTCACACAATCCTGGTATAGTAACCTGGAACTACCTCCTTCACACAATCCTGGTATAGTAACCTGGAACTACCCTCTTCACACAATCCTGGTACAGTAACCTGGAACTACCTCCTTCACACAATCCTGGTACAGTAACCTGGAACTACCTCCTTCACACAATCCTGGTACAGTAACCTGGAACTACCCTCTTCACACAATCCTGGTACAGTAACCTGGAACTACCTTCTTCACACAATCCTGGTACAGTAACCTGGAACTACCCTCTTCACACAATCCTGGTACAGTAACCTGGAACTACCTCCTTCACACAATCCTGGTACAGTAACCTGGAACTACCTCCTTCACACAATCCTGGTAGAGTAACCTGGAACTACCCTCTTCACACAATCCTGGTACAGTAACCTGGAACTACCTTCTTCACACAATCCTGGTACAGTAACCTGGAACTACCCTCTTCACACAATCCTGGTACAGTAACCTGGAACTACCTCCTTCACACAATCCTGGTACAGTAACCTGGAACTACCCTCTTCACACAATCCTGGTACAGTAACCTGGAACTACCCTCTTCACACAATCCTGGTACAGTAACCTGGAACTACCCTCTTCACACAATCCTGGTACAGTAACCTGGAACTACCCTCTTCACACAATCCTGGTACAGTAACCTGGAACTACCCTCTTCACACAATCCTGGTACAGTAACCTGGAACTACCCTCTTCACACAATCCTGGTACAGTAACCTGGAACTACCCTCTTCACACAATCCTGGTATAGTAACCTGGAACTACCCTCATCACACAATCCTGGTACAGTAACCTGGAACTACCCTCTTCACACGATCCTGGTACAGTAACCTGGAACTACCTCCTTCACACAATCCTGGTATAGTAACCTGGAACTACCCTCTTCACACAATCCTGGTATAGTAACCTGGAACTACCCTCTTCACACAATCCTGGTATAGTAACCTGGAACTACCCTCTTCACACAATCCTGGTATAGTAACCTGGAACTACCCTCTTCACACAATCCTGGTACAGTAACCTGGAACTACCCTCTTCACACAATCCTGGTACAGTATCTGGAACTACCCTCTTCACACAATCCTGGTACAGTAACCTGGAACTACCCTCTTCACACAATCCTGGTACAGTAACCTGGAACTACCCTCTTCACACAATCCTGGTACAGTAACCTGGAACTACCCTCTTCACACAATCCTGGTATAGTAACCTGGAACTACCCTCTTCACACAATCCTGGTACAGTAACCTGGAACTACCCTCTTCACACAATCCTGGTATAGTAACCTGGAACTACCCTCTTCACACGATCCTGGTACAGTAACCTGGAACTACCTCCTTCACACAATCCTGGTATAGTAACCTGGAACTACCCTCTTCACACAATCCTGGTATAGTAACCTGGAACTACCCTCTTCACACAATCCTGGTATAGTAACCTGGAACTACCTCCTTCACACAATCCTGGTACAGTAACCTGGAACTACCCTCTTCACACAATCCTGGTATAGTAACCTGGAACTACCCTCTTCACACAATCCTGGTACAGTAACCTGGAACTACCTCCTTCACACAATCCTGGTATAGTAACCTGGAACTACCCTCTTCACACAATCCTGGTATAGTAACCTGGAACTACCTCCTTCACACAATCCTGGTATAGTAACCTGGAACTACCCTCTTCACACAATCCTGGTACAGTAACCTGGAACTACCCTCTTCACACAATCCTGGTACAGTAACCTGGAACTACCCTCTTCACACAATCCTGGTATCGTAACCTGGAACTACCTCCTTCACACAATCCTGGTATAGTAACCTGGAACTACCTTCTTCACACAATCCTGGTACAGTAACCTGGAACTACCTCCTTCACACAATCCTGGTACAGTAACCTGGAACTACCTCCTTCACACAATACTGGTATAGTAACCTGGAACTACCTCCTTCACACAATCCTGGTATAGTAACCTGGAACTACCCTCTTCACACAATCCTGGTATAGTAACCTGGAACTACCTTCTTCACACAATCCTGGTATAGTAACCTGGAACTACCCTCTTCACACAATCCTGGTATAGTAACCTGGAACTACCTCCTTCACACAATCCTGGTATAGTAACCTGGAACTACCTCCTTCACACAATCCTGGTATAGTAACCTGGAACTACCCTCTTCACACAATCCTGCTATAGTAACCTGGAACTACCTTCTTCACACAATCCTGGTATAGTAACCTGGAACTACCCTCTTCACACAATCCTGGTATAGTAACCTGGAACTACCCTCTTCACACAATCCTGGTACAGTAACCTGGAACTACCCTCTTCACACAATCCTGGTATAGTAACCTGGAACTACCTTCTTCACACAATCCTGGTACAGTAACCTGGAACTACCCTCTTCACACAATCCTGGTATAGTAACCTGGAACTACCTCCTTCACACAATCCTGGTATAGTAACCTGGAACTCCCCTCTTCACACAATCCTGGTATAGTAACCTGGAACTACCCTCTTCACACAATCCTGGTACAGTAACCTGGAACTACCTCCTTCACACAATCCTGGTATAGTAACCTGGAACTACCCTCTTCACACAATCCTGGTACAGTAACCTGGAACTACCCTCTTCACACAATCCTGGTACAGTAACCTGGAACTACCTTCTTCACACAATCCTGGTATAGTAACCTGGAACTACCCTCTTCACACAATCCTGGTACAGTAACCTGGAACTACCTCCTTCACACAATCCTGGTACAGTAACCTGGAACTACCTCCTTCACACAATCCTGGTACAGTAACCTGGAACTACCCTCTTCACACAATCCTGGTACAGTAACCTGGAACTACCTTCTTCACACAATCCTGGTACAGTAACCTGGAACTACCCTCTTCACACAATCCTGGTACAGTAACCTGGAACTACCTCCTTCACACAATCCTGGTACAGTAACCTGGAACTACCCTCTTCACACAATCCTGGTACAGTAACCTGGAACTACCCTCTTCACACAATCCTGGTATAGTAACCTGGAACTACCCTCTTCACACAATCCTGGTACAGTAACCTGGAACTACCCTCTTCACACAATCCTGGTACAGTAACCTGGAACTACCCTCTTCACACAATCCTGGTACAGTAACCTGGAAGTACCCTCTTCACACAATCCTGGTACAGTAACCTGGAACTACCCTCTTCACACAATCCTGGTATAGTAACCTGGAACTACCCTCTTCACACAATCCTGGTACAGTAACCTGGAACTACCCTCTTCACACAATCCTGGTACAGTAACCTGGAACTACCCTCTTCACACGATCCTGGTACAGTAACCTGGAACTACCTCCTTCACACAATCCTGGTATAGTAACCTGGAACTACCCTCTTCACACAATCCTGGTATAGTAACCTGGAACTACCCTCTTCACACAATCCTGGTACAGTAACCTGGAACTACCCTCTTCACACAATCCTGGTATAGTAACCTGGAACTACCCTCTTCACACAATCCTGGTACAGTAACCTGGAACTACCCTCTTCACACAATCCTGGTACAGTAACCTGGAACTACCCTCTTCACACAATCCTGGTATAGTAACCTGGAACTACCCTCTTCACACAATCCTGGTACAGTAACCTGGAACTACCCTCTTCACACAATCCTGGTATAGTAACCTGGAACTACCCTCTTCACACGATCCTGGTACAGTAACCTGGAACTACCTCCTTCACACAATCCTGGTATAGTAACCTGGAACTACCCTCTTCACACAATCCTGGTATAGTAACCTGGAACTACCCTCTTCACACAATCCTGGTATAGTAACCTGGAACTACCCTCTTCACACAATCCTGGTATAGTAACCTGGAACTACCTCCTTCACACAATCCTGGTACAGTAACCTGGAACTACCCTCTTCACACAATCCTGGTATAGTAACCTGGAACTACCCTCTTCACACAATCCTGGTACAGTAACCTGGAACTACCTCCTTCACACAATCCTGGTATAGTAACCTGGAACTGCCCTCTTCACACAATGCTGGTACAGTAACCTGGAACTACCCTCTTCACACAATCCTGGTACAGTAACCTGGAACTATCCTCTTCACACAATCCTGGTATAGTAACCTGGAACTACCTCCTTCACACAATCCTGGTATAGTAACCTGGAACTACCCTCTTCACACAATCCTGGTATAGTAACCTGGAACTACCTCCTTCACACAATCCTGGTATAGTAACCTGGAACTACCTCCTTCACACAATCCTGGTATAGTAACCTGGAACTACCCTCTTCACACAATCCTGGTATAGTAACCTGGAACTACCTCCTTCACACAATCCTGGTATAGTAACCTGGAACTACCTCCTTCACACAATCCTGGTATAGTAACCTGGAACTACCCTCTTCACACAATCCTGGTATAGTAACCTGGAACTACCCTCTTCACACAATCCTGGTATAGTAACCTGGAACTACCCTCTTCACACAATCCTGGTATAGTAACCTGGAACTACCCTCTTCACACAATCCTGGTACAGTAACCTGGAACTACCCTCTTCACACAATCCTGGTAGAGTAACCTGGAACTACCCTCTTCACACAATCCTGGTACAGTAACCTGGAACTACCCTCTTCACACAATCCTGGTACAGTAACCTGGAACTACCCTCTTCACACAATCCTGGTACAGTAACCTGGAACTACCCTCTTCACACAATCCTGGTACAGTAACCTGGAACTACCCTCTTCACACAATCCTGGTATAGTAACCTGGAACTACCCTCTTCACACAATCCTGGTACAGTAACCTGGAACTACCTTCTTCACACAATCCTGGTATAGTAACCTGGAACTACCCTCTTCACACAATCCTGGTATAGTAACCTGGAACTACCCTCTTCACACAATCCTGGTATAGTAACCTGGAACTACCCTCTTCACACAATCCTGGTATAGTAACCTGGAACTACCCTCTTCACACAATCCTGGTATAGTAACCTGGAACTACCCTCTTCACACAATCCTGGTACAGTAACCTGGAACTACCCTCTTCACACAATCCTGGTATAGTAACCTGGAACTACCCTCTTCACACGATCCTGGTACAGTAACCTGGAACTACCCTCTTCACACAATCCTGGTACAGTAACCTGGAACTACCCTCTTCACACAATCCTGGTACAGTAACCTGGAACTACCCTCTTCACACAATCCTGGTACAGTAACCTGGAACTACCTCCTTCACACAATCCTGGTATAGTAACCTGGAACTACCCTCTTCACACAATCCTGGTATAGTAACCTGGAACTACCCTCTTCACACAATCCTGGTATAGTAACCTGGAACTACCTCCTTCACATAATCCTGGTACAGTAACCTGGAACTACCCTCTTCACACAATCCTGGTATAGTAACCTGGAACTACCCTCTTCACACAATCCTGGTACAGTAACCTGGAACTACCTCCTTCACACAATCCTGGTATAGTAACCTGGAACTACCCTCTTCACACAATCCTGGTATAGTAACCTGGAACTACCTCCTTCACACAATGCTGGTACAGTAACCTGGAACTACCCTCTTCACACAATCCTGGTACAGTAACCTGGAACTACCCTCTTCACACAATCCTGGTATAGTAACCTGGAACTACCTCCTTCACACAATCCTGGTATAGTAACCTGGAACTACCTTCTTCACACAATCCTGGTACAGTAACCTGGAACTACCTCCTTCACACAATCCTGGTACAGTAACCTGGAACTACCTCCTTCACACAATCCTGGTATAGTAACCTGGAACTACCTCCTTCACACAATCCTGGTATATTAACCTGGAACTACCTTCTTCACACAATCCTGGTATAGTAACCTGGAACTACCCTCTTCACACAATCCTGGTATAGTAACCTGGAACTACCTTCTTCGCACAATCCTGGTATAGTAACCTGGAACTACCCTCTTCACACAATCCTGGTATAGTAACCTGGAACTACCTCCTTCACACAATCCTGGTATAGTAACCTGGAACTACCTCCTTCACACAATCCTGGTATAGTAACCTGGAACTACCTTCTTCACACAATCCTGGTATAGTAACCTGGAACTACCCTCTTCACACAATCCTGGTATAGTAACCTGGAACTACCTTCTTCACACAATCCTGGTATAGTAACCTGGAACTACCCTCTTCACACAATCCTGGTATAGTAACCTGGAACTACCCTCTTCACACAATCCTGGTACAGTAACCTGGAACTACCCTCTTCACACAATCCTGGTACAGTAACCTGGAACTACCTCCTTCACACAATCCTGGTACAGTAACCTGGAACTACCCTCTTCACACAATCCTGGTATAGTAACCTGGAACTACCCTCTTCACACAATCCTGGTATAGTAACCTGGAACTACCTCCTTCACACAATCCTGGTCCAGTAACCTGGAACTACCCTCTTCACACAATCCTGGTATAGTAACCTGGAACTACCCTCTTCACACAATCCTGGTACAGTAACCTGGAACTACCTCCTTCACACAATCCTGGTACAGTAACCTGGAACTACCTCCTTCACACAATCCTGGTATAGTAACCTGGAACTACCCTCTTCACACAATCCTGGTAAAGTAACCTGGAACTACCCTCTTCACACAATCCTGGTACAGTAACCTGGAACTACCCTCTTCTCACAATCCTGGTACAGTAACCTGGAACTACCCTCTTCACACAATCCTGGTATAGTAACCTGGAACTACCCTCTTCACACAATCCTGGTACAGTAACCTGGAACTACCTCCTTCACACAATCCTGGTACAGTAACCTGGAACTACTTCCTTCACACAATCCTGGTATAGTAACCTGGAACTACCCTCTTCACACAATCCTGGTATAGTAACCTGGAACTACCCTCTTCACACAATCCTGGTACAGTAACCTGGAACTACCCTCTTCACACAATCCTGGTACAGTAACCTGGAACTACCCTCTTCACACAATCCTGGTACAGTAACCTGGAACTACCCTCTTCACACAATCCTGGTATAGTAACCTGGAACTACCCTCTTCACACAATCCTGGTACAGTAACCTGGAACTACCCTCTTCACACAATCCTGGTACAGTAACCTGGAACTACCCTCTTCACACAAAATGTAATGGAAATTGGCAGCTCTGTTCCCCAAAACGCTGTTGAGGATGGGGGTCAATTGAAAATGTCAAAACTGAGATTTATAGATTTTTGTCAGTAAAAGGCACTAAGGGTTACGGAACCAAGGCGGGTAGATGGAGTTAAGATACAGATCAGCCATAGAATCGCACAGAAGGAAGCCATTCGATGGATCTTTCGAAGAGAAATCCAGTTCGTCTCACTCCCCAGCTCTTTCCCCATGTTCCTGCAATTTTTTCTACTTCCAAGTATTTATCCCATTCCCTTTTGAAAACTACTATGGAATCTGTATCCACCACCCTATCGCGCAGTGCATTCCAAATCCTAAGCACTCATTACGTACAAAAAGATTTTACCTCGGGTTGCCTCTGCTTCTTTTGCCAATTGCCTTAAATCTAGGTCCACTCGTTATCAACCCTTCAACTAATGGAAACTGTTTCTCTTTATTTATTCTATCTTAACCTTTCATGATTTTAAACATGCCATGATCTAATTGAATGGCAGAATAGGCTTGAGGAGCTGAATGGCCTCCTCCTGTTCGCATGTACCCCGACCAAACTACACAGGCCATCGCATATAGTGGGCGAATCTTGTTTGCATGTTCACGTCTGCTATAAAGGTGGGGACTGTATGCTAATTATTTTAGGGACAGGAATGTGCTGTTTGTTCTTAATTGGTCAATCCCACCTACCTACTTTCTCCATGTCCCTTTGTAGTGGATGATTAACCCTTTTGTATGTTATTCATGGGATTTAGTGTTAAGCTGACAAAAGCATTGGAAGGGTTATGTTCTCGTCTGTTTTCTAACAAGCAATTATTTCTACACAGTGACGGAAGCTTCCCAAAGGATGAAGGTTCAAGTCAAGAAATCTCAGAATCCTTGTTTGTTGGAGAGAGCAAGAATTATGGATCTCAAGGAGGCCAAAACAAGTACTGGGGTGTTGGTGGGGTAGATGGAAAAAATCGCACTCTACCAAGAGACAAGTAAGGTTCTGAGCCCTATGGGCATATCTTGTTGTATAAATAATGGCTGATGCATGACACAACAGATCTAGGCTTGTATTTCCTGGAATATAGAAGGTTAAGGGGTGATTTGATTGATTAAAGTTTATAGGATTTTCCGATGGTGGGGGAGTCATGCCATTCAGGAGAGAAGTTAGGAAACACTTCTAGATGCAAAGGGTGGTAGACGTGTGGAACTCTCTACCACAAAAAGCAGTAGATGCTCGCTCAATTAATAATTGTAAATCTGAGATCGATCGATTTTTGCTAGCCAAAGGTATTGAGGCATATGGGGCCAAGGTGGGTAGATGGAGTTGAGATACAGATCAGTCATGATTTCATTGAATGGCCGAACAGGTTTAAGGTTCTGAGTGGCCTTCTCCTGTTGCCATGTTGTCTGGTGGGATTGATGTTTTTTTTAATTTCAAAATATACTTTATTCATATAAAAATTTGTACAGTACATTCAAAAGCAGTTCAGTACATTTAGCTGCGGTCAGCAATCCCATACACTACATTTGGGAGCTGACGGCAGCTCCGTTCGATACATTTCCCTTGCTTTTCATTTCAAGTACAATTCGGTACAATACGGGATACATTGTAGTACATTCAACAAATTACATTACGTGTGTCGCTATACAGTACATGGAATGGGTGACGGTACATTTACATTTTTTTTTATGTTTAAGGGCTATGGGGGCTGAAATCGCCCCTTTCAATAAGAGCTGTGGCCGCCTGAAAGCAGCAGCCATGGGCAGTAAGCACTCACCGTTGGTCGGCGTGGAGGGGCCGCCATTTTGAAAATTGCCCTCGTGGATTTTCCTGGCGGAGAACATCTCTGCTTCGCCCATGTTGTCGACCCCTTACCGACCGGCGATGACCCCCTTTCTGACCCGCGTGAGATATTGCGGATTGGGAGCTGGTCGGTGCCACTGATAGCTTTTTCCAGTTGGGAAGCTTCTTGAAGGGGAGGTCGCACTGCCGCGGCCGCCATTTTATTCCAATTGTCAGCCGACTGCCAGGTCGGCCCGACAGTGGTGCCCACAGGTTCGGTCAGGCCACCAGCAGGCAACCCGGTACCCCAGCTTGGGTACCTCTCTGGTGTTTGCCACTAAAGTGGCCGCAGAGTTCGCAGCGGCCCTCCTCTAACTGAAGGGAAAGGATGTTGTGACACGTCAGCGTGGCGCTGATGACTCGGAGCGACGGCCGCTCCGACCGGCCCGCACTTCCGCCCCGCTGGTGACACCACATCTGCCCCGCTTAAAAAAAAACAAAGAGCTGAATTTACGCGGATTGTCCGCCTCATGCATTGGGGCAGCCAGAGCACTTAAAAATCAGGAGGTGCGCCCTGTTTCGGATGGACAGCAACTTTGGTCCATGATCTCTCCTGTATGATGCTGAAATTTTGTGAAATTTTTAGAAATGCCCAAGCGAAAAATTCCAAAGTTTCTCCCCAGGACCTGAGTAACATACAAAACAGAAGGACAAGAAAAGAAGAGCTGGTCTATCCAGCCTTTCCCAACCTAGCATGGTGTAACTTCGCATGCCACTGCCTCCCACCCCATGTTCAGCATGCTGCTCCAACATCCTGCCTGCTAATCCTTGTGAAACCTATCTATTCCCTCAGTTCTTCATTAAAATAGTTTTCATTTATCAATCTTCTTCAGTTTGCATTCCATCATTGGATGCAACCTCCATTCCTCTCACGGTGCAATCGCTGAATCACTATCTGTTAGCTCTCGAGTCTCCTTCCATAGCCCATGGAAATCGTGTTTCTTTCAGTTCTTTAAAGACGCAGTAGTTTGCATGCAAGTTTTAATGAACCGATATCAGCCCGTTGATTGAAGATTTCATCTTTGGTTTTTCTTCCTCTTTTGATATTCTTGGGCTCTCTCTGCACTTACTAACAAATGCAGCTTCCACATTTCTGTTGCAAAACTTATTACCTGTAAACTGTTTTTTATCTCTGCTGCTGCCCGTATCCTAACTCGCACCCAGTCCTGCTCACCCATCACCCCTGTGCTCGCTGACCTACATTGGCTCCCGGTTAAGCAATGCCTTGATTTAAAAATTCTCACCCTTGTTTTAAAATCCCTCCATGGCCTCGCCCCTCCCTATATCTGTAATCTCCAGCCCCACAACCCTCAGAGATCTCTGCGCTCCTCCAATTCTGGCCTCTTGAGCATCCCCGATTCTAATCGCTGCACCATTGGCGGCCGAGCCATCAGCCTAGGCTCTAGCTCTGGAATCGCCTCTCTATCTCTCTTTCCTTTTTTAAGTCGGTCCTTAAAACCCATCTCTTTGACCAAGCTTTTGGTCACCTGTTCTAATATCTCCTTCGGTATCGAACTTTGTTTGATTACGCTGCTGTGAAGCACCTTGGGACATTTTATTACGTTAAAGGTGCTATATAAATCAAGTTGTTGTCCATGTTAGAGAAGTTTTATTTATCCTTTTCTTGTGGCTTTAAAACAGGACTTTCCCCATTCGGGGATTTCAGATTTATGATGGGCCTATTCACGTTACCAAGACAACCTTCCGAAACTATATGGCAACTCCAGTCCGATTCACCAGCGCTGTAGGATTCTTTCTGAAGAACCCATGGCAACTGACTCCCAAGAACAGTTTCTCTCTGGTGAAGTTTGGCAAAGATGTATGTCCATCTTGTTATTTGCTGTAATGTAATATGCATGCATGGTATAAAATTCTTTGGAATATTGGAGAATATTATAACTATTATAAGTCAGATTACTGGACCATAACTTTACTAATAACAACTTGCATTTATATAGCGCCTTTAACATGGTAAAACATCCCAAGGCGCTTCACAGGATCGTTCTCGAACAGAATTTGACACCGAGCCACATAACGAGATATGACAGGTGCTTGATCAAAAAGGTAGGTTTTAGGGAATGTCTTCAAGGAGGAGAGAAAGGCGGAGGGAATTCCAGAGCTTAGGACCTAGGCAGCTGGAGGCATGGCCGCCAGTTGTGGAGCGATGGAAAATGGGGTTACGCAAGAGGCCAGAATTTGAGAAGCACAGAAATCTCGGAGGGTTGTGGGACACATTATGATGATCAGTACTTAATTATTCACACGTAAAGATGTATGAGCTGGGGTGGGGTGTTGTGTGATTGTGCAACTCCCTTTGAATGTTCACTGATTGCCTTGTGGTTTATGAATATGAGAAGCTCCGATTATCATTCTTTTGTGATGGTTGCTACATAAATGCAGTTTGCTTGTTTTTCCACTGTATGCCGTGTTTATTATTTAGATTTTTTTTTGATTCCCTGTTTTCGCTCCTCCTCACCTCTCCGGGAAGGTGCTGATTCAATCCTGGAGTAAAGCATCCATGGACTCCAGCCTCCCTCCAGTACCTCAACCAGGTAGCCATCCTAGATGGTGAGTGTTAGCAGGTCAATCCAGCACGGAGGTCGTTGTCGCTGAGTCTGAATCTGGTTTTTGGTGTGACATTCACGGGCGAACATGTCTTCCAGCTGAAAACCCAGAGAAGGCAGACGGTGGGGAAGTAGGAGGGGGGGGGGTACCTTGGTTAAACGTCTCATCCGAAAGATGGCACCTCTGACAGTGCGACACTCCCTTGCTACTGCACTGGTTATCAGCCTCGATTGTGTGCTCATATCTCTGGAGCAAAGGTTATTCAATAGAGGTGAGGAGTGAACATTGGCAGATGGCTGTTTTAATATAATCCCCCACACCAGTCCTGGGACACAGAAACCAAATGTAGCCCTGCTTTCACCCCTTCCCACGCTATTGGCCAAAATAAGATCAGCTAACTCGGTGTAGACCAAACACCAATCTTGGCATCTTCTATTCTGTGCGGCTCTACTCCACACTGGGCAGTGTATTAACCAACTGGGCATCTACTGGTGCAATTTTGAATGAGAACATGTATGAAATAGCTTTTAGATCATAGAATCATACAGCTCAGAAGGCCCATTTGGCCCATGGTGCTTGTGCCGGCTCTTTTGAAAGTTACAATTGAATCTGCTTCCACCGCCCTTTCAGGCAGCGCATTCCAGATCACAACATGCTGTGTTTTAAAAAAAAAAAAAAAAAAAATTCTCATCTTCCTTCAGGTTCTTTTGCCAATTATCTTAAAGAAAGACGACACCTCCGACAGTGCAGCGCTTCCTCAGTACTCCACTGGAGTGTCAGTCCTAGATTTTGTGCTCAAGTCTCTGGAGTGGCGTTCGAACCCCCAACCTTCTGGTTCAGAGGAGAGAGAGCTACCCACTGAGCCGTGTTTGATGCTCAGATGTGTTGCTTACATCAGTAAGGAAATGGTGGCATAGTGGTTATGTTACTGGACGAGTAACCCAGAGGGCTGGTGGTAGCTGGGGAATTTTAATTCAGTTAATAAAAATGAATCTGGAATAAAAAGCTAGTATCAGTAATGGTGACCATGAAACTACCAGATTGTTGTATTGGGTTCACTAATGTCCTTTAGGGATGGAAATCTGCTGTTTTGGCCTACATGTGACTCCAGACCCACAGCAATGTAGTTGACTGCCCTCTGAAATGGGAAACCACTCAGTTAAGGGCAATTAGGGATGGGCACTAAATGCTGGCTGTGTCAGCAACGTCTATATTCCGTGAATGAATTAAAAAAAAAGTAACATTATGTAATTGTGTTTACTGCTCAGGTGTCCTTGAACGTTTTCTTTGGCAAACCGGGCCTGTGGTTTGAGGGCTGCGATCTCGACGGTGACAAGAATGCCGTGTTCCACGATATCGACGGCTCCGTAACGGGCTACAGGGACACGTACGTGGGCCGCATGGACAACTTCCTGATCCAACATCCCAGCTGCAAGAATGTCACGGCCTGGTTTGGATCAGTTTGCAGTGGAAAGTATGCTCAGGTAAGAAGAAACTGAGGGCAAGAGAAGAATCACTTAAAAAGTATATTTCAAAGCGCATTTCACAACCTCAGGATGCCCCAAAAGCACATGAAGTACCTTTGAAGTGTAGTCACTGTTGTGATGTAGAAAACACAGCAGCCAATTTGCACACAGCGAACTCCCACAAACAGCAATGTGATAATGGCCAGATTATCTGTTCTTTTTTTAGTGATGTTGGTTGAGCGATAAATATGGACCAGGACACCAGAGATAACTCCCCTGCTCTTCTTCGAAATAGTGCCCATTGGATCTTTTACATCCACCTAAGACACAGACAGTGCCTCGGTTTAACGTCTCATCCAAAAGACAGCACATCCAACAGTGCAGCACTCCTTCAGTACTGCACTGGGAGTGTCGGCCTAGATTTTGTGCTCAGGTCTCTGGAGTGAGTCTTGAACCCATGACCTTATGACAAAGAGGCGAGAGTGCTACCCAGTGAGTTAAAGCTATATCTGCTTAGTAGTTAGATCAGATTAGCATATTTGTAGCTTACCAGATATAAGCTGTGCATCTCGAGTCAGATACAGTCACTTGTATTAGGATACAGGGAAATCCTTTTGATTCAACTATTAATGGCTTAACACAGGTGTCTATTCCACAGGATGGCATCTTGCCTTTCCGCAGATTAACAGTTCCAAGGATTTATAAGTGGAATGAGATTCCGCTGCCTTAATGTGTTGCAATATTTTCAACAGATGACAGTTTGATTTATTTTTTTGTTTTTTAAAAACATTAAATCCAGAGAACTGATTGAATAGGCAGGGCACATTTAAAAGATCTCACAGTTCTTGTTTCGACTGATTTATTAACGTAACTAAATTGACTGTTGCGCTCTTTTTCCTATATAGTTATTAAAATCTGGATTGGTTTTGATTTAGAAATCTTGTTGGCGCTGATTCATATTGATTACTTCAATTTTCCCAAATCAAGAACAGCTGAAAGAGTTCCCCAGTGGATTGCATATGGACTCTCCAAGACATAGTGCTTGGTTGATGCAAGACTGAAATATCATGACGGATACCCTTGGGCAAGACGTCTGATCAGATTTAATTGGCGTGCAAAATGCAATAACTTCTGCTTATCAAAGTTACGAATGGGGAATGGGAACCTTTATCCTTTTTGGTCCCCACTGTCGGTATCGGACAGACACAGCATGGCTAGGGGCAGAGTGAAGCTCCCTCTACTTTGCCCCAACAATGTGCCTTAACTCCAACTTTAGAGGAATAACATTATTTCAGTTAGTTACTGACGAAAGTTTTGTGCAGTGAGCTTGTATGTTGAGATTGACTAAGCTCGTGTTTAAGAAGGAAGAAAGACGTGTCTAATATTTATATAGTGCCTTTCACAACCTCAGGACGTCCCGAAGCACTTTACAGCCAATGAAGTACTTTTTAAAGTGTAGTCACTGTTGTAAAACAGGAAACGTGGCAGCTAATTGGCAAACAGCAAGATCCCACAAATAGCAGCAAAGTGACAGTGACCAAATGATCTGTTTTTCAGTGATGTTGGTTGAGGGATAAATATTGGCCCAGGACACCAGGGAGAAATTCTTTGAAATAGTGGCCATGGGATCTTATATGTCCATCCGAGAGGTCAGGCAGGGTCTCGGTTTAACATCTCATCTGAATACTCCATCAGTACTGCACTGTGAGTGAGTATCAGTCTAGATTTTATGCTCAAGTGTCTGGAGTGGGGCTTAAACCCACAACTTTCTGACTCGGGCCCGAGTGCTACCCACTGAGCCACAGCTGACACGTAGCCTAGAGGAAGGACCACTGCATCTTGTGCACATGGAAAAGGACTTGGAATTGATAGGACAATGAGTTAAGCCACTGAAGTACCTGGCCATCGGGTTAATCGCTGTGTAGTGATACTGTAACTGTTGTTCCAGGTTTATATACAGACCCGTCGTCCCCAAAATCTAACCATGACCATTGTAAGAGATGAATACTCCAAACATCCTATGACCCTACGAGGGATCAATCATCGAGCAGATTTCCAGCAATACCAGCCTGTCGTGATGCTCCAGAAAAGCTACACAATTCACTGGAACGGTCGTGCACCAGAGGAAACCTTTCTGTATCTTATAAACTTTAATAAGTAAGCTGTGGTTTGATTCACGTATCTATAGAGAAAGTTTGCAGTTCTAAAATCTCTTAAGTTGCTATATACTATAACAGGGCAAGGACATTTCTAGAAATTGGTCTAATAACTTTTTTTAAATTTCTTTTTTAAAAGTATTTTTTTTTGTAAACATTTGCTTATCGAGGTGAGTGGTAACGCTGGGATATGAAGCACTTTGGGCCAAATCGTGCTGGCCAGCGAGTTCAGGGGATGAAGAGATAAGCCGTGAGTTGTGAATCTCCAGAACTCTCTGGTCACTTTACACTGCTCCTCCGATTACTTCCCACAAACGGTAACGTGCCCTCAACCTTCCGTCATTTTTAAGAACTCGCCGCAGAAAGTTAGGGCTGGTAATTAAGAGCGTAAATACCTTTTTTATGGCACAAAAATTATTATTATTACAATGGCAATCAAGCTCTCAACAGAAAGGGAAACATTTAAACTGTTTGTTCTCATTCCTGCAGGTGGTAAATTCTTTTTTGAGATTTTTAAAAATTAAAATGTTTAATTTTATCTTTTTTTTCCCTTTTTTCCTTTCTGTGTCTCTCTCTCTCTCTCTCTCTTTCAATCCAATCTTTCTTTCCCTCTCTCTTTCTGTTATGAACAGTGACGGACAGGTAAAGACCATCTGATCCATCAAGCCTGTCCCACCTAATTGCGATGCCTTGTCTTTCACAACTTATACACTCCACCCCACCCAAAACTCTGAGACCATGTGATCTCCTGGGAGAGGCAGGACAACGCCAATTTGGGAAAAGAAATCTGGGAAATTCCCCTCTGACCCATCTAGGCGATCAAAACTAGTCCAGGAGATCACTCTGGCCATTAAATTCCCTGCAGTACCTACCTTCTGTCAGAGTTAATCTCCACCGCAGCCAGAAACAAATCCAGCTTTTGTTTGAAGGAGTTCAGTGAATCTACATCCACCACATGAGAGGGCAGCTTGTTCCAGAGGTTGTCTATTTTCTGAAAAGAACCACCTCCTGACATCTAACCCAGATCTAGCCTTATACAACTTAAATTTGTGCCCCCTAGTCCTGCTTAACTTGGGAGTATGACATTATAGCCATTACAGAGACATGGCTGAAAGAGGGGTAGGTTTGGCAGATCAATATTCCTGGTTACAAGATTTTTAGACAAGACAGAGAGCGGGGTGAGAAAGGTGGTGGTGGTGGGGTTCACGGTATTGATTAAAGGACCTGTTACAGCGGTGAGGAGGGATGATATGTTAGCGGGATCATCAAATGAGGCCATATGGGTCAAATTTAAAAATAAAAGGGGTGATCACACTGCTGGGCTTGTATTATAGACCCCCAAACAGTGAGAGGGAGATAGAAGAGCAAGTATGTAGGCAAATTGCTGTTGAGTCCAAAAACCATAGGGCAGTAATAGTAGGGGATTTTAACACTCTTAATATTGATTGGGACAAATATAGTGTGAAGGGTATAGAGGGTGCGGAATTCTTAAAATGCATTCAAGAGAACTTTTTTAATCAGTATATAACAAGCCCAACACAAGAGGGGCGGTTTTGGATTTAGTTTTGGAGAATGAAGCTGGGCAGATTGAAGGGGTATTAGTGGGAGAGCACTTGGGTGCCAGTGATCACAATTCAGTCAGATTCAAGTTAGTTATGGATAAACACAAGGATAGACCTGGAATAAAAGTCCCAAATTGGGGAAAAGCTAACTTTTTGTTAAGTTGAGGAGTGATTTGGCCACAATGGACTGGAAACAGCTACTTGTGGGTAAATCAGTGTCGGAACAGTGGGAGGCATTCAAGGAGGGGATCTGGAAGGCTCAGGTCAAACATGTGCCCTTAAAGAAAAAGTGTGGGAATAACAATTCTAGAGCCCCCTGGATGTCTAGGGACTTACAGGGGAGGATAAAGGAAAAAAGGGACGCTTATGTCATATACCGATGGCTAAATACTGTAGAATCTTTGGAGAAATATAGAAAGTTAAGAGGTAAAATTAAAACGGATATTAGGACTGTAAGAGAGAGCATGAAAAATTATTCACTAGTAAAATTAAGGAAAACCCAAAGATGTTCTATAAATATATTAAGAGCAAGAGGGTAACTAAAGAAAGGGTGGGGCTTATTAGAGACCATGAGGGTAATCTTTGTGTGGAGGCAGAAGATGTTGGTATGCTTCTTAATGAATACTTTGCGTCTGTTTTCACAAAGGAACGGGGCAATGCAAATACTGCTATCAAGGAGGTGTGAAATTCTGGATGAAATAAACATAGTGAGAGAGGAAGTATTAAGGGGTTTAGCAGCTCTGAAAGTAGATAAGTCCCCAGGCCCGGATGACATGCATCCCAGGCTGTTGAGCGATGTAAAAGAGGAAATAGCAGAGGCCTTGACCATCATTTTCCAGTCCTCTTTGGATTTGGACATGGTGCCGGAAGATTGAAGGACTGTTAATGTGGTACCCTTGTTTAAGAAGGGAGAAAGGGATAGGCTGTGTAACTACAGGCCGGTCAGCCTAACCTCAGTGGTGGGAAAATTATTGGAAAATATCCTGAAAGACAGGATAAATCTACATTTGGAAAGGCAAGGATTAATTAAGGACAGTCAGCACGGATATATTAAGGGAAGATTGTGTTTGACTAACCTGATGGAATTTTTTGAAGAGGTAACTAAGAGGGTCGATGAAGGTAGTGCATATAATGTAGTGTATATGGACTTTAGCAAAGCTTTTGATAAGGTCCCACATGGTAGACTGGTCATGAGTGTTAAAGCCCATGGGATCCAGGGCAAAGTGGCAAGTTGGATCCAAAATTGGCTTGGCGATAGGAAGCAAAGGGTAATGGTTGATGGATGTTTTTGTGACTGGAAGGATGTTTCCAGTGGGGTTCCGCAGGGCTCAGTACTGGACCCTTTCTTTTTGTGGTATATAATCAATGATCTAGATTTGAATATTGGGAGTATGATTAAGAAGTTTGCAGATAATACTAAAATTGTCTATGTGGTTGATAATGAAGAGGAAAGTCATGGACTGCAGGAGGATAACAATCTTCTGGTCAGCTGGGCAGAGAAGTGGCAAATGGAATTTAATTCGGAGAAATGTGAGGTAATGCACTTTGGGAGGGCTAATAAGGAAAGGTATACACATTAAGTGGTAGGCCACTTAATAGTGTAGATGAACAAAGGGACCTTGGAGTGCTTGTCCACAGATCCCTGAAAGAAGCAGGCCAGGTGGATAAGGTGGTTAAGAAGACATACGGAATGCTTGCCTTTATTGGCCGAGGCATAGAATACAAGAGCAGGGAGGTTATGCTTAAATTGTATAATACTTTGATTAGGCCACAGCTGGAGTACTGTGTACAGTTCTGGTCACCATATTATAGGAAGGACGTGATTGCGCTAGAGGGTGCAGAGGAGATTTACTAGGATGCTGCCTGGAATGGAGAATCTTAGCTATGACAGCTAGGATAGGCTGAGTTTGTTCTCATTGGAACAGAGGAGGTTGAGAGGAGACCTCATTGAGGTGTACAAAATTTTGAGGGGCCTGGATATAGTGGATAGCAAGGGCCTATTTCCTTTGGTGGAGGGATCAATTACGAGGGGGCATAGTTTTCAGGTGGTTGGTGGAAGGTTCAAAGGGGATTTGATGGGGGGGGCTTCTTCACGCAGAGGGTTGTGCAGGTCTGGAACTTGCTGCCTGGAAGGGTGGTGGATGCAGAAACCCTCACCACATTTAAAAGGTGCTTGGATGGGCACTTAAAATGTCGTAACCTGCAGGGTTATGGACCTAGAGCTGGTAAGTGGGATTAGACTGGATAACCTCTTGTTGGCTGGCGCAGATACGATGGTAAGTACTGCAGGGAATAGAATACGGCCAGGATGGATCGTAGAGGAATTTTCCCAGATTTTCTTTTCCCCAATTGGCCTGGGTTTTTATCTGATTTTTTCCTCTCCCAGGAGATCACATGGCTCCGGTTGGGGTGGTATGTAGAATGTTTCGGTGCAAGGGGTGTCGCAGTTGTGTGAGGCGGACTGGTTGGGCTGGGTGCTCTTTACCTTTCTGCCATTGTTCATAGGTTTATAGGTAACCTTCAGGGCTGCTGACCAAGGCCCGTGTGGCTCTTTGTCGGCCAGCGCAGACGCGATGGGCTGAAATGGCCTCCTTCTGCGCTGTGGATTTCTATGTTTAACCTATTTAGTTGAAATAAATGGTCAGCTGGAACACTGTCTAATCCCTTCATTATCTTATAAACCTCAGTCATATCTTGCCCCCTAAGTCTACGCTGCTCTAAGGTAAAGAGTCCCAACTCTTTTAACCTAACTTAAGCTGCTTTAGACTTTGAATTAGTCTAGTGGCCCTCTTCTGCATCTTTTCCAGAGCCTCAATATCACCCACCATGTGAGGAGACCAAAACTGGGCACAGTATTCTAAGTGTGCCTGACTAAGGTCTTGTACAAGGACAAAACAGTACGCCTCGTTTTATACTCAATTGTCCTATGGATACACCCCAACACCCTATTTGCTCTAGCTATCGCTGCACGGCATTGCTCATGTACCTTTAAGGATGTATGCACTAGAATACCCAAATCTCTTTCTAGCTCCACCATCTTTAATGCCTTTCCCTGGAGGGTGTATGAATGTTGACCATTTGCCCTGCCCACATGCATAACACTGCACCTATCTAAATTATACATCATGTTCTAGTCATGAGCCCAGCCTCCCAACACATTAAGATCTGCTTGAATCAGACGAGCCTCTTCTACAGTTCTGGCACTCGCACAGATTTGGTATCATCTGCAAATTTGCAAATTGTGCCGCCAACCCTTGAATCCAGATCATTAATAAAAATAGTAAAAAGCAACGGGTCCCAACACTGATCCCTGCAGGACACCACTGGTGACCGGTCTCCAAACCGATCCAAATCCATCTATAACTACTCTTTGCCTGCATCCTGCCAGCCAGTTCTGTATCCAGCTCAATATATTTCTACTAATAGCAAAGGCCCCGATCTTATAGAGAAGCCTCTTGTGCGGTACCTTGTCAAAGCTTTTTGGAAATCTAAGTAGACAATGTCTACTGGGCTTCTCTCATCCACCAACTTTGTAACTTCTTCAAAAAATACAATTAAATTTGTGAGACATGACCTTTTTTTTTATGAAGCCATATTTGGTGTCCCGAATATGTCCCACCCTATCTAAGTATTCATACATTGCTACCCTTATGATTCTTTCAAGCATCTTCCCTATTACTGATGTTAAACTGATGGGCCTATAGTTACCCGGGTCTACCTTGTCTCCTTTTTTAAAAATGGGAACTATATTAGCCTCCTAATCTGTAGGAACCATTCCAGAGTGCAGTGAGCTATTAAAAATACAGGCCCGGGGCTCGCACAGCACATGGCCCATCTCTCGGAGGATCCGCGGGTGGATATCATCCGGCCCTGCTGTTCTTATCTATTTTTAAGTTCTTGATTCTTTCTAAAACAATATGCTTATCTATGTTAATGTTACTGATAGTAAAACTAGTATCATTGAGCTCAATTTTCCCAATGCCGTTTTTTGGCGTACTGCAAGAGTTACGTCCGGTTTTTTTGGGCCCCGACTACTCCAAAAAAATAACTAGCAAGTTTCCCTGTTCTGTTTTTTGAAATCGGCGCAGCGCAGCCTGTCCTTTAGCTTCAAGGGGTGGAGCCTAAAGTCTGTGCCAAAAAAAAACGATGCCCCCCCCCCTTCTGTGCGAAAAAAAGAAAGTTTTTGACATGACTGCTATGGACACGCATGCCCAGTACAGCTCCCGGTCTGCATTCGCCATTCTCAAAGAGCCAGTTGTGTGTGAGAACTTTAATTCTCAGTGGAAAAATAGGAGCTGCAATACAAGATGCGACGTGGTGCAAGGACCAAGAATTTCTTACAGGATGAAGTGGAGGCACTAGTTACTGTAATCGAGGCCAGATGGCACGAGCTGGACACCAGCAGAGGTCACATAAAAGTTTCACCAAAAGAAATGAAGAAATGCTGGAACCAACTTACAGAAGATTGCAAAAAGAAGTGGCAGGACCTACGTCAAGTAGTGTAAGTAATATTTTCATTTATTCAATGGAATTGCAATTGTAAATGTGACCATCTGTATATGTACCACCCAGCAGAAAGGCACCCTCTCTAAAAAGTTATATTTTCATCTTTGCAGAGGAAGGTGACACACAATAAAACGGAAAGAACTCAAACAGGAGGAGGCCCGTCAAATCTGCACCCACTGACACCCTTGGGAGAGAGGGTACTGCTTTGATGGGTCCTGCCTGGAGAAAAGCAACCACCACTGCACAAGCTGGGCCCACACTCGAGGGAGAGGGTAAGTCCTGCAAATTCCACAGTCTGGCTTTGCTAAATGTTAAATACTGTGTGGGCTAACCATGCTTCGGTTCATGGGGCTGTCTCCTTCAGCTACGCTTCGGTTAATGCAATGTGCTATCATTCATCGTGGTCCTTCAAATCAGCCTGCTGCCTGGTCTGTGCTGTGTGAGTCTACTCATGTCACCCACCCTGCCCCCTCCTCTGCTGCTAAACATTTGTCTGTTCTGTTATATTTTGCAGAACTTGAGGCCAACCCTGATGAGGCTGAAGCCGTTGCAGAAGAAGATTCAGACGCGGACGAGCCTGAAGAGGAGAACATCTTCCAATCCCACCTTCCAGACCAAGAGCATGGTGTGAGGGGGAGGTGATGGATGAAGCCCACACTGTTGTACTCACTCTGGGGAGGTGCAGGTGCTGCCCATTGAGATGCCAAGCCCTTTCCTGAGTGGTACAAGTGCTGGGACATTCCATGGTTTCTCACAATCCGAGGCTGGGGATTCCAGTGGGGTGCAGCGAGGCACACCCAGGGCCCCACTGTCCGAGGCTGCAGGTCCCAGTGGGGTGCAGCGAGCCACACCCAGGGCCCCACTGTCCGAGGCTGCGGATCCCAGTGGGATGCAGCGAGGCACACCCAGGGTGAGGAGGGGAAGAAGAGCTCGACAGCGCTCTCCTGCGGTGCAGGATGTAACAGATGTGGTTCAGATTATGTCATTGAGTGCGGAGAGCATTGACCTTACCCAATCACTCCTGGACACCATTAGTGGGGTGGGTAATGAGGTATCGGGACTGTCGGGAGAAGTAACAACACTCTCTCGAGAAATGGGAACACTTTCCAGGAACATGAGGGAGGGAATGTCGCAGGTAGCTGATGCGCTGTCAGTGAACATGAGGAAGGGAATGTTGTAGATAGTTAAAACACTGTTGGTCAACATGAGGGAGGGAATGTTGGAGTCAGCTGCTGCAATAAGGGAACACGCCCAGATGCTGCGCCCATTGACAGAATCAACTGCCACTCCCACTCCCTTTCCCCAGACCAAACCGGGCCTTCCACATTACTGCCTGCCCCCCCCCCCCCCCCAAGAAGTGCGCTTTATTCGAAAGAATAAGCTTGGTACCAACCCGAGAAACGCTGCGCTACCACCTGCGGGCAGGGTTGGACTCAACAAGACTAAGCGCAGCAGGCAGTCTTCAAATAAGGTGGAGGAGAGATGGGTGCAGCCTTTCTTTGCTGCTGTTGTTACTGTTCCACATCCGGACCGGGGTCAAACAGGGTTGTGTCATCGCCCCAACCCTCTTCTCAATCTTCCTCGCTGCAATGCTCCACCTCACAGTCAACAAGCTCCCCGCTGGAGTGGAACTAAACTACAGAACCAGTGGGAACCTGTTCAACCTTCGTCGACTCCAGGCCAGGTCCAAGACCACCCCAACCTCTGTCATTGAGCTGCAGTATGTGGACGATGCCTGCGTCTGTGCACATTCAGAGGTTGAACTCCAAGTAATAGTCAACGTATTTAGTGAGGCATACGAAAGCATGGGTCTTACGCTAAACATCCGTAAGACAAAGGTCCTCCAGCCCCCGCCCCCCACCCAGTCAAGTTCAACGGCGCGGCCCTGGACAACGTGGATCATTTCCCATACCTCGGGAGCCTCTTATAAACGCGAGAAGACATTGACGACGAGATTTAACACCGCCTCCAGTGGCCAGCGCAGCCTTTGACTGCCTGAGGAAATGAGTGTTCGAAGATCAGGCCCTCAAATCCACCACCAAGCTCATGGTCTACAGGGCTGTAGTAATACCCACCTTCTGTATGGCTCAGAGACATGGACCATATACAATAGACACCTCAAATTGCTGGAGAAATACCACCAACGATGCCTCCACAAGATCCTACATATCCCCTGGGAGGACAGACGTACCAACGTTAGCGTCCTCGACCAGGCCAACATCCCCAGCATTGAAGCACTGACCACACTGGGCAGGCCACATTGTTCACATGCCAGACACGAGGCTCCAAAAGCAAGCGCTCTACTCGGAACTCTTTCACGGCAAGCGAGCCAAAGGTGGGCAGAGGAAATGTACAAGGACACCCTCAAAGCCTCTCTGATAAAATGCAACATCCCCACTGACACCTGGGAGTCCTTGGCCAAAGACCGCCCTAAGTGGAGGAAGTGAATCCGGGAGAGCGCTGAGCACCTCGAGTCTCATCGCCGAGAGTATACAGAAATCAAGCGCAGGCAGCGGAAAGAGCGTGTGGCAAACCAGTCCCACCCACCCCTTCCCTCAACGACTATCTGTCCCACCTGTGACAGGGACTGTGGTTCTCGTATTGGACTGTTCAGCCACCTAAGGACTCACTTTTAGAGTGGAAACAAGTCTTCCTCGATTCCGAGGGACTGCCTATGATGATGATGATGATTGTATTACTGTTGTAACTGTTCTCAACTTAAAGGTTTATTGTCAGTTATGTAAATTTATAAGTTTAAAAGTTTGTAAGTGATCTTAAAGTTTATAAGTGATCTTAACTGAAAACTTTAAAGTTTGATACAAGAATATTTTTTATTAAAGTTAAGTTAAGTACAAACAAGTGTGTGTTAAACTTTTGAATAAAATATATTTTAAATTATAACTGAATCATTTCCATTATTTGTTCCATTAACACAACACAACATTACAGAACAGGTCCAAACAGTAAACATCGTCCATTTGGAATAGTTGTCGCTGAGCCTTCAGGCAGCAAAGCGTTCACGGATGAGCTGCTGGTGCAAGGCTCAAACAATCGTTAAAGGGGCACGACGGCCCGCCCCTCCCCCCCCCCCCCCCTCCCCTCCCTCCGCCATCGTGCTCCGGGTTCAGTTAGTTGCATGGCTTTCTCGTCCTCCTCCTCATCATCAGCTACTCTCACCTCAGGTGGGTCTTCTACTACCAGCTGTTGTTGCCTCATGATGGCTAAGTTATGCAGCATGCAGCACACAACAGTGAACTGACCGACAATCTCAGGGGAGTACAGCAAGTAGCCTCCGGAATGGTCCAGGCATCGGAAATGCTGTTTCAAGATGCCAATGGTCCTCTTTATTATGCTGTGCGTTGCAATGTGCGACATGTTGTATTCCCAGTCAGCTTCCATGTGTAGGGGCGTCATGAGCCAGGTGGCGAGGCCGTACCCTTTGTCTCCCGGCAGCCAGCTCTGCCCTTCTGGCTGCTGCTCAAACATGGCAGATATATCGCTCTCGCATAGGATGAACGCATCATGGGTGCTCCCAGGGTATCTCGCATCAACTGACATGATGCAATGCATGATGTCACACACGAGGTGCACATTAATGGAGTGGAAGCCTTTTCTGTTCCTGTACATCTCGGAATCCTCCAAAGGTGCTCGCAAGATGATGTGGGTACAATCAATGCAGCTCTGTACCTTTGGGAAGCCAGCAATCCTGGAGAAGCCCACAGCCCTGTCACGCATTGCCTGGGCAGTAATGGGGAACTTTATGTGGTCATTCCTCTGGGCATATTCCTCCGGGCAATTTCCTGCTGAATGCAGATATGTGTTGCATGTTGAGAAATGGCGCACACATCCCCAGTTGTGGCCTGGAACGATCCAGATGCATAGAATGAAAGTGCAGCTGTAACCTTCACTTCAACTGACAAAGCAGTCCTCCTGACGCTTCTCGGGTGCAGGTCTGCTTTTACTAACTCACAGATCTCAGTTACAACTTCTCTGTGGAAACGCAGCCTTCTCTCAGTCTGCATCATTCGGGTGCAGGTATGAACACATGTCTCGATATATCCGACGTGGGTAAGTCCTCCTGCCCATCATCCTACGTGCTCTGAGGTTCCTCATGCGATGACGTCGAATCAATCATCTCCGCGGCACCATCATACAGAAGGCTTGCACGAGGTACGGCATTGTCATTGTAGTGTATGAAATGATACAATGAACTCCGTACTGTGAGCCAGTGACTAGGTGTAACCTGGTCAGTCTTTAATGGCATCCAGAAGTGAAGGTACAAAGGTGAAGTTCAGGTTATATACGGGGCCCAATACGAGTGTACCTATGACCCTAGGATCTCCAACAGTAATGCCCCCTGTTGGTGGGCAGACCTTATGTACATACATTACATAATTTCCCTCCCCAGTTCTTGGCACAAGTCCATATTACAAGTTCAGACGGTCCGGAGCCCTTCGCTCCCTGGTTGACCGTCTCAGTACAATCCCAATGCTTTCCGAGTCTCTCACGACTTGGGGCTGGGCGTTGACCACTGTGAGTTCTTCTGACGGCTGGACGTGAGTTGGTTGGTCGTCAAAGCTCGCGGGGTCTTCTTCCAACTGTTCCGGTTCGTCAGTGTGTCTTAGCTTGATTTGATCAATGTGTTTCCTGCACATCTGCCCATTTTGAGCTTAACCATATACACCCAGTTACCCTCCTTATCCGTAACATTGCCCGGGAGCCACTTGGGCCCTTGACCATGGTTAAGTACATACACTGGGTCATTTACACTGCGGCGTGGTCGTGATATCACTGCTGGCGTGACGTCGGGTTTTGACATGATCATTAAGGTCAGGATGGACTAGAGAGCGCCTGGTTTTGAGGCCTCTCCATCAATAGTTCTGCAGGCGAGACCCCGGTGAGCGTGTGTGGCCTTGCCCTGTAACTGAGCAGTATGCGTGACAGGCGTGTCTGCAAAGAACTGAGTTACGCGTTTCAGGCTCTGCTGGTTTGAACTGCCCGCTCCGCTTGACCATTGGACGCGGGTTTGAATGGGGCTGACCTCACGTGTTTTTTGCCGTTGCGTTTCATGAACGCTTGAAACTCCAAGCTCGAGAAACACGGTCCGTTGTCGCTGACAACGATGTCTGGCAGACCATGTGTGTCAAACATGGCTCTCAGGTTCCCAATGGTGGCAGTGAAAGTGCTGGATGACATGATCACACATTCCATCCATTTGGAGTATGCATCCACCACCACAAAAAACATTTTACCGAGGAAGCGGCCCGCAAAGTCGATGTGGATTCTAGACCACAGTTTGGATGGCCATGACCACAGACTGAGCGGAGCTTCCTTTGGTGCATTACTTAACTGCATGCAAGTGCTGCACTGATGCACGCATGACCCTAAGTCCGAGTCAATGCCAGGCCACCAAACATGGGACCTGGCGATGGCCTTCATCATGACAATACTGGGATGTATACTATGTAACACCCGTACAAATCTTGCCCTGCCTTTCTTGGGCATTACAACGCGATTACCCCACAGTAAACAGTCGGACTGGATGGAAAGCTCATCTTTGCGACGGCTGTATGGTTTGGTTTCATCACCCATTTCCTTGGGGATGGTCGACCAGTCGCCGTTAAGAACAGTACATTTACAACAGATCCTGGCTGGTCCAGGTCTTAACTTGTTGAGCAGTGACAGGCGACCCTTCACTCTCAAAGGCATCCATGACCATGAGTAGCTCTGTGGGCATTGGCGTTTCCACCTCCGGTGTGGGCAACGGTAACCGGCTCAATGGATCAGTGCAGTTGTCGGTGCCTGGTCTATGGTGAATGACAATCATAGGCAGATAATGTCAGTGCCCACCTCTGGATGCGGGACGACGCGTTGGTATTGATACCTTTATGTTCCGAGAACGATATAAGCGGTTTGTGATCAGTTTCCAGCTCGAAGCGAAGCCCAACCAGGTACTGATGCATTTTTTTTTTTAACCCCATAAACATATGCTAAAGCCTCTTTCTCTACCAGGCCGTAGGCTCTTTCCACCTTGGACAGGCTTCGAGACGCGTATGCAACTGGTTGTAGTTTGCCTGACTCATTGGCTTGCTAGAGTACGCAGCTGACCCCATAGGACGACGCATCACAGGTCAAAACTCGACGTTTGCATGGGTCATACAATACCAGTAGCTTGTGGGAACACAACAGATTTCTAGCCTTCTCAAAGGCTCTGTCTTGAAGTTCATC
Organism: Pristiophorus japonicus; assembly: GCF_044704955.1. Lineage (NCBI taxonomy): Eukaryota > Metazoa > Chordata > Chondrichthyes > Pristiophoridae > Pristiophorus > Pristiophorus japonicus. Next base: position 228,692,500 of record NC_091977.1, on the reverse strand, counting down.
CCACTCCTAGTCGTCTCCTTTCCTGAGCAGCTTGTGCAAAGGCTCTAACACTGTGCTCAATTTGGGGAAGAAGTTGCCAAAGTAGTTGAGAAGACCCAGGAACGAACGCAGCTCCGTCACATTCTGGGGCCTGGGCGCATTTTTGATGGCCTCTGTTTTCGCGTCTGTAGGCCTGATAATGTCTGCAGCAATCTTTCGTTCAAGGAATTCGATCTCTGGTGCCATGAAAATGCACTTCGAACGTTTCAGCCTGAGTCCCACTTTGTTCAGACGACGCAGAACCTCTTCCAGATTGTGCAGGTGCTCGGCAGTGTCACGACCTGTGACTAGGATGTCGTCTTTGAATACCACGGTCCTGGGGACGGATTTCAATAGGCTCTCCATGTTTCTCTGAAATATGGCTGCCGCCGAACGAATGCCAAAAAGGCACCTGTTGTAAATAAACAGTCCTTTGTGCGTGTTGACGCATGTAAGTTTCTTTAATGATTCAACCAGTTCCTGTATCATGTAGGCCGACGTTGGATCCAATTTGGTGAACGATTTTCCCCTGGCTAGCGTTGCAAACGGGTCATCAGCTTTCGATAGCGGGTACTGATCTTGTTTCAAAACTCAGTTGATCGTGACCTTGTAGTCTCTACAAATCTTGACCGTGCCGTCGCTCTTTAACACCGGAACAATGGGGCTGGCCCATTCATTAAATTCGACTGGTGAGATGACCCCCTCGCGTTGTAGCCTGTCCAATTCGAGATCGACCTTTTCTCTCATCATGTGTGGGACTGCCCTGGCTTTGTGATGGATAGGCCTTGTATCTGGGCCGAGGTGAATCTGCACCTTGGCTCCCTGAAGCTGCCAATTCCTGGTTCAAACAGTGAGGGAAATTTGCTCAGCACTTGAGCACACAAATCATCATCCGCTGATGACAAAGCTTGGATATCATACCATTTCCATTTTATTTTCTCGAGCCAACTCCTGCCGAAGATCAATGGGCCATTGCCCGGGATAATCCATAACGGTAGATCATGAACCACTCCCTCGTACGACATTCTTACTGCTGCGCTACCGATCACTGGTCTGAGCTCTTTGGTGTAGGTACGCAACTTCGCATTTATCGACCTCAGCTTGGGTCTCTCTGCCTTGGTCTCCCACAGCTTTTTGAAAGTTCTCTGGCTCATTATCAATTGACTCGCACCCGTGTCTAATTCCATGGATACCGGCACGCCGTTTAATTTTACCTCCATCATTATCGCTTGGCTCTTTGTTAGTAATTTTACCTCCATCATTAAAGGTTGGCTCTTTGTTAGGAACAGATGTACGCTCTCCACTTCCTCCTCGGAGCTCTCAAATGCCTCGGGCTGCATCACCAGATCCACGCTGAATTGATCATCATCCACGTGGTGTGTCGCAGCTCGCTTGCTCTGCTGTGGATACATCCACTGAAGATGCCCCATCTTCACACACTCTCTGCATACATACTGCCTGAAGCGGCACTGATGGGGTCGGTGATTGCTCCCGCAACGCCAACACGTTGAGCTCGGATTTGCGCCCGGTGGCAGGCTTTGAGCGGCTCCCGTTCTCTCATACGCAGTCGAGTAGGCCCTCGATGGTGAACTTTGAGCGGCTCCCGGTTTTGCAGACGCAGTCGAGTAGGCCCTGCCATGTACAATTTTGTACACAGTACTTGCCGTGGAGTTCCTGTTTTGTCGTGATATCTGCTTCATGCTTTTCTGTGGGGACATGCAAGTTTGGGCGATGGTGATGACCTTGCTGAGGTCCGGCGTCTCCGCAGCCAGCAGCTTACTTAAAATCGCTTCATGGTTGACCCCTAAAAAGTCACGCAGCATGTCTTCCAACACAGGCCCAAATTTGCAAGGCCCTGCAAGACGTCTCAGGTCGGCAACAAATGCCACTAAGTCCTTGCTTTCTTGACGAACATGCATATAGAAGCGATATCTGGATATGAGGATTCCTTCCGTGGATTTAAGGTGTTCCCGAACTAGAGCACACAGTTCTTTGTAATTGTTTTCTGTAGGAAGAGTGGGTGAGAGCAGATTCTTGTTGAGTGCATAGATCGTGGGCCACAGACGGTGAGAAGAACTGCCCTGCGCTTCTCTGCATCCTTGTCTTTGTTTAGGTTGTTTGCCACGAAATACTGGTCAAAACGATCCGTGAAATCTCCCCAATCCTCTCCCTCATTGAACCTCTCGAGAATTGCAACAGTACTCGATCGTGCTGTGCTCGCCATACTTTTGCGTGGGTTCGTATTTGCCTCATCGCCTGTTGTGTATGAAATGATACAATGAACTCCGTACTGTGAGCCAGTGACTAGGTGTAACCTAGTCAGTCTTTAATGGCTTCCAGAAGTGAAGATACAAAGGTGAAGTTCAGGTTATATACCGGGCCCAGCACGAGTGTACCTATGACCCTAGGACCTCCGATGGTGGGCAGACCTTATGTACATACATCACAGTCAGTATTGCCCCATGATTAAATTGTACCTTTGCAAGAAGCTCAAAACAGCAGGACAAACTTCTTTGTTCTCACTTTCCCCATGGTCGACACCCTAATATGGACCACACCCAGGTCTGTGCATGCGCAATAGGCTTGCTTAGAACGGAAAGCTAGGCATTCAAATGTGGACATTTGGGGCATCGAAGTCTAATGCAATTCTTTAATTTTAGATATTTTTTCTAAGTATCACCCCACCACCGACCGAACATCTCCACCGGACTCGAGAGTCGGCTGGCTGAATCGCTCCCTTGCCCGGCTTGGCAAACCCCCTCTCCCCCCCCCCCCCCCCCCCCCACACCACAGGCTTCTTTTGATGTTGCTGCATAGTGTTAGGGTTCTCATCCCTTCAGTTCAGCTTCCATACACCCCCATCCCCGCCCCCCGGGCTTCTTCTGAAGCCAAGCCTCTGTGTCCGGGCGAGGGACAGCCGGCTGACGCTCCGACCTTCGAGTCCAGTTTGGAGAGGTTCGGTGGTGGCATGGCACTTTGAAAAAAATCCAAAATTAAGGAATTGCATTAAACTTCCATTTTTTGCATTTTAAGTTTGAAAAAATTAAGCTTCATGACTCCCTCCAAAAGTTTGCCTAAAAACAATGGCGTCTTTCGGAGCTGATTTTTTAACGTGCGCTGGTTTTTTTTTTTTAAGTGGTCCTAGGTAAAATGTAAGTTGGACAAACTTGCTTAAATATGAAAAGCTGGCGCAGACATCAGGTTACACCACCTGATGCAAAAAAAAACTAACCTTAAAAAATCGTAACTAACTGAGTTATGCTGGTGCACAATCTTTGGGGAAACTTGGATATTTTGATTTAGGCCAAAAAAGCAGTGCGCACCAAAAAAACAGCACAGGTAACTAGGGAAAATTGAGCCCATTAAATTCTAATATTTGAACATCATCTTCAAGGGTGAATACTGATGCAAAGTACTCATTTAATATTTTCGCCATAATGAGTCATTTGTAACCTGTCCTTGAACACCCTTCAGTGGCCCGATACAGTCTTTGATAGTTCTCTGACTCTTCACATAACTAAAAAAGCTCTTCCCATTACTGCCTCAGGTGTCTACAATCCTTTTTTCCATTGATCTTTTTGCTGTTCTAATAGCAGCCTTAGTTTTCTTTAGTTGTTCTTTGTATTCAACCCTATTTATTTGAGTGTAAAATTTATTTAATTTATAGAAACATTTCTGTTTACATCTTATTTGTCTTTGCACATACCCAGTCAGCCACCTTTGCTTTTTCTTACCACATTTCCTTCTTTTGATTTTGGGTAAATGTTTTTTTACCACATTTTTTATCTGATTCTTAAAAACTTTCCATTTATATTCAACATCGGTCGCATCACCACTGAGGAGGGTTAGCCAATTTATGTGTTCCAAATCATCTGCCATTTTGGAGAAGTTTGCCCTTCTGAAATCCGGTATGAGTTGTGTGTTCTCAGTACCTTTAGTTCCACTGGCCAATTGGAACCGTATAATGTTGTGATCACTGTAGCCAGATGTTCCCCCGCATGGAGGCCTGATACGAGGTCAGGCTCACTACTAAACACCAGATCCAATATATGATTTTCCCGAGTCACTTCATTAACATGTTGAGTCAGGAAACAGTCATTTATATTTTCAATAAATTTTGCACTTCCCACCACAACAGCAGGTAAACCATCGTGCCACTGAATGCCAGGAAAATTAAAAGCACCCACCAGACAAAGGTGGCATTTTATATTAAAAACATCAGTGATCTGTTTCGATAATAACTCATCACGTTCAAGTGTCTGACCCGGAGACCTATAACATAGAAACATACAAAATAGGTGCAGGAGCAGGCCATTCGGCCCTTCAAGCCTGCACCACCATTCAATATGATCATGGCTGATCATGCAACTTTAGTACCCCACTCCTGCCTTCTTGCCATACCCCCTGATCCCTTTAGCCATAAGGGCCACATCTAACTCCCTTTTGAATATATCCAATGAACTGGACTCAACAACTTTCTGTAGTAGAGAATTCCATAGGTTCACAATTCTCTGAGTGAAGAAGTTTCTCCTCATCTCGGTCCTAGATGGCTTACCCCTTATCCTTAGACTGTGACCCCTGGTTCTGGACTTCCCCAACATCGGGAACATTCTTCCTGCATCTAACCTGTCCAATCCCGTCAGAATTTTACATGCTTCTATGAGATCCCCTCTCATTCTTCTAAATTTCAGTGAATATAAGCCTTGTCGATTCAGTCTTTCTTCATATGTCAGTCCTGCCATCCTGGGAATCAGTCTAGTGAACCTTCGCTGCACTCCCTCAATGGCAAGAATGTCCTTCCTCAGATTAGGAGATCAAAACTGCACACAATACTCAAGGTGTGGTCTCACCAAGGCCCTGTACAACTGCAGCAAGACCTCCCTGCTCCTATATTCAAATCCCCTTGCTATGAAGGCCAACATGCCATTTGCTTTCTTAACTGCCTACTGTACTTGCATGCCTACTTTCAATGACTGATGTACCATGACACCCAGGTCTTGTTGCACCTCCCCTTTTACTAATCTGTCACCATTCAGATAATAATCTGCCTTCCTGTTTTTGCCACCAAAGTGGATAACCTCACACTAATCCACATTGTACTGCATCTGCCATGCATTTGCCCACTCATCTAACCTGTCCAACTCACCCTGCAGCCTCTTAGCATCCTCCTCACAGCTCACACTGCCACCCAGCTTAGTGTCATCTGCAAACTTGGAGATACACTCAATTCCTTCGTCCAAATCATTACTATACATTGTAAATAGCTGGGGTCCCAGCACTGAACCTTGTGGTACCCCACTAGTCATTGCCTGCCATTCTGAAAAGGACCTGTTTATTCCCACTCTTTGCTTCCTGTCTGCCAACCAGTTCTCTATCCATGTCAATACGTTACCCCCAATCCCATGTGCATTAATTTTGCACACTAATCTCTTGTGTGGGACCTTGTCAAAAGCTTTTTGAAAGTCCAAATACACCATATCCACTGGTTCTCCCTTATCCACTCTACTTGTTACATCCTCAAAAAATTCTAGATTTGTCAAGCATGATTTCCCTTTCATAAATCCATGCTGACTTGGACCGATCCTGTCATTGCTTTCCAAATGTGCTGCTATTACATCTTTAATAATTGATTCTAGCATTTTCTCCATTACCGATGTCAGGCTCACCGGTCGATAATTCCCTGTTTTCTCTCCCTCCTTTTTTAAAAAGTGGGGTTACATTATCTACCCTCCAATCCATATAAACTGATCCAAAGTCCATGGAATGTTGGAAAATGACCACCAATGCATCCACAATTTCTAGGGCCACTTCCTTAAGTACTCTAGGATGCAGACTATCAGGCCCTGGGAATTTATCGGCCTTCAATCCCATCAGTTTCCCTAACACCATTTCCTGACTAATAAGGATTTCCCTCAGTTCCTCCTTCTCGCTAGACCCTCGGTCCCCTAGTATTTTCGCGAGGTTATTTGTGTCTTCCTTAGTGAAGACAGAACCAAAGTATTTGTTTAATTGGTCTGCAATTTACTTGGTCTGCCATAACAATTACCGATAATTAATCCCTGCCCGTGAGCTTGGTCCACTTGAACCCAGATAACTTCAGTTGAGCCTGTTGAGGCACTATCAAGTCTCTCTGTAGCTGTTAGATTCTCATTGATAAAAATAGCAACCCCACCTCCCCTTTGACCTACCCTATCTTTTCTGAAACCCTTGTAGCCCTTTAGGTGAATTTCTGTGCCATCATTGTCATCTAGCCATGTCTCAGAAATACACAATACGTCTAAACTGTCCACCACAGCATATAATTGCAATTCTAACAATTTGCTTCTAACACTCCTTGCATTTACATAAAAGCAATTCTGTATCTGTTTTGACTGTAATTCACGCGATTTTCTTCTCCGTCATTCCCCTGTTTCTTTCTCAATCTTTGAACCTCATTGGTTAAGGAGATAGATTGTTGGTCCTGTCATTCACTGAGGTCTCAGATGCCCCGTTGCCCTCGCTGCATCGTTATCAGCTCACACTTCCAGCAAGTTACGGCGCAAATTATATTCAAGCTGAAGGGTGGGGGAAAATGTTTGACTAACGGAGCATGTCGCCAGATGCTGTGCTCCAGCAAAATTTGACACTTTTTTAGTGCATCTGCATCAAGCACTCCTGGATCAGGTATAGTGTGATTAACTGCAGAACCAAGCTCTCGTGACACTGCTCCAACAGTACACCGTTATCCACAACTTCAGTTTGGGGAGGGAGTAGAGCTCGTTGGGTATATAGTATTGTCACATTTTCTATTAATTTAACATTCTTTTTGAGTGAAATTGCTAATTTAGTGCTTGAATTAGGGTCAGGCTGCTGCTGTCCTACTATGGCAACAAGTCCCCTAAAGGGTTTCCCCACAAACGTTCCTTCTGGGTGTGATCATGACCAGATCTGTTGGTTGGTTATTTGTTTGTTGTTTTTTACTTCCTGTAGAGATGATTGGATTCAGGTTGGTCTGTGCTATCCCCAAAGCACTGTGTTCCAAGTCATGGCTGACATCTACCAAAGACAAAACTCAACGGCCCACAGCGTGGAGGATTACACAGCGGTGCCTTCTCTGAAAGAGTTGCAGAATAAACCAGTGGAGAGAAAATACTATTTTGACAATAGTACCGGGTATGTCCATCCTTTCCTCTTTAGCTGTTTCCTAACTGGAGGAATAATGTGCTGGATGCTCAACAATGTGTAGACAATGCATGACACCATTTGGATTCACATCATTACTTTTTTAGATAGTGTTTTTAATCGGGGCAGAAATATTTTCTTCATTTTCTGCAGAAAATTAAGTTTTAATCCCTATAATATTGTGGCACTTGCCATTGTGTTTGCTGTTAGTGTGATTCCTGTGGGAAAGGGTAGAGATGATCAGATGCCCCTAGAGTTATGCTCCATGCCTTTGCTACCTTGAGACTTGACTATTCCAACGTTCTCCTGGCCAGCCTCCCATCTTTCACCCTCCATAAACTTGAGCTCATCCAAAACTCTGCTGCCCATGTCCTGACTCACACCAAGTCCCATTCACACACCAACCTTGTGCTCGCTGACCCACATTGGTGCCCAGTCTGCCAACACCTTCATTTTAAAATTCTCATCATTGTTTTCAAATCCCTCCATGGCCTTCTCGCCATTCCTATTTCTGTAATCTCCTCCAGCCCTACAACCCTCCGAGATCTCTGCGCTCCTCCAATTCTGGCCTCTTGCGTATCCCCGATTTTCATCGCTCCACCATTGGTGGCCGTGCCTTCAGCTGCCTGGGCCCCAAGCTCTGGAATTCCCTCCCTAAACCTCACTTTCCTCCTTTAAGACACTCCTTAAAACTTACTTCTTTACCTGTCCTAATGTCTATTTATGTAGCTCAGTGTCAAATATTGTTTGATAACGTTCCTGTGAAGCGCCTTGGGATGTTTTACTACGTTAAAGGTGCATAAGTTGCTGTTGACCTCGCCCTCATAGAAATTTGAAATTAAACTTATTTTCCAACCCCCAACATTTTATTACTTAATTATTTAAAAAAATACAAAACTGTTCCATTTGAATTTAATATTCGCACAGTTCATACTCCTAGATCAAAGGAACAATTGATCAAACAACTGTACAATTCTGGGATTGTCTGTATAGATAAAAACTCCATTACTTGACCATTCTCTGCAGTCAGGCCTAATTTATTTGATGACTTTTTAAAATGTGTGTCCAGTGAATTGGATATATACTTGAAGGGGGACATTTTACAGGGCTATGGAGGAAAGAGAAGGGGGGGTGGGACCAATTAGATAACTCTTTCAAAGAGCTGGCACAGGCACAATGGGCTGAATGGCCTCATCATTCTATGAAATATCTGGGCAATCTGAGAAGTGGAGCTGATTGGAGCTGAGGAGTTTCTCAGCAGTACCAGGTTAAGTTGCTGGGAGGCTCAAAACTGAGGTGCTACAGCACCGCCATTTGGTGGGAGGCTGTAATTACAGCATGACTAGTTTGCAGAGGCAGTTTCCATTCTAAATGTGACAAAGGCATTTAAAATGGGGGAAATGTGGACCGGACGTGTTTACAGGTGCAAAATTTTAATACTTTTTGTGAATTGATTCTAAGATGCCATACTATAAAAAGGATATAGAGGCACAGGAGAAGGTGCAAATAATATTCACGTGGATGATACCAGAACTGAGAGGATATACCTATCAGGAAAGTCTGAACTGGCTGGGGCTCTTTTCTCTAGAAAAGAGAAGGCTGAAGGGTGACCTGATAGAGGTCTTTTAAGATAATGAAAGGGTTTGATAGAGTAGACAGAGAGACGATGTTTCCACTTGTGGGTGAGTCTAAAACGAGGGGTCATAAATATAAGATCGTCAGTAATAAATCCAATAAGGAATTCAGGAGAAATCTCTTTACCCAGAGAGTGGTGAGAATGTGGAACTCGCTACCATAGATACATTTAAGGGGAAGCTAGATAAGCACATGCGGGAGAAAGGAATAGAAGGATATGCTGATATGGTGAGCGGAAGAGAGATGGGAGGCTCGTGTGGAGCATAAGCACCAGCATAGACCTGTTGTGCTGAATAGCTTGCTTGTGTGCTATAAACTACCTTGCTGAAGGGTCTAGGGGAGGAAAAAGCATTTTGGAACCAATTCACTAAGAGTCTAAAGGGCAGTTTTTGCATATGTTCAAAAGTTCACACCACATGTGCACACCATCACCTGTGTTGAATTGCGAAAATAAATGAATGCTCATCTTTCATCTTTAGGCTGCTGTTTCTAATGCTCCAGGCACAGCACACTCGGGAAGGGCACAGCTACTGCTCGACTCAGGGCTGTGAGCGAGTGAAGGTTGTGGCCACGATGCAGTCACAGGGTATGAGCAACTGCATGTCCGCTGCCTACCCAAAATATTCCACGCCTCCGAAAGCCATTGTAGCAATGCCATCAAAGAGCTCGGACAAATGTGAAAACTGTGGAGCTTCTCAGGTAAACTCTTCCCCTTTTTAAATCCAATTTAGAGGTGTGCTTTTAGCCAGGCAATCCTGTGCTCCCTAGACCGATCAGACTGCACACATTGTGGCTCAGTTGTTACCTACTCATTATGAAAAAAAGAACTTGCATTTATATAACATATTTCGCGCTTTCAAGACGTCCCAAAGCACTTTGCAGCCAAGTGTAGTTATTGTTGTAATGTAGGAAACACGGCAGACAATTTGTGCACAGCAAGCTCCCACAAACAGCAATGAGCTAATGACCAGATAATTTGATTTGGGTGTTGGCTGAGAGATAAATATTGGACTGATCACTGCGGATAACTCCCCTGCTCTTCGAAATAGTGCTGTGGGATCTGCTCCTTCAGCATTGCACTGGGAGTGTCAGCCTAGATCTTATACTCAAGTCTTTGAGACTGGAACCCACAAACTTCTGACTAAGTGCTGCACTGTTGGAGGTGCCGTCTTTCGGATGAGACATTAAACTGTGGTCCCGTCTGCTCTCTCAGGTGTTTGCAAAAGATCCCATGGCACTATTTCAACTGATATCATTACAACAGATTATCTGGTCATTATCACATTGCTGTTTGTGGGAGCTTGCTGTGCGCAAATTGTCTGTTGCATTTCCGACATTACGTTGACAGTGACAACACTTCAGTAGTGCTCAATTGGCTGTAAAGCACTTTGGGACGACCTGAGGTTGTGAAAGGTGCTATATAAATGCAAGTCTTTTTTTAATTTGATATCTTGTTGAACTTTTGTAATATTTACTTTATTTGCCTATTAATGTGGTGAGTAGCTGAGACCAGGAAGGCTCCAGTTTTAACAGCCGGTCTGTACTGTGCTAGCTGATCTCTCATGGAACGGCAGTGGTAGAACTATAGCTGGTTGGAGCACCCTTGGATTCGGGATGGGAAACTCAGCCAGAGTTTCTACTGCTGACTGTTACTTATTGACCCTTCCTGGAAATGGATTTCAAGTGAGGTCATTGATCTGTCTTGATGGTGTACCAATCCCCTTAAAAGATAAAATAGTTTGCCAACATTCATCATCTTGTTCACGAATGGCATTTGGGCAGTGCAAGGCCCGTTGCCAACTGAACCATACTCCAGTGAGGAAAGTCCAGATGGGTGGGGGGAGGAGGTGGAGGCCTGATAGCCAGGTCCAGTCGCCGCAGGAGGTCCAGCCGGGAGGCCAAAGTCATGTCGAGTCACCGATGTGTAGTGTGACGGGAGGCCTGAGGTAGACCCGAACTTTTGGGATTCGCGGGGTTGGGGTTAGGGCGGGGATTTAAGTGTTTAAGACCCCCTATTAGGATCTATTAGGCGTAGGGCTGGGGCTTGGGGAAGTTTAGACAGTGGGAGGGGGGGAGGTTGAAGATGGGAGTTGCCGAGGAGCTGTTTAGCAGGGGAGCTCCCTAGGGAGCTGCATACTTGGCCTGGCCTCCTCTCCTCCTCCAGCACATGGTGAGTACAATGGCTGTGACCCCCCCATTCTGAATCCCAGTGCACCACTGCCACCCCCCCCCCCCAATGCCTGCCCCCAACCAAGCCTTGGATCACCTACCACCAAGGGTGCTACCCAGCGCCAAGCCTGTAGCCAACACCACACTGTAGGCAATTAGGCTCATATAGCAGTGCCTGGTCTCCAGTCATCCTGGACCCCCTTGCCACTGGACCAAGACCTCGCTCAGCTAAGCCCGTGTGGTAGCTGGTGTGCAACGACCACCCCACGTTAAAAGAAATCACGCACAGGCATCTTCCACTCCGTTAACATGAAGTTCGGGACCTGGAACGTCAGGATCCTCATGGACAACCCCAACAGTGACAGACCGGAACGCCGCACCACCATAGTTACCCGGGAACTTAGACGCTTTGATATCAACATCGCAGCCCTAAGCGAGACCCTGCAGGCAGGGGAAGGACAGCTCAAGGAACAAGGTGGAGGTTACACCACCTTCTGGAAAGGGAAACCAGAGGCAGAACGCCGCCATCAAAAACAAGCTGGTCGACAGTCTCAAAGCCTTCCCCTGTGGGACTAACGAACGCCTCATGATGCTTCAACTCACCCTATCCCGGAAGCAGTGCACCACAGTCATCAGTGCTTACGCCCCAACACTCGATGCAACAGATGAGGCCAAAGAGGATTTTTACTCCAACCTCTCAAAATCCCTGACCTGCGTCCCCGCGGGCGACAAACTGATCCTCCTCGGCGACTTCAACGCCAGGGTCGGCAAGGACACAGACCTCTGGGGAGGCGTAATTGCCAGAGAGGGGGGTAGGGAAAGCCAACTCTAGCGGTACCCTACTCATGACAAAATGTCTAGAGCATGAACTTGTCATCACCAACATCTTATTCTGCCAGAGGGACAAATACAAGGCATCGTGGCAACAACCTCGCTCCACACACTGGCACCTGATCGACTATGTCATCGTCTGAGCCAGGGATCGCAAGGATGTACGCATCACCCGTGCTGTGACAGGAGCTGACGACTGCTGGATGGACCATCACCTAATCCGATCCATCATCGACATCAACATAGCTCCAAAGCAAAGGGGACAGCAGAAGCAGTGTCGCAAAAAAGTCAATGCTGGGGCACTTAAGGACCCAGCTAAGAGAACCCTTTACAGTAAGCGCCTCACAGCTAACCTGGCGTGCCTTGATGCAGAATGTCTACAGCGCTTGGTCTGCCCTCCAGGCCTCCATAACCATTGTCTGCAAAGAGACGCTTGGCCACTCAACCAGGAAACACCAGGACTGGTTTGATGAGAATGATCAGGAGATTCAAGAACTAATAGATTGCAAACACAGGGCATGTCTGAGCCTCCAGCAGCAACCCAACTCTGGAGCAGCAAAGCAGCATTATAGATGGCTCAAGGCTGAGGTCCAACAAAAAACCCGGGACCTAAAGAACAGGTGGTGGATGGAGAAAGCGCAGGAGATACAGCAGCTAGCCGACAGCCAAGATGTGCGAGGATTCTTCACCACCGCAGCCAAGGCCACCTACGGGCCAAACACCCAAGGCCCCACCCCACTGCTGGCCAAGAACGGGGAAACACTCATCAAGGACACCGAGGCAGTCAGGGCCCGCTGGAAGGAACACTTCGAAGATCTCCTCAATCGAGACTCTGCCTTTGACTCGAGTGTCCTCAACTCCATTCCGCAGCATGCTACCCGCCACCACCTCAGTGAGACCCCAACACTACACGAGGTAGGAAAAGCCATAAGACAGCTAAAAAAACAACAAGGCTACGGGAGCAGATGGAATCCCTGCTGAGGCATTGAAGTATGGCAGAGAGGCACTGCTGGTGCAAATACATCTGGAGGGAGGAGAGCATGCCGGGAGATCTTAGGGATGCAGTTATCGTGACCATCTTTTAAAAAAGGGTACAAGTCCGACTGTGGCAACTACAGAGGAATCTCCCTGCTATCAACCACTGGGAAAGTCGCTGGAGTCCTCCTTAACTGTCTTCTCCCTGTGACTGAGGAGCTCCTCCCAGAGTCGCAGTGCAGATTTCGTCCCCTCCGGGGCACAACGGACATGATTTTTGCAGCGTGACAGCTGAAGGAAAAATGCAGGGAACAGCACCAGCACTTATACATGGCCTTCTTTGACCTTATAAAGGTCTTTGACACTGTCAACCGCGAGGGTCTATGGAGCTCCTCCTCCGTTTCGGATGCCTCCAAAAGTTTGTCAACATCCTCCGTCTGCTCCACGACGACATGCAGGCCGTGATCCTTAGCAACGGATCCATCACAGACCCAATTCATGTCCAGACCGGGGTCAAGCAGGGCTGCGTCATCGCCCCAACCCTCTTCTCAATCTTCCTCGCTGCCATGCTCACAGTTGTCAAGCTCCCCGCTGGAGTGGAACTAAACTACAGAACCAGTGGGAAGCTGTTCAACCTTCGCCGTCTCCAGGCCAGGTCCAAGACCACTCCAACCTCTGTCGTTGAGCTACAGTACACAGATGACGCCTGTGTCTGCACACATACAGAGGCTGAACTCCAGAAGATAGTCGACATATTTATCGAGGCATATGAAAGCACGGGCCTTACGCTAAACATCAGTAAGACAAAGGTCCTCCACCAGCCTGTCCTCGCCGCACAGCACTGCCCCCCCCAGACATCAAGATCCACGGCGCGGCCCTGGACAACGTGGACTACTTCCCATATCTCGAGAGCCTCCTATCAACAAGAGCAGGCATTGACGACGAGATCCAACACCGCCTCCAGTGCGCCAGTGCAGCCTTCGGCCGCCGGAGGAAAAGAGTGTTTGAAGATCAGGCCCTCAAAACTGTCACCAAGCTTATGGTCTACAGGGCTGTAGTAATACCCGCCCTCCTGTATGGCTCAGAGACACCTCAAGTCGCTGGAGAAATACCACCAGCGATCCTGCAAATCCCCTGGGACGCACAAACATTAGCGTCCCCGTCCAGGCCGACATCCCCAGCATCGCAGCACTGACCACACTTGATCAGCTCCGCTGGGCAGGCCACATAGTTCGTATGCCAGACACGAGACTCCCAAAGCAAGCGCTCTACTCGGAACTCATCCACGGCAAACGAGCCAAAGACAGGCAGAGGAAACGTTACAAAGACACCCTCAAAAGCTCCCTGACATCCCCACTGACACTTGGGAGTCCCTGGCCATAGACCACCCTAAGTGGAGGAAGTGCATCCGGGAGGGCGCTGAACTCCTTGAGTATCGTTGCCAAGAGTATGCAGAAATCAAGTGCAGGCAGCAGAAGGAGCGTGCTGCAAACCAGGCTCCCTGCCCACCTTTTCCCTCAACGACTATCTGTTCCACCTGTGACAGAGACTGTGGTTCTTGTATTGGACTGTACAGCCACCTAAGAACTCATGCTAAGAGTGGAAGCAAGTCTTCCTCGATTCCACGGGACTGCCTTTGATGATGATGCCTCCAGTGAGGAATCAATGCCCTCAGCCTCCTGTCAATTTTCACCTTTTGTTACGAAGGAGACAGAGTCACAGTAAGACTCCTATTGGGCATCCAAGAGAGTTATACCTTGGACATCTTGGGGCGTTAAGGGTTAATAGTTAATCTTGTATCATGGAGCAGCTACAGACTTTCCAAGATAAACAGGAGGGCTATGAAGAGTCGTGAGAAGGAAGCATAATTTATCTTCTGCTTTTAGAGTCTGTGTGTTATATATGAAAAGTGCATGTGCAAAGAAATACATGACCGTAATGACGTCAGCCACGAGTGATTAAAGTTTAACTTTGGCGGCAGCAACAACAACTTGTAATTTATATAGTGCCTTTAACATAGTAAAATGTCCCAAGGCACTTCACAGGAGTATATTAAGACAAAATATTTGATGCTAATAAAGAGAAATGAAAGCAGATGATCAAGATCTTGGTCAAAAAGGTAGGTTTAAGGAGTGTCTTAAAGGAGGAAAGAGAGGTAGAGAGGTTTAGGGAGGGAATTCCAGCACTTAGGGCCTTGGCAACAGAGCAATTATAATCAGGGATGGTCAAGGGGGCAGAATTAGAGGAGATCAAATATCTCTGGGAGTTGTGGGGCTGGAAGAGATTACAGAGATAGGGAGGGGCGAGGCCATGGAGGAATTTGAAAACAGGGCTGAGAATTCTGAAATCGAGGCATTGTTTAACCGGGAGCCAATGTAGGTCAGCGAGCTCAGAGGTGGTGGGTGAGCAGGACTTGGTGCGAATTACAAGTTAGGCTAGGGTAATAAACATAAGTAGAGGGATCCATTAACTCTAGTATAGAAAGATAATGGTTGATAAATGCCTGTTCTTCAAAGCGGTTAAGAACAGTTAGGCCAGGAAATCTTGTTTGAGCGGAGTAGCTTTGACGTAAATAACTACAAGTGTTTACATGAATCTGGAGCACTATCGCCAAAGGATTTGGGAATAAATACGTCACGAGGTCTTATCTGTGACATGTACCTTTGATGAAGGATAAATATGGTGTATAAAGGAGCACAGTTTTCAATAGCTCTTCAGGAAGCTCAAAAGATACAGAAGTGGAAAAGTGTCTCTCTCTGTGTACAGTTGGGCCAATCACTGTGCTGTAAATCAATAAAGTCTGTTCCCTTTACTACACTGTCCAGGGTCTCGTGCTCACTCGAAACGGGTTGTGAAACCAGAGAAGGAAGGAGGTTTAAATGCTAACAATTGCAGAAAATGAGAAAAGCCTACATATTGTTAACAATTTCTGATTCTTAACAAAAATTATTGTTTGCAACCAAGAGACTGTGATTTGTTTGGTCAAAGTTAGGGAGGAAGGTGTGTCCTCTGGAGTCTTTACAGTAAATAAATCCCTTTGGGAAAAGTACAATACACTTCATAGAAGGCTCTCCATGAAATCATGGTTTCAAAATTGTCAAGTTGTCTATTCTAAAAATTTCGCTAGGCTCATATTTCAAACTGAAGCTATTGCTACAGTAATGTGTTTGTGTTTTGGAATTGTGTTTCCCGCACATTACTTTCACAGTGATGAATCTGTTGAAATGACTGTATTCTTCGTTAGATACAACAGACCGCATTAAGTAACCATTGTAGGCAGGATAGTGTGCAGCACGGAGGAGTGTCGCTTTTGTCAGTGCGTGTGTATATATGATGTGTACATTTGATGTCAACATGCCGTAAGTTATATCGCCCCTTGAAGCATTGGGAAGTAATGCAATTCTGATATCCCTTCCAATTGGTTGAGAAAGTCCTTGTTCTATTAATACACACACTTGAATTACTGCGGGTGACTTTATTCCATTTTTGGACACATTTATTTTGCTGAAAAAGATACAACTTAAATTTATGTATCGGACCTTGGTTAGGCAATAGTTGGATTACTGTGTGCAGTTCTGGTCACCATATTATAAAAAGGATATAGAGGCACTGGGGAAAGACTAAACAGGCTGGGTCTCTTTTCTCTTGAAAAGAGAAGGCTGAGGGGTGACCTAATAGAGGTGTTTAAAATTCTGAAAGGTTTTGATAGAGTAGACACAGAGACAGTGTTTCCATTTGTGGGGAAGAGCAAAACTAGAGACCATCAATATAAGATAGTCACCAACAAATCAAATCGGGAATTCAGAAGAAAATTCTTTACTCGGAGAGTGGTGAACGCGCTACACATGGAGTATTGAGGCGAATAGTATAGATGCATTTAAGGGGAAGCTAGATAAGTACATGAGGGAGAAGGGGATAGAGGGTCATGCTGATAGGATTAGATGAGATTAGATTAGGAAGGCCGAGTAAACAAAGGCAAGAAACAAAAAGGGCCACACTACATCATAATTCTAAAAGGACAAAGGGTGTTAAAATAACAAGCCTGAAGGCTTTGTGTCTTAATGCAAGGAGTATCCGCAATAAGGTGGATGAATTAACTGTGCAAATAGATGTTAACAGCTATGATGTGATTGGGATTACAGCAACGTGGCTCCAGGATGATCAGGGCTGGGAACTCAACATCCATGGGTATTCAACATTCAGGAAGGATAGAATAAAAGGAAAAGGAGGTGGAGTAGCATTGCTGGTTAAAGAGGAGATTAATGCAATAGTCAGGAAGGACATTAGCTTGGATGATGTGGAATCTATATGAGTAGAGCTACAGAACACCAAAGGGAAAAAAATGTTAGTGGGAGTTGTGTACAGACCTCCAAACAGTAGTACTGATGTTGGGGAGGGCATCAAACAGGAAATTAGGGGTGCATGCAATAAAGGTGCAGCAGTTATCATGGGTGACTTTAATATGCATAGAGATTGGGCTAACCAAACTGGAAGCAATACGGTGGAGGAGGATTTCCTGGCGTGCATAAGGGATGGTTTTCTAGACCAATATGTCGAGGATCCAACTAGGGGAGAGGCCATCTTACACTGGATGTTGTGTAATGAGAGAGGATTAATTAGCAATCTCATTGTGCGAGGCCCCTTGGGGAAGAGTGACCATAATATGGTGGAATTCTGCATTAGGATGGAGAATGAAACAGTTAATTCAGAGACCATGGTCCAGAACTTAAAGTAGGGTAACTTTGAAGGTATGAGGCGTGAATTGGCTAGGATAGATTGGCGAATGATACTTAAGGGGTTGACTGTGGATGGGCAATGGCAGACATTTAGAGACCGCATGGATGAATTACAACAATTGTACATCCCTGTCTGGCGTAAAAATAAAAAAGGGAAGGTGGCTCAACCGTGGCTATCAAGGGAAATCAGGGATAGTATTAAAGCCAAGGAAGTGGCATACAAATTGGCCAGAAATAGCAGTGAACCCGGGACTGGGAGAAATTTAGAACTCAGCAGAGGAGGACAAAGGGTTTGATTAGGGCAGGGAAAATAGAGTACGAGAGGAAGCTTGCAGGGAACATTAAGATGGACTGTAAAAGTTTCTATAGATATGTAAAGAGAAAAAGGTAAGTAAAGACAAATTTAGGTCCTCTGCAGTCAGAATCAGGGGAAGTCATAACGGGGAACAAAAAAATGGCAGACTAATTGAACAAGTACTTTGGTTCGGTATTCACTAAGGAGGACACAAACAACCTTCAGGATATAAAAGGGGTCAGAGGGTCTAGTAAGAAGGAGGAACTGAGGGAAATCCTTATTAGTCGGGAAATTGTGTTGGGGAAATTGATGGGATTGAAGGCCAATAAATCCCCAGGCCCTGATGGACTGCATCCCAGAGTACTTAAGGAGGTGGCCTTGGAAATAGCGGATGCATATTGACAGTCATTTTCCAACATTCCATAGACTCTGGCTCAGTTCCTATGGAGTGGAGGGTAGCCAATGTAACCCCACTTTTTAAAAAAGGAGGGAGAGAGAAAACAGGGAATTATAGACCGGTCAGCCTGACATCAGTGGTGGGTAAAATGATGGAAACAATTATTAAGGATGTCACAGCAGCGCATTTGGAAAGAGATGACATGATGGGTCCAAGTCAGCATGGATTTGTGAAAGGGAAATCATGCTTGACAAATCTTCTGGAATTTTTTGAGGAGGTTTCCAGTAGAGTAGACAAGGGAGAACCAGTTGATGTGGTGTATTTGGACTTTCAGAAGGCTTTCGACAAGGTCCCACACAAGAGATTAATGTGCAACGTTAAAGCACATGGGATTCGGGGTAGTGTGCTGACGTGGATTGAGAACTGATTGGCAGACAGGAAGCAAAGAGTAGGAGTTAATTGGTACTTTTCAGAATGGCAGGCAGTGACTAGTGGGGTACTGCAAGGTTCTGTGCTGGGGCCCCAGCTGTTTACATTGTACATTAATGACTTAGACGAGGGGATTAAATGTAGTATCTCCAAATTTGTGGATGACACTAAGTTGGGTGGCAGTGTGAGCTGCGAGGAGGATGCTATGAGGCTGCAGAGTGACTTGGATAGGTTAGGTGAGTGGGCAAATGCATGGCAGATGAAGTATAATGTGGATAAATGTGAGGTTATCCACTTTGGTGGCAAAAACAAAGAGACAGACTATTATCTGAATGGTGACAGATTAGGAAAAGGGGAGGTGCAACGAGACCTGGGTGTCATGGTACATCAGTCATTGAAGGTTGGCATGCAGATACAGCAGGCGGTTAAGAAAGCAAATGGCATGTTGGCCTTCATAGCGAGGGGATTTGAGTATAGGAGCAGGGAGGTGTTATTACTGTTGTACAGGGCCTTGGTGAGGCCACACCTGGAGTATTGTGTACAGTTTTGGTCTCCTAACTTGAGGAAGGACATTCTTGCTATTGAGGGAGTGCAGCGAAGGTTCACCAGACTGATTCCCGGGATGACGGGACTGACATATCAAGAAAGACTGGATCAACTGGGCTTGTATTCACTGGAGTTCAGAAGAATGAGAGGGGATCTCATAGAAATGTTTAAAATTCTGATGGGTTTAGACAGGTTAGATGCAGGAAGAATGTTCCCAATGTTGGGGAAGTCCAGAACCAGGGGTCACAGTCTAAGGATAAGGGGTAAGCCATTTAGGACCGAGATGAGGAGAAACTTCTTCACCCAGAGAATGGTGAACCTGTGGAATTCTCTACCACAGAAAGTTGTTGAGGCCAATTCACTAAATATATTCAAAAAGGAGTTAGATGTAGTCCTTACTACTAGGGAGATCAAGGGGTATGGTGAGAAAGCAGGAATGGGGTACTGAAGTTGCATGTTCAGCCATGAACTCATTGAATGGCGGTGCAGGCTTGAAGGGCCGAATGGCTTACTCCTGCACCTATTTTCTATGTTTCTATGATGAAGGATGGGAGGAGGCTCGAGTGAAGTATAAATGCTGGCATGGACTGGTTGGGCCGGATGCCCTGTTTCTGTGCTGTACATTTTATATAATTATGTAGCAACCTTCTCGCATTCTCAGGAGGTTCCAAAGCACTTTACAGCCAAAGATGCATTCACTGTGATGTAGTTTAACAGGGCGGCCAATTTGCACCTGGCAAGACCTCACAAAAAGTAAAATGAGATGATTAACCAGTTAATGTGTTTTTGGTAGCGTTGGTTTAGAAATGTTGGCCTGGGCACTGGTACTGCTCCCTGTTGTTCTCTGAATAGTGACATGATGGCTTTCTTCCTGAACAGGCAGCTGGGGTCTTGGCTTAATATGTAAAAGTGATGCTTCAGTTGTAGAGATCCCTTCAGGAATATTACCTTAATTCTGGGCACTGCACCTCAGGAACGATATATTGGAGGGAATGCAGGGTAGATTCACCAGAATGATAACCAGGGCTTAAAGGATTAAATTATGAGGATAGGTTGCATAAACTTGGTTTGTATTCCCTTGATTTTAGATGACTGAGGGGTGATCTAATCACCGTGTTTAAAACAATGAAAGGATTTGATGGGGTAGATAGAGAGAAACTATTTCCTCTGGTGGGGGAATCCAGAACAAGAGGGCACAACCTGAAAATTAGAGCTAGGCCGTTCAGGGGTGATGTCAGGAAGCATTTCTTCACACAAAGGGTAGTGGAAATCTGGAACTCTCTCCCCCAAAAAGCTGTGGATGCTGGGGTCAATAGAACATTTCAAAACTGAGATTGATAGATTTTTGTTAGGAAATGGGTATTAAAGGTTACAGAACCAAGGCAGGTAGATGGATACAGATCAGCCATGATTTAATTGAATGGCAGAACAGGCTCGAGGGGCTGAATGGCCTCCTCCTGTTCTATGTTCCAACCAAATTCTTAAATTCAGGCAATTTGTTTCTCCGTGTGCTAGTACCTGTATAATCCAAAAAGCATCATTACGTGAAAACTGAATTAGCCACTGGATCTTTTTCAGACGAGAACTAATTTTAATATTGTCCATATTCTGCAGCTAGTTTTTACAAGTGATCCACACAAAACCTACCTCCTCGTGCAGATCCAATCCCTCAGCAAGGCCGAGATCCAACAGGGGCGCAGCGAGTCCTATATTTCTGTAAGTAACCCTTGAACTATTCCAGTCACCTTCGAAACAGGAGTGGTCGTAAAAGATCATGTGACGCAGCATGTAATTCAAAGAAAGTGTACGATGGCGATGAGCAGGAAAGAATATGCAGGTGTGCAAGAATTTAGAACACACCCTGTGAAATTCTCTCTGGTATTATTCTGTGAGTAATGGTTTCTGAAGCTGGTATGAAAATGGAAGTCCTGTCATTAAAACTGACCTACATATTGACAGACGATGGGTGCTTCCTTTTAAAGGACCTTAACATGGGCTGAGTGATCTTTTCTTGCTACTTTAATGTGTTCTTTTGACCCTGAAACAGATGCAAAGTCTTTTTTAATTAGTTTCTTGTCAGACTAAAGAATGAAATTTATAACTTATTGATTTAAAGAATTTGGGTTGCTGTGTTTGGTTTCCTGGTTTCTCGCAGCTTATGGTGGGCACTGTTTCTAGATGTACAGACTAATAATTGTCAGCATGCTGGTTTTTTCCAATTGTAGTGACAATCCCATCATTTTATGATGTAAATCTGTGTTGCCAAGCGAAGAGAGATGCACAGATTGCTCCCAGCATGGCGCTGAAGCTTGATAAAGGATTCCTAATCAAGATGTGTGTGTCTCTGCTTGTGTGTGTCTCTGTGCATGTATGTGTGCTTGTGTGTGTCTCTGTGCATGTATGTATGCGTGTGTGTCTGTGCATGTTTCTGCATGTGTGTGTCTCTGTGCGCGTGAGTGTCTGTGCATGCACGCGTTCATGTGTGAGTGTCTGTGTATGTGTCTGTCTATGTGCGCGTGTGTGTGTCTCTGTGCACGCGTGTGTCCATTTGTGCATCTTTCAATATCGGCATACTCTGTGATGTGACTTTCTGTCATTCTAACCTGGCTTGCTATTGAGCGTAGGCATGTTGGGGCTGTCAGTATGACTGATCGTGTGTTCCTAAACAGTGAATTAGTTTTCAGCTGATGCAATTAGTGCCTTCTGGCCCATCAGATATTGGTAATGTTAGAAGCTATTCTACCCACTCCAGTGAATTAGTTCTTCACAGCACACGCCTGAAATTGAACCCACTGGAAGTTTAGCACTGCCAGCAGTAGACCCAACATCAGAGGCAGTGTGAAGCATTATCCTTTCTGTGCTAAAGATATGGGGGTAGAGGTTCCTCTGTGGGTTCAATCGGGGAAATAGCAACCAAAGCACACTTGAAATGTTGTTGCTTATATTACAGTTCAAGCTTCCGCTAAAATTCATTTGCATAATCACAAATGTATAATCTTCCATGAACCAGCGCAATCGGGCAGCGTCATAGAACATCATTGTTTCTGTTCCCTTTCTTTCAATTAAAAAGTATTCTGTGATGTATTTCAGAGTGATGGCCTGGTACTGTTTTATTAATACAACTGAAAATGGGTTTATCAGCAAAAAATAAGCCGTTTTAATAAGAGTGCTCAGTCCACCACCTGTGAGTAACCCGATTTTAAATCACTGAAAATGACTTTAAAAAAAACTATGCTGGCCCATTTCTTATTTCATTAATGTACACTAGTCAGTTTCTCAGTAAATTAAATATTTTTTGATATGAAACAACTTTTAAAACGTGCCCATTAGTGCCTGTGTAAAACTGAACACAATTTGAAGAGTCTTCCCGAACCAGCACAATCAGTGGAATCGCAGTGTCGTTTGGGGGCGGGACCAGTTTTGTGGACGGGGCCTGTTCCAGATAAATGGAATCTTTAACCAGCATAACAGATCGTGGAAAAACGAGCGTAAGTGGTTTTGGGCGTAACTCACTTGCGTTTAAAACTCCCTGATTTTTGGAGTTGGTTCAGCCGATTTTGATATAACAAGTGCAAGTAAGAGGGCAATCTACCCCCATGGCATTTTTTTAAATACTCTGTCTTGGGGACTTTACCCCAACCAAGAGGGAGAGTCAGTGGTCATAAATTAAAGTTTACATTGCATCGTTTAAACAGCACTTGCAAGCATAGTTGTTTTATGTTGGGGCCCCGCAATATAACAAGAGAAAATGGAAAAGCAAGGCAAACAGAAGTGGTATAATATAAACTAGCTATTAATTTTAAGTGTGACCAAAATAACCAGTTGAGTTTGTGTATAAGGTGGGGTAATAAGTGTTCTCCTTGGAGCAGAGACGCTAAGAAGGGATTTGATAGAGGTGTTTAAAATCATGAAGGGTTTAGATAGAGCAAATAAAGAAAAACTGTTTCCAGTCGCTGAAGAGTTGATAACCAGACGAGACAGATTTAAGGCCATTGGCAAAAGAACACGAGAGGAGATACGGAAAAACCTTTTCATGCAGAGTGGTTAGGATTTGGAAAGCACTGTCTGAAAGGGTGGTGGAGCAGATTCAATAGCAGCCTTCAAAAGGGAATTGGATAAATACTTGAAGGGGAAAAAATTGCAGGGATATGGGGGAAGAATGGGGGAGTGGGACTAACTGGATTGCTCTTCGAAAGAGCCAGCGCAAACTTGATGGGCTGAATGGCCTCCTGATGATGATGATCTTTTATTACTCCTTTGCCAGGTTCAGGATGGTTCCAACAGTGCGCAGGTCTCTCATTTTTCCGGTCCACCAGGGGTCAGTACATATTGAACTGCCCCTGTTTTACTGAACATCACTGTGAAATTTTCAACGCTGAGATATAGATTTTTGTTCGACAAGGGGTATTAAGGGTTCGGGAGCAAGATCGGTAGATGGAGTTGAGATACAGTCCAGCTATGATCTAATTGAATGGTGGAACAGGCTAGAGGGACAGAATGGCCTCCTACTGTTCCTAATAATTTCATCTAATATGTTATCAATGCAGTGATAGCGATGGTGGGGTTTAGAATAGATTGGCACTATGAAGGCACAGAGAATAAGAACTATTCTGGGAAACAGATTTTGAATTGCTCCCATTGATTTGAGATCCTGCTGTCGGCCATATGGCAAAGTGGATAGCCATCATGCCACAGGGAGGGAGGGAAGATCAGTGATCTGTAGCTGGGATACTGTTGCATGTCTCCTGATGTCCAGTTCAAGAGTGGCATTAGTTGGAGTCTGAGGTCACTTGGCCACATCTTGGCTGTAAGAAGTGTGTGGGTCCAGTTACATTTGTGTACACGCAAGAAGACCAGAACGGTCTCTTACATTTGTTACAGAACAATAAAAACTTTGAGAAATGCTAACGTACATCTCTTCACATCTACCTCCCACGTAATGACAACATGTTTCTTTTTAGGTGAATGGCATTAAGTTCCCGTTTCAAAAGGGATTTTTCATGGTGACGGTTGATGCTTGCAGTGGAATGGTTACCAAAAATAGATCGTTTACCAAAGCTGATGCAATCATGGCCAAATACCTGAACACTGGAATTTCTCAAAGGTAGGGCAAAGTGACTTTGCACTTATTTTCTTTAGAATGGGGAACTGGACAGGATTTATTTTTCTTTAATTCATGGGATGTGGGCATCGCTGGCAAGACCAGTATTTATTGCCCATCCCTAGTTACCCCTTGAAGGTAATGATGAGCGCCTTCTTGAACCGCTGCAGTCTGTGTGGTGAAGGTACTCCCACAGTGCTTTTAGGGAGGGAGTTCCAGGATTTTGACCCAGCGACGATGAAGAAATGAGCGATATATTTCCAAGTTGGGATGGTGTGTGAGACTTGGAGGGGAACTTGGAGGTGGTGGTGTTCCCATGTGCCTGCTGCCCTTGACCACCTAGGTGGTGGAGGTCATGGGTTTTACTTGGAAATAGAACAAGAGGAGAAAGCAGTGCACAATCTCAGAGCTGTACAGGCAAGAGGCAACATTTAGTTACGCCTACTTTGCATTCGACAACATGTTTCTGTGACTCGCCTGCCATTTTAATTCTCCACCCCACTCCACTCTGACCTCTTGCTCCTCAGCTTCCTACACTGTTTCAATGGAGCTCAACGTCAGCTCTAGGAACAGCACCTCACTTATGATTAGACACTTTACAGCTTTCAGGACTCAACATTGAGTTCCACAATTTCAGATCATAATCTCTGCCCCCATTTTTTCAGGTGGCAGCTGTTGATGATTCGGCCATTCCCATTTACACCCTATCTAGACCCATCTTTTGTTTCTTAACTTGTCCCATTACCATCTCCATTTGCCTTGCACCATCATTTACTCTCTCCCGGCCGTCCAGCCATTCACAGACCGTCTCTTTTGTTCTTCCCTACCTTCCCCTCCATTCCCAGCCTCTGTACTTGCTTAAAACCTGTTACATCTCTAACTTTTTTCAGTACTGACGAAAAGTCATTGACCTGAAACATTAACTTTGTTTCTCACTCCAGATGCTGTCTGACTTGCTGAGTATTTCCAGTCATTAATTAGTGTTACTCTAATTCCCCCGTCCTGTCCCATCCCATCCTAATTCCTTCCATCATGAGTATAGGGCTACTTACAGCATTGATGTGATATCATCAATAGACCAGCCATGCTGCACAATACCCTACCCTCTGCCTGCTGTTCAAAAATATATATTATCTTCTTAATGTTTTTTGAGTGCTCATGAAGGCGGGAGATGATGATGTGGGAACTGATCTAATTTTTCACTTTTTGAAACTCCGCTAAGTATCTGCCAAATCTGCTGAATACCCACCAGCAGACTTCCCTCCTCCTTTGTGACTGGCACACTGCCTCTTGGGTGTGACTGATGACGCGACAGGACCAATTTTGCGTGGTGGGGAGGTACCAGCGGATTGGAAAGCAGCTAATGTAACACCTCTGTTTAAAAAAGGGGGCAGACAAAAGGCAGGTAACTATAGGCCGGTTAGTTTAACATCTGTAGTGGGGAAAATGCTTGAAACTATCATTAAGGAAGAAATAGCGGGACATCTAGATAGGAATAGTACAATCAAGCAGACGCAACATGGATTCATGAAGGGGAAATCATGTTTAACTAATTTACTGGAATTCTTTAAGGATATAACGAGCATGGTGGATAGAGATAGACCGATGGATGTGGTGTATTTAGATTTCCAAAAGGCATTCGATAAGGTGCCACACAAAAGGTTACTGCAGAAGATAAAGGTACGCGGAGTCAGAGGAAATGTATTCGCATGGATCAAGAATTGGCTGGCTAACAGAAAGCAGAGAGTCGGGATAAATGGGTCCTTTTCAGGTTGGAAATCGGTGGTTAGTGGTGTGCCACAGGGATCGGTGCTGGGACCACAACTGTTTACAATATACATCGATGACCTGGTAGAGGGGACAGAATGTAGTGTAACAACATTTACAGATGACACAAAGATTAGTGGGAAAGCGGGTTGTGTAGAGGACACAGAGAGGCTGCAAAGAGATTTAGATAGGTTAAGCGAATGTGCTAAGGTTTGGCAGATGGAATACAATGTCGGAAAGTGTGACACCTTGGGAAAAAAAACAGTGAAAGGGAATATTATTTGAATGGGGAGAAATTACAACATGCTGCAGTGCAGAGGGACCTGGGGGTCCTCGTGCATGAAACTCTTTTTGGATCCTCGTACATGAATCCCAAAAAGTTAGTTTGCAGGTGCAACAGGTAATCAGGAAGGCAAATGGAATGTTGGCCTTCATTGCGAGAGGGATGGAGTACAAAAGCAGGGTGGTCCTTCTGCAACTGTATAGGGTATTGGTGAGGCCGCACCTGGAGTACTGCGTGCAGTTTTGGTCACCTTACTTAAGGAAGGATATACTAGCTTTGGAGGGGGTACAGAGACGATTCACTAGGCTGATTCCGGAAATGAGGGGGTTACCTTATGATGATAGATTGAGTAGACTGGGTCTTTACTCGTTGGAGTTCAGAAGGATGAGGGTTGATCTTATAGAAACATTTAAAATAATGAAAGGGATAGACAAGATAGAGGCGGAGAGGTTGTTTCCACTTGTCGGGGAGACTAGAACTAGGGGGCACAGCCTCAAAATACGGGGGAGCCAATTTAAAACCGAGTTGAGAAGGAATTTCTTCTCCCAGAGGGTTGTGAATCTGTGGAATTCTCTGCCCAAGGAAGCAGTTGAGGCTAGCTCATTGAATGTATTCAAGTCACAGATAGATAGATTTTTAACCAATAAGGGAATTAAGGGTTATGGGGAGCAGGCGGGTAAGTGGAGCTGAGTCCACGGCCAGATCAGCCATGATCTTGTTGAATGGTGGAGCAGGCTCGAGGGGCTAGATGGCCTACTCCTGTTCCTAATTCTTATGTTCTTATGTTCTTATGTTCATGCACATTAATGTGCAAATCACAGGGTTGACTCCCAAATTTGCACAGAAACTCATTTCTAGCAGGGGTTTCTGTCCTAAATCTCTTGCAGTTAATCGGTTTTCTATGGTCCCTCAATCTAGACAACAACAACTTGCATTTATATAGTGCCTTTAATGTAGTTAAAAAATCCCAAGGAGCTTCACAGGAACGTTATCAAACAAAATTTGACACCAAGCCCACATAACGAGATATTAGGACAATAAAAGCTTGGTCAAAGAGAGAGGTTTTAAGGAACGTCTTAAAGAGGAAGTCCGTGGTAGAGAAGTGGAGTGGTTAAGGAGGGAACTCCAGAGCTTGGGGCCTTGGGAGCTGAAGGCATCAGTGGTGAAGCAATTAAAATTGGCGATGTGCACGAGCTTAGAATTAGAGGAGTGCAGAGATACCGGTGGGTTGTAGGCTGGAGGAGATTACAGAGATAGTGAGGGGCGAGGCCTGGGGGAATGTGAACCCAAGGATAAGTTTCTATCTGCTGTGTTTCCTTGCTTCATTATAATAAACAGCTCTATCAAACCGCCCCAAAGCCGACCCAACTTTTCAAGTCTTTCTTGTATTGGTGTTTCCTGGTACCAGCAGCATCCCAGTGAGTCGCCGCTGTACCTTCTCTATCGTATCGACATCCTTCTGGCAGTACAGGGTGCTTCTGTGAAATGCCTCACTTCCTGATGGGATTATGAGGCTTATTTTTGTGCTCAAAGTGAAGGATCTTTCCATAGGTAATCAAACTCTTCTCTTTTCGAGCACTCCCAGGTCAAATATAACACAGCCAGATGCAGGGTAAAACTCCCATTACTCTTGCCTCTGACATATCTGCACTCCTCGAATTCTGGCATCTTGTGCATCCCCGATGTGCATCACTCCACCACTGACGGCCATGCATTCAGCTGTCGAGACCCGAAGCGCTGGAATTCCATCGCTAAACCTTTCCGCCTCTCTACCTCTCTCTTCCCCTTTAAGACACTCCTTAAAATCTACCTCTTTGACCAAACTATCGTCTTATGTGGTTCGGTGTCGAATTTTGTAACGCTTCTGTGAAGCTCCTTGGGATGTTTTACTACGTTAAAGTTGTTGTTGTACTAGCTCTTGACTCCCGATGTTGCAGCAAACATCCTTTCTGGGGCAGTGCAGTCAGTAGATTTGTCTGCAACATTGGGAGGAGCAGCACAAGTAATCTGGGATCCCCAAGGGACACTTGTAAAGTCTAGAAAGCAATGGAAACTCAGCAGCCACAATTGCAATGCTTGTGTGTTGCTTTGTAACTCTTTGCCTCTTTCTCCTCCTTTAAGGCGTTCCTTAAAACCTACCTCTTCAACCAAGTTTTGGTCACCTCTCCTAATGTGTCTCGATATCAAATTTTGTTAGATAATTGCTGCTGTGAAGAGCCTGTGGGATGTTTTACTATGTTAAAGGCATTACATAAAAGCAAGTTGTTGTTGTTGCTTAACAGTGTGCTGCAGACCCACCCTCAGAAGAGGTTGCTACAGCAGTGTGAAAGTTATTTTCACTTCCCGCACCAGTCTTTGAGTGAGATTGCCCACTCATACTAAATTAAGGACTATTTTGTGCTGTGGGCCCATGTCCAGCGGGAGCTGGATTGAAATTGCCCAAACTCGTGTCAAATTAGACCATTACAGTGAGCAGACAGAGGAGAGATTCATCTCATCAGTCTGGACGAGATTTGACCCCAAGTTAGGTGAAAAGAAAGTACAGAAATAGGGAGCAGGGACTCGTATAGAATTATAGTGCACAGAAGAAAAGAAAAATAGAGTGTCTTTCACAACCTCAGGACATCCCAAAGCACTTTACAGCCAATTATGTACTTTTGGCGTGTAGTCGCTGTTGTAATGTAGGAAATGCGACAGCCAATTTGCACACAGCAAGATCCCGCAAACAGCAATGCAATAATGTCCAAATAATTTGTTTTAGTAAAGTTGGTTGAGGGATAAACATTAGCCCAGGATACCGGGATGAACTCCCTGCTCTTCTTCGAAATAGTGCCATGGGATCTTTTACGTCTACCTGAGAGCGCAAAAGGGACCTCAGTTTAACATCTCGTCTGAAAGACGGCACCTCCAACAGTGCAGCATTCCCTTTGTATTGCACTGGGAGTGTCAGCCTGGATTTTTGTCCTCAAGTCTATGAAGTGGGACTTGAACCCACAACCTCCTGACTCAGAGGCAAGAGTTCTACCCACTGAGCCACAGAGTGTTCCAGATTTCCACTACCCTTTGTGCGAAGAAGTGCTTCCTGAACTACACAGCTGGTATCAATGAGAAGAAAGGCCATTTGACCCATTGTGCCTGTGCAGGCTCTTTGAAAGAGCTATCCAATTATTCCCACTGCCCCTGCTCCTTCCCCATAATTTTTCCTTTACAAGAATATTGAGTAAGAGGAATATTGACAAAAACAAAGGCGAAAACAGCTAGAAAAGAATATAGTTTCCTATAGCAATGGTTACAATCATGAGAGCCATTTTGGTTATTCCTATGGCTCCATAACTTTATTCACTGTAACCTTTTATGGAGTGTCTAGAACTAGGAGCCATAGTCTCAGGATAAAGGGTCAGCCACTTAGGACTGAGATAAGGAGGAATTTCTTCACTCAGAGGGTTGTGAATCTTTGGAATTTTCTACCTCGGAGGGCTGTGGATGCTCAATCGTTGAGTATATTCAAGACTAAGATCGATGGATTTTTGGACTCTAAAGGAATTGAGGGATATGGACATAGGGTGGGAAAGTAGAGTTGAAGTAAAAGATCAGCCATGATCTTATTGAATGGTGGTGCATGCTTGAGGGGCCGTACGGCCTACTACTGCTCCAATTTATGTTCTTATGTTTCATGATTCCTGTTTCTATCAGGCAAATAAGATACGTGGTTTAATCTCATTAATACCAGTTGAGGTGGTCAGGAAGCACATCTTCACACAGGACGGTGGAAATCTGGAACTCTTTCTCTCCCGCGCCACCCCCCCCCCCCCCCAAAAAAAAAGCTGTTGGAGTTGATGGGGTAGATGGAGAGAAACTATTTCTTCTGGTGGGAAGGTCCAGAACAAGGGAGCATAACCTTGAAAATAGAACTAGGCCATTCAGGGGTGATGTCAGGAATCATTTCTTATCACAAAGGGTCGTGGAGATCTGGAACTCTCTCCCCAAAAAGCTGTTGAGGCTGGAAAATTGGAAAATGTCAAAACTGAGATTGATAGATTTTGGTTAGGCAAAGGGTATTAAGGGTTACGGAATTAAGGCGGGTAGATGGAGATAAGATACAGATCAGCTGCGATCTAATTGAAGGGTGGAACAGGCTCAAGGGGCTGAATGGCCTTCTGTTCCGATGTTGTTGAGCATCACATAGCTTTGCATTTGTCAGCAAGAGAGTTGTTTCCTTTTCCAGATCCATTATTTTACTGGGTTCAAAAGACACAATTAGTGGGGACGTTGACGCCATTTCTGAAAAGCTGGTAGCACTGGGCACGGCAAAACCCGCACAGCTTCACAAAAAAGGTATGTGTCTTTAGTCCTTCTGTAACTTTATATACCTTTATAAGTAGCATGCCAATGTATAGTGTGTATATATATATTCACAGGATGTGGGCATCGCTGGCAAGGCAAGCATTTATTGCCCATTCCTAGTTGTCCTGGAGATGGTGGTGGTGAACCGCCTTCTAGAACTGTTGCAGTCTGAAGGTACTCCCACAGTGCTGTTAGGGAGGGAGTTCCAGGATTTTGACCCAGCGACGATGAAGGAACAGCGATATATTTCCAAGTCAGGATCGTGTGTGACTTGGAGGTGGTGGTATTCCCATGCACCTGCTGCCCTTGTCCTTCTAGGTGGTGGAGGTTGTGGGATTGGGAGGTGCTGCCGAAGAAGCCTTGGCGAGTTACACTATTCTCTTATTAGTTACAACTAAGCTAATCTACTGTTGAGTTTTATCAATTGTACATTTTTTTCTTTCTGCATTTTGATGAAATCACAATTTTAATTAAAACAAAACCCAACAAAATGCCCATGAGTGGAATGGAAATTTCCCACAGTAATGTTATTTACAGTGGGATAGATTTCCTGGACCTCAGGTTTTGTGATTGGAGCTTACACTCGCTTGAAACAGGAATACTGGGTTCATTGAATCCTCCGGGAGCAGCCCTAATTAGATAAACAGAGTGAGCTTAGTTTGTACCACGCCATCCTGAAATGAGGTGGTAACTTTGGTATAAAAACAGAAATTTGGAAATGCTCAGCAGGTCAGCCAGCATTTGTAGTAGAGAAACAGAGTTAACTCTCTCCACAGATGCTGCCTGACCTGCTGAGTACCTCCAGCACTTGGTTTTTATTTCCAATTTCCAGCATCTGCAGTGTTTTGCTTTTGTACTGGTAACCTTGGTATATTGTTATTCAAAACTACATGAAAGAATTCTCTTCCTAACACTAAACAGGTTTACATTTCTATACCTTCTTTCACGACCTCAGGACATCCCAAAGCATTTTATAGCCAATGAAAATGTAATTACCGTTGTAATGTAGGAAATGCAGATGTAAGGATCGTAGCGGAGGTGCGGCGAATGTTTGTGGCAGAGGAGCGGTGAATGAGGGTACGGGGCCCAGAGGCAGCACGGGCCTGCCCACACAGATATGTGTGCGCACTAGGTCCGTGAAGCAGAGCAAGTCTCCAGTTGCCCTGGTTAACACTTGCCAGGATAAAGGCCTAGCTCTGTCAAGCCCGTGTGGTGGCTGATGTGCAACGGTCACCACACGTTAAAAAGATCCACACACAGGCATCTTCCACCCCCTCAATTGGAGTTCAGGACTGGAACATTGGGTCCTTCATTGAAACATCTGTGAACTCTTGTGGAAGCAAGTCATCCTCGCTCGAGGGATCGCCTCTACTGCTGATGATGTAGAAAACGCAGCAGCCAATTTTGCACACAGCAAGCTCCCACAAGCAGCAATGTGATAATGATCAGATAATCTCTGTTTTCATGATGTAGGTTGAGGGATAAAATATTTTCCTTGACACTGCAGAGAACAACCCTGCTCTTCTTTGAATTAGTGTCTGTGGGATCTTTTACCTCCACCTGAGAGGGCATAATGTCCCATTTAATTTAATTTAATTGGTTTAATATCCCATTTGAAAGATGGCACCTCCGACAGTGCAGCACAGAAGTTTCAACCTTCTGACTGAGGCGAAAATGCTACCCACTGAGCTACGGCTTATACCCAACTCAGTGTGGTGTCCAACCTCAATCTCTTCCTCTTTTCCCGAGCATTGCATAAGAACATAAGAAATAGGATCAGGAGTAGGCCACCTG
This sequence comes from Pristiophorus japonicus, assembly GCF_044704955.1. NCBI lineage: Eukaryota > Metazoa > Chordata > Chondrichthyes > Pristiophoridae > Pristiophorus > Pristiophorus japonicus. The sequence continues at coordinate 228,660,019 of NC_091977.1, read as the reverse complement.
GCCCCTCAAGGCCTGCTCTGCCATTTAATAAGATCATAGCTGAAATGATCATGGGCTCAGCTCCACTTCCCTGCCCATAACCCTTTATTCCCTTATTGCTCAAAAATCTGTTTATCTCCGCCTTAAATATATTCAATGACCCAGCCTCCACAGCTCTCTGGGGCAGAGAATTCCATAGATTTACAACTATTTTAAGTTGAAACCACAAATCAAGTGCCCCCTTATTAAAAGTTAATTTATTTATTTGTCAGGTTTAGTGCCCTCGACAAATAAACAAATTAACTTTTTACCGTAAACTTAAATCAAATTAAAATTTGGTTGCCGCGGGTACTGATGCACTCCAGTCCCTCCGGCATCCACCTCTCACGGAATGCCGCGAGCGTACCGGTGGACACCGTGTGCTCCATTTCCAGGGACACCCTGGCTTGAACATAACCGCGGAAGAGAAGCAGGCAGTCGGGCTGAACGACCTCCTCAACTGCCCGCTGCCTGGACCGGTTAATGGCCACCTTGGCCATGTCCAGGAGCAGTCCCATGAGGAGACCTTCCGACCTACCCGCTCCCCTCTGCACAGGGTGCCCAAAGATCAGGAGTGTGGGACTGAAGTGCATCCAGAATTTGAGGAGCAGCCCCTTTAAATATTGGAACAGGGGCTGCAACCTGACACACTCCATAAAAATATGGAACACTGACTCTTTCAGACACCATAGATTTACAACCATCCTCTGAGAAGAAAAAGTTCCTCCTCATCTCAGTTTTAATTGCCACAGGAGAGCCTGTGGCAAAGGAGCTTTTAATGTTTCTGAAGAACACTGCAGTATGTTGGCTGGCGCACAAGGTGTTGGTAATAGAACGTATTAAAAATTCAGTTATATTAAATAGTTCAGCACACATCCTAATTCTACTTTGAATGTACAGCATTGGTGATTAGCATAACACCATTGTAAACTGAGTGCTAAATGGCATTCGAGGATTTCAAGGCTTATGAAAGGACAAATGCCATTAATTTTGTGATGGTATGAGTGAATACTTGACAATCAAAGTGGGAAACAGAATGTATATTAATATAATCTCACAATTTTAATCACACACAAATTTCAAGTGGGAAATATGTGTCTGGGCCGAATGTGTCAATCCCTGAAAACAAGTGATAAAAGTCAGTGATGTATCTCAGGCAGCTGCTCTTAGCAATAAAACCCGAATGAACTCCTCAAGTTACATGACTGAGATATATTGGAGCAATTTCCAGCCTGTAATTTCATCCAAGGATTCAAATGGCAGATATGAACCACTTGAGGTCTGATGATCTGATTTTTGATGCAATTTTAAATCCTTTTAATGAAATTACTGCCATGTATACACTCCCCACTGTCTGTCATTAACATCCTGTGGTCTTGAGCAGCACTAACTGCACTAGAATTAATTTATAAATCTATCAGATTTCTCATGGTATTGCACATGGGTAATCTGGGGCACAGTTCTGCTAACCTAGTTTGTTCCTTTTTAAGACCACTGCTGCAATCGGTTCTCTTAATACTGTCCCTACATTTCCAATCTCTCATTAGAATCATACAGCAACCAAAGAAGGTAATTTGGCCCATCCTGCCTGTGCTGGCTCTTTGGCAGAGCTATCCAATTAGTCCCACAACCCCTGCTCTTTCCCCATCGCCCTGCAATGTTTTTCCCTTTCAAGTATATATCCAGTTCCCTTTTGAAAGTTACTATTGAATCTGCTTCCACCGCCCTTTCAGGCAGTGCATTCCAGATCACAACAACTCGCTGCATATAAAAAAATCATCCTCCACTCCCCCTCAGGTTCTTTTGCAAATTACCTTAAAACTGTGTCCTCTGATTACCGGCCTCCCGCCAGTGCAAACAGGTTCTTATTATTTACTCTTATCGAAACCCCTCTAATCTCTCATACTTCTCATATTTTTCTACGTCTTCTCTCCTTTCCTCTTTTGTAAATGTCCACAATTTGAACCTTGTACACATATACTCAGTATTTTAGTTGCAAGATTTATGAATATATAGATAGGCTTCCTTGGTTTTTGATTCTACATGTGACTCTATTCGATTGCATATAGTACAGGTTGTGTCCCCGAAATCCGGAGTTCCAAAATTCCGAATGTTCCGAAATCCGGGCCGATCCGTGGTGGGGTCATCTGAAAACTGGAAAATGTTCTGAAATCCGGGCCCCCCCCCCCCCCACCGGCCCGACTTCGCTCACCCCGACCTCTCCCTGGCCCGGCCCGACTTCACTCACCCCGACCTCTCCCTGGCCCGGCCCGACTTCACTCACCCCGACCTCTCCCTGGCCCGGCCCGGCCCGACTTCACTCACCCCGACCTCTCCCTGGCCCGGCCCGACTTCACTCACCCCGACCTCTCCCTGGCCTGGCCCGGCCCGACTTCACTCACCCCGACCTCTCCCTGGCCTGGCCCGGCCCGACTTCACTCACCCCGACCTCTCCCTGGCCCGGCCCGACTTCGCTCACCCCGACCTCTCCCTGGCCCGGCCCGACTTTGCCCCCGGTGGCTCGACCTCGCACACCCCCCCCCTCCCTTACCTTGGCTGCCAGACCCCACCTACCTTGACCCAGGCAAACATTCCAAAATCCGTAAATACCCGGAATCCGGAACGGCCTCTGTCCAGAGGTTTCCGGATTTCGGACGCTCAACCTGTAGTAATTTACAGTTCTTTGACTCGTGTATAAGACATCATGCACACTTGCAAAGTTTTTAAGAGCTGCAACTCGTGCTTAAGAAATGAATCGACTCCTGCTTTGCTTCAGGCATGCACATTTAGTAAAACAAATCAAATGAGCCAAACCCAATTTCCCAAAAAACAAAAGTATCAGGTTTATTTTTCCAAGTTTAGTTGGTTGATTGGTGTTCTATCAAAATTCTCTGCTTTAATTACTTAACATTTACAGTATTTTCTCAGAACTATACAGGGAACTATTCATGTTTGTATGCTGCCCGCGTGACACTGTTCTCTTTATTCTTTTGCAGAGAGTATTGCTTTCTTTGGATATAAAGGGGAATCTAACCCGTCATGGACCAGGCTCCACAGCAGCCCTGCTGGGCAGGGCCTGCGCCTCTTGGAAAAGTACATTCCCCTACAACTGGAAGATTATGGCTGCACTAAGGTTACCAAACCCCAAAGAAAGGAGCTAGAACTTTTACAGAAAGCTTTACAGTGAATATCAATCTGAATAAATGTGACCTAACTTATTCTATTTATGCTGGTTTAAGAGTCTCCTTTTCCCCCTCCCCCAACTATATTATTTCTTTTTACATAGGTTATATATATATTCATATATATATTTTCTTAAAATAAAGATACAATACAATGCTTAGTGTTCCTGGAATGAGTTAGTCTAGTTTTTACAGAAATATATTAGGCTTTTTAAATCAGTTTTCTGTTTCTCTCCATGTGGAGCTGGGTTCGCACCTCAACCAGTTTATTTCGTTTTCTGCTGATGCTAATTGAAGAATTCATGCTAGAGAAGCATGGTGATCAAGCATAACAGCATGGATCAATTGTTAGGAATTGATATGGCCCCAAAACTGAGAGAGAAACGTCTTTACCCAGAGAGTGATGAGAATGTGGAACTCGCTGCCACAAGTTGAGGCGAATAGCACAGATGTACTTGAGGGGAAGCTAGATAAACACAGAAAGGAGTAGAAGGATATGCTGATAGGGTGAGATGAAGAGAGGTGGGAGGAGGCTCGTGTGGAGAATAAACACTGGCACGGACCAGTTGGGCCGAATGGCCTGTTTCTGTGCTGTACATTCTGTGTAATTCTACGAGTCAGGTGAATTCAGCAAGGAGCACAATGAATGAACTGAGGTGCATGCCGGGAGTGTAAATATAAAATGGCCTGATTTTGTAGCAATGGTAATTAGTGAGCTAATCGATATAATCGGAGTTACTGAAGCCTAGTTAAAGGAAGAGGATGAGCTGTGACCAGTTGCAGAGCTGTGTGCGCGCCAGGTAGGAAACAAGGAGAAGCAAATTGCACTTTGTCATGGAAGATTTATGGGTTGCCGAGAGGAAGAGACTGGGCATTGTCTCGTTGGGTGGATGTGGAAGATAGAAAAGGAAGTTAGTAGTCGAAATATGTTATTGGCCACCACGAAATAGCTATGGAAATCACTGAAGGAATTTGTAGAATTCATTGGAATTGGGTACTGTCCCCATGGATTGGAACATATCAAATACATCGGCAAATTTTTTTTTAAAAAGGCCACAGTAAGAATCTTCAAGTTATTTCTGATAATCTTACCTGGATTGTCGGAACAGTATTTTGATGTGGGATAGAATAAATGCTCAGCTGGAAGGACTGGATCTGATTAGAGAGAGGGTTCCGAAGAGGCAGAGGTTGTGCCTGTTCTTTGGGAACATCCAGATAAAATGTTGGAGCACTCTATACTTTCGGATGAGACGTTAAACTGAGGTCCTGTCTGCTTTCAAGTGGCATTATTTCGAAGAAGAGCAGGGGAGTTATCCCTGGTGTCCTGGCCAATATTTATCCCTCAACCAACATAACAAAAAACAGATTATGTGGTCATCATCACATTGCTGCTGGTGAGCTTGCTTGTGCACAAATTGGCTGCCGCGTTTCCTACATTACAACAGAGTGACTACACTTTAAAAAGTACTTGATTGACTGTAAAACTCTCCGAGACATCTGGTGGCCGTGAAAGGCACTATATAAATCCAAGTCTTTTGTCTTTATACGGATCTTGACTCTCCAATGCCACAGGAGATTGACTAGTGTCTGTAAAGGATTAAAATCTCTCATTTTTCCGCCCCCACCCTACACACAATTGATTTCTGTTTCTGGTCCCTTTTTACAGATATTCAATAAAGACTTGCATTTATATAATGCCTTTCACATCCTCAGGATATCCCAAAGTGCTTTACGGCCAATGAAGTACTTTTGAACTGTTGTAATGTAGGGAAACGCAACAGCTAATTTGCTCACAGCAAAGTCCCACAAACAGCAATGTGACAATGACCAGATAATATTAAAAAAAATATATATAGTCATGTTGGTTGAGGGCTAAATATTGGCCACACTGGGGAGAACTCCTCCTGCTCTTCAAAATCGTGCCATGGGATCTTTTACATCCACCGAAGAGGGCAGATGGGGCCTCGGTTTAACATTTCATCCAAAAGATGGCACCTCCCTTAGTATTGGCATTGGGAGTGTCGGCCTGGATTTTGTGCTCGAGACTCTGGAACATAAGAAGCAGGAGCAGGCCATGCGGCTCATTGAATCTGCTCGACCATTCAATAAGATCATGGTTGAACTTTGACATCAACTCCACTTTCCAGTCTCTTATCCTTTGATTTCCCAAAATCTATCGATCTCAGTCTAGAATATACTCAAATGTCTGAGCATCCACAACCCTCTAGGATACCGAAGTCCAAAGATTCACAAACCGCTGAATGAAGAATTTTCTCATCTCCGTCCTAAATGGCCGACCCCTTATCCTGACACTATGACTGAGGCGAGAAATTCGCCAGCCTAATGCACGTTTTAACGTGATTTTTTTTTTGTATTAAAAGTGCTTTTTTGTCGTTAAAACAAACTTCACAAAATTCCCCAAAGGTTAAGAATGGCGGTTTTGAAATATCGCCGAAAAGCGGATCGCCAACGTGCAACGCAAAATAAATCGCACCACTTAAATTTGGCCGTTTGGCGAACCTGTACTCGGGTGAAAAAAAAACGCACGAGAAAAGCCTGCATTGCAGCCTCAAACATCGGTAAATATGAAGACCTGCAAAAAAGGTAAGTTAAAGTTTTTATTCTTTTATTCTTTTGCAGCGATTACTTAGTTAAGGGTCTTTTAAATGTTTTGTGATTTTTTTTGCAATTTTTTTTTTGTGTTTTCGCTCCCCTCCCAGGGTCTGTATTTTTAGCGTTGATAGGCCTCGGGCTAAAGTTCACGAGATCGCGGTTTCCGCCGCGAATCCTCGTGCAACCCCGTTTTTTAACAACAGACTTATTTTGTGGCCAAATTTACCCGGTTAAAAAATGGCAATTTTAATTCTTATTTCTTCACAAAAATGACGTTATTTATCAAAAAAACGACAGGCTGGGTAATTTCTAGCCCAAAGTTCTTGACTTTCCAGGCAGGGATTTGAAACTAGAACCTTTTGACTCAGAGACTAGAGTGCTACCCATTGAGCCACAGCTCACACCAATACTGATTCAGATCATACGTGATCAAGTCATCACACAATATATACATGTGCCCATAGAAGATCTCTCATGGCATTGCTCACTAGGTTGAAAGAAATGCTATTTTACATAAGGGTTGCACAATGTAGCTCAAATATTTATAATTACTGTATGGCAGTAGTCATGCACGAAATAAATCATTCTCTCTCTCGCAAATTCCTGGAATTCTCTCTGCTGTTTTCCCTACTCTTAGTCTTCTATCTTTATTCTGCTCACGCTTTTCTCACAATCCAATTTTCTTTTTAGTAGTTGTCTTACTCTTTTAGTTCAAGCCTCTCACGATCGTTTTCCAGTGTATTTGTGGGGTTTCTGCTGTTCCATTGCTGATTTCCTTCTGGAGCACGCAGACAGGTAGGGAAGCCCAGCTACTCCCGGCCCCACAGAGTCATTTCCAATCCCAATAGCTGTATTTGGAGCACTTGACTGTTCCAATTGTTAAGCTGTTGGGTGGGCCCATTACCAATTCTCCATGGGAGAGGAGAGTCGGTACAGGTCCTTACCTTAACTGCTCAGGTGTGAGCACCGTCCTCCAGTGTGTTCTCGTCAGCGCTGCTGGGAAAGCAAAAATGCCCAAGTCCATCAACAGATTCAGACAATCCGAAACCAATTCTACAATTTCTTTAAATCCAGATATTACGTTAATCGTGGGAATTGGAATAAGAACATAAGAAATAGGAGCAGGATTAGGCCATTTGACCCCTTGAGCCTGCTCCGCCGTTTAATAAGATCATGGCTGATTTGATCATAGACTCTGCTCTACTTCCCGCCCCGCTCCCCATAACCCTTTATTCCCTTATCACTCAAAAATCTGTCTATTGCCACCTTAAATATATTCAATGACCCAGTCTCCTGCTCTTTGGGGCAGAGAATTCCAGATTTACAACCCTGAGAGCAGAAATTCCTCATCTGATTTTATATGGGCGGCCCCTTATTATGAGACTATGTCCCCTAGTTCTAGTTTCCCCTATGAGTGGAAATATCCTCTCTGCATCCACCTTGTCGAACACCCTCATTATCTTATGTTTCGATAAAATCACCTCTCATTCTTCTGAACTCCAATGAGTATAGGCCCAACCTACCTCAAGCCAACCTAGTGAACATTCTCTGAACAGCCTCCAATGCAAGTATATCCTTCCTTAAATACTGAGACCAAAACTGTACGCAGTACTCCAGATGTGGCCTCACCAATACCCTGTACAGCTATAGCAGGACTTCTCTGCTTTTATACTCTATCCCCCTTGCAATAAAGGCCAACATTCCATTTGCCTTTCTGATTACTTGCTGTACCTGCATAATAACATTTCATGTTTCATGCACAAAGACCTCCAGGTCCCTCTGTACTGCAGCACTTTGCAACTTTTCTTGATTTAAATTATAATTTGCTTATCTATTTTTTTCTGCCAAAGTGGATAACCTCCCATTTTCCCACATTATACTCCATCTGCCAAATTTTTGCCCATTCACTTAACCTGTCTATATCCCTTTGCAGATTTTGTGTGTTCCTCACAATTTGCTTTCCCACCCATCTTTGTATCATCAGCAAACTTGGCTACGTTACACTCGGTTCCTTCATCCAAGTCATCATTAATATAGTTTGTAAATAGTTGAGGCCCCAGCACCGATCCCTGCGACACCCTTCTTGTTACTGTTTGCCAACCGGAAAATGACCCATTTATCCCGACTTGGTTTTCTGTTTGTTAGCCAATCCTCTATCCATGCTAATATATTACCCCCAACCCCATGAACATTTATCTTATGCAGTAACCTTTTAGAAACATAGAAAATAGGTGCAGGAGTAGGCCATTCGGCCCTTCTAGCCTGCACCGCCATTCAATGAGTTCATGGCTGAACATGCAACTTCAGTACCCCATTCCTGCTTTCTCACCATACCCCTTGATTCCCCTAGTAGTAAGGACTTCATCTAACTCCTTTTTGAATATATTTAGTGAATTGGCCTCAACAACTTTCTGTGGTAGAGAATTCCACAGGTTCACCACTCTCTGGGTGAAGAAATTCCTCCTCATCTCGGTCCTAAATGGCTTCCCCCTTATCCTTAGACTGTGTCCCCTGGTTCTGGACTTCCCCAATATTGGGAACATTCTTCCTGCATCTAACCTGTCTAACCCCGTCAGAATTTTAAACGTTTCTATGAGGTCCCCTCATTCTTCTGAACTCCAGTGAATACAAGCCCAGTTGATCCAGTCTTTCTTGATAGGTCAGTCCCGCCATCCCGTGAATCAGTCTGGTGAACCTTCGCTGCACTCCCTCAATAGCAAGAATGTCCTTCCTCAGGTTAGGAGACCAAAACTGTACACAATACTCCAGGTGTGGCCTCACCAAGGCCCTGTACAATTGTAGCAACACCTCCCTGCCCCTGTACTCAAATCCCCTCGCTATGAAGGCCAACATGCCATTTGCTTTCTTAACCGCCTGTTGTACCTGCATGCCAACCTTCAATGACTGATGTACCATGACACCCAGGTCTCTTTGCACCTCCGCTTTTCCTAATCTGTCACCATTCAGATAATAGTCTGTCTCTCTGTTTTTACCACCAAAGTGGATAACCTCACATTTATCCACATTATACTTCATCTGCCATGCATTTGCCCACTCACCTAACCTATCCAAGTCGCTCTGCAGCCTCATAGCATCCTCCTCGCAGCTCACACTGCCACCCAACTTAGTGTCATCCGCAAATTTGGAGATACTACATTTCATCCCCTTGTCTAAATCATTAATGTACAGTGTAAACAGCTGGGGCCCCAGCACAGAACCTTGCGGTACCCCACTAGTCACTGCCTGCCATTCTGAAAAGTCCCCATTTACTCCTACTCTTTGCTTCCTGTCTGACAACCAGTTCTCAATCCATGTCAGCACACTACCCCAATCCCATGTGCTTTAACTTTGCACATTAATCTCTTGTGTGGGACCTTGTCGAAAGCCTTCTGAAAGTCCAAATATACCACATCAACTGGTTCTCCCTTGTCCACTCTCCTGGAAACATCCTCAAAAAATTCCAGAAGATTTGTCAAGCATGATTTCCCTTTCACAAATCCATGCTGACTTGGACCTATCATATTACTTCTTTCCAAATGCACTGCTATGACATCCTTAATAATTGATTCCATCATTTTACCCACTACCGATGTCAGGCTGACCGGTCTATAATTCCCTGTTTTCTCTCTCCCTCCTTTTTTAAAAAGTGGGGTTACATTGGCTACCCTCCACTCCATAGGAACTGATCCAGAGTCAATGGAATGTTGGAAAATGACTGTCAATGCATCCACTATTTCCAAGGCCACCTCCTTAAGTACTCTGGGATGCAGTCCATCAGGCCCTGGGGATTTATCGGCCTTCAATCCCATCAATTTCCCCAACACAATTTCCCGACTAATAAGGATTTCCCTCATTCCTCCTCCTTACTAGACCCTCCGACCCCTTTTATATCCGGAAGGTTAAAATCGCACATGATTATTGCCGTTCCTTTTTTACATGCCTGTATTATTTCTTGATTCCCACCCATCCTTTCTCTTACTCCCCCCTTCTTTCTGTTAGGGGGGCATTACCTACTGTTAGGGGGGCATTTAGACTACGCCCATCAGTGACTTTTTCCCCTTATTATTCCTTATCTCCATCCAAACTGATTCAACATCTTGATCTTCTGAGCCAATATTATTTCTCACTAACTCACTAATCTCATCCTTTATTAACAGTGCTATCCCACCTCCTCTTCCTTTCTGTCTGTCCTTCCGAATTGTCAAATACCCCTGAATATAAATCATATGCAAAAGAATGACAACACTGCATCAGAGATCTTAATCTTCAATGCCCTGAGTGGATGATTCATTTAAAGGAACTGTGTATGTACATTATGGATAAGCTTCTCTATCAGATTTGCATGCAAATTTAGACAGCGCAGCTTTGCGTAGGCATGAAGGAAAACAACTGGGAATGGGTCCAAACCTGTCAGTGTAACCATATTGCTGTTTCTGCAGTTACCTAGGAACAGGAAAAGCCCAATCAGCCCCTCAAGCCTGTTCGGCCATTCAATTAGATCATGGCTGATCTGTATCTTAACTCCATCTACCCGCCTTGGTAACGTAACCCTTAATACCCTTGCCTAACAAAAATCTATGAATTTCAGTATTGAAATTTTCTATTGATCCCCAGGCTCAACTGCTATTTTTTGGGGGAGGGAGAGCGTTCCAGATTTCCACTACCATTTGTGTGAAGAAGTACTTCCTGACATCACCCCTGAACAGCCTAGCTCTAATTTTAAGGTTGTGCCCCCTTGTTCTAGATACCCTTCACTGGAGGAAATTGTTTCTCTCTATCTAGCCTATCAACTCCTTTTGATCACCTTAAATTCCTCAATTAGATCACCCCTTAATGACTGGAATTATAATCATATTTAATCATTGGGTCAAAGAGCCTGAATATAGTAAACTTTTGTCCATAAATGATAACAGCTGCATTGCAGAAAAACTCTTGCCAATCCTAATGTCGTCTGATATTTTGGTGCAGAGTTAATTGAATTTTACCAGTAATTTAGGCACTGGAATTCTCCACAATTCCTACCCACCCTTTCTCTCTCTCTCTCTTTCTCTCTCTCCCCCCCCCCCCCAACCTCTCCTGCTTTCAGACTCTCCTGAAACCTACCTTATTGACTAAGCTTTGGTCATCTGTCCTAATATCTCATGTGGCTTGATGTCAAATATTTGTCCGAGACCGCTCCTGTGAAATGCTTTGGGACGTTTTACGATGTGAAAAGTGCTATATAAATGCAAGTTGCTGCTTGCATGCCTATTTGGGAAATACAGCTTTAGTCCCCTATATATTCAAAGCATCTAAATCTTGCAAAGGTGGTGGAGAAACTTGAGGGACCAGGTGGTGATTTTGGCCATGAGTAGGTGAACCACTGCAGAAATTCATTTCCCCCCAGATTTATAATCTTTTCAAATTGAAAATTGTGATTAATCACAAAGGAGGTAATTTAAGAAATTGACAATTGCACGATTATTCCAGCAACCGTCCTGTTACAGTATCGTCACAACCTGGAGACTTGTACCAAATCATCACCATTGGAATGAACAGAGGAACACTCTCCGATCCCGGGTAAACAATTGCCTCCTTGCATTTGTACCACTCCTCAAGAATGTTAGTAAGCCGGCCTGAACCAAACAGCGTGCACACACAATAGGAAGCAAAGCAAGAGTGAATCACTGGATTTGGGGAGTTGCTCCAGAATCTGATCTTGCTTCCTGGGGTTAAATGGCTATAGAAACAGTTAATACTATCGCATAATGATGGGGGCGCGATGACATCACAACCCGGGGGCGCATTAACATTTACATAAAGTAGGCAATCTTTTCTTCAAAAATGCTTACAGGTATTTACACAGAAGTTTTCAGTACAGAAACAGGTCATTCAGCCTAACTGGTTGATGCCTGGTGTGTATGCTCCACAAAAGCCTCCTCCCACCTTACTTCATTCATCCCCATCAGCTTATCCCGCTATTCCTTTTTCCTATGTGTTTATCTAGCTTCGTCTTAGTCATGTTGAGATTGTCTGAAAAAAACTGATTTTTAAAAAATTCTTTTTTGAATAAAGAGATGAATCAAAATGATGAACACATCGAAACTCCAGGAATACAAAAATGGCACTTGATTCTATCATACGGTTGGCAGTTGATAGGTCTGTGCTATTTATGTTGCTTGTGTGTTATGAGAACATAATCATTAACAATGCTGAATACATCTTTATAATTTTCAGTTACATTTAGATTAAAATATTTCTTCAAATAAATATCAAATAGTATTAAAGCTCCACAAGAAAGAAAGGCTTGCATTTATATAGCACCTTTCACGACCTCAGTACGTCCCAAAGTGCTTTGCAGTCAAGTACTTTTGGAGTGTAGTCACTGTTGTAATGTAGGAAACGCAACAGCCAATTCACGCACAGTAAGATCCCACAAACTGCAATGTGATAATGACATGATGTTTTTTTGTGATGTTGATTGGGGATAAATATTGGCCAGGATACCAGGGAATAACTCCTGTGCGCTTTGAAATAGTGCCATGGGATCTGTTACATCCAGTTGAGGGGGCGGATGGGGCCTCGGTTTAACGTCTCATCCGAAAGACCGTGCAGCACTCCCTCAGCACTGCACTGGAGTGTCAGCCTAAATTTTTGTCAAAAGGATATTTAGAAATGTCTCTACTAACTTGCATTCAGCAGCTTGAAGTTGCTTCTGTAGTTAGGACCCTTCAATCAATCAGTCAACACATGCGGCAAAAGCACTCGATCAAGCTGTCAAATCAATATACTGTGTATGGAACAGTTTCAGCAATTCAAAAGATTTTTGCATTGTTCCAATTAATTCTACAGTCTTTTTTTTTTTATTTTAATGCTATTTTTGCCGCCCTGGCCAGGTTTGTTCTGATCCCTTTCTCTGCTCTTCTGAATCCAAACTGCAATAAAATCATATTTACACTGTGGTTTATGATATGTGTAGGTGTGATTCCTCCCCTGTCCCCCGACTTGGGCAGCTCGAGTGTGATCTCGGTTTAAACCCTCACTTCAGCACCGCAGAAACTGCTTCACTACAAAGCTCCTCCAAGAAACACTTTGGTTCTCAGTTGACATCTTGACAGCATATTTAGCTCACCAAGTAGCGTGTTCTGCTGTCTAAGTTATAGACATTTTGAACACTGCCGACTGCATCAAAAGGCCAAACTCTGTGGAACGAACTAGGTTGGGATGAATTGTTGCCCCATTCGAACATATAAATCACTGTGGCTCAATAGGTAGCCCAAGTCAGAAGGTGGTGGATTCCAGTCCCACTCCAGAGACTTGAGCACAAATCTAGGCTGACACTCCTAGTGCAGTATTGAGGGAGCGCCGCATTGTCCGAGGTGCCGTTTTTCAGATGAGATGTTACATCAAGGAGAACGGAAAAGATCCCATGACACTATTTTCAAGAGCAAGGGAGTTCTCTCTGGTGTCCTGGCCAATAATTATCCTTCAACCAACACCTAAAAACAGATGATCTCGTCATCATCTCATTGTTGTTTGTGGGAGCTTGCTGTGTGCAAATCGGCTGCCCGGGTTCCTTCAAAACAATTACTAGGCTAGGTCAATTGAGTGCTTTGGGACATCCTGAAAGGCGCTATATAAATGCATTCTTTCTTTTCAGGGAAAATCAGGCTTTTCCTTTTGTACAATTAAGTGGGCAGCATCAGTATAAGAGTACCCTCTGTTAGCTGAATGGTTTGGACACATGAAACAAATTCTCATCAAATTTCATGGAGTTCAATGAAGGGCCAATACCAAGATCACTTTTTAATTAACATTATTCAGTAACAATAATAAAAGATCCATTAAACATTTTTTTTTAAACACGACAAAATGTTGAAGGTGAAATGCCTTTACACATCCAGGCTCATTATAGCCTACTGAATTTCCACTGGTTGGGGCTAAATGCAGTTTGCAAAATATTTATACTGGCAACAGTGAAGTTACTTAATTAAAGTACTGAGCCACAAAGTGGTAGAATGGAGGTCCTTGCCCAGGGTAATCCACACACTGCGTTCCCAGTTTCAGCCATGCTGTTGTAGGAAAGGATAGAGCTGAGGTACCACCTTGGAATGAAGGACAATCACCCCAGGGCTCCTCCTGAGCACCTCTCGTAACAGCCAACTTGAGAAGCCTTGATAGGACCAGCATATTTGACCACACGCACTCCTCCTCGGCTAGGTAATGGTGTGAGGCACCGTGAGACCCAAACGCAAGGGGAGGGCAGAAATCATCCTGAAAAGAGCATATCGTGATGGGGCAGAAGGACCCTCTTTACAATATTTACTGGTCAGTGTTCATTGATTAACTCAACAAAGGAGTCCTGTTGTGAGAAATAGGTCAAACTGGACTTAAGTAGCTGATGTTTTGAAAGTTTCAAACTTGTGCCGCATTTAAAAAAAATTAAACTGAAGACTTTTATGGCTGGGACCTTGCAGTAATAATACTGACCAATCAACAACCGGGCTTAAAAATACAATGTAAACATAAAAAGGGTTCCGCAAAGACATGCTGGTTTTGGAGATTGTCTAGCTTCCATGAGTCCCTGAAATGCCGCAAGAGCTTTTCCTCGCTGGCCTTAATGTGGATGCAGTCAGTGACTCTATAGTCTGTCAGGAAAACAAATTCATCAGCTTAAACCCAAAGAGGCTCTTTTTCTTCTGTTCCGTATAGAGTTTCTTGAAACAGTCCAGCACAGATTTGTTGCAGTAATGGAAGAACGTTTGCTCTGCTCTTTTTAGAATGTTGTTCAAGTTCAGCGTTCCCTGCAAGCTAAAGGTACACAGTGTGATGTAACAGAAATAATGAACAAGTGCACTGTAATTATAAGAGGCAAGACATCGTTCAGGGAGTGGTCTGCTGACATACCCATCTGCTGGCGTGGCCTGCTGGTATACCCATCTGCTGGCGTGGCCTGCTGGTATACCCATCTGCTGGTACTTGCATTGGAGACAGTTCAGAGAAGGTTCACTAGATTGATTGCTGAGATGAAGGGGTTGTCTTATGAAGAAAGGTTGAGCCTATACTCATTGGAGTTTAGAAGAATGAGAGGTGATCTTATTGAAATATATAAGATTCTGAGGGGGCTTGACAGGGTAGATGCAGAGAGGATGTTTCCCTACGTGGGGGAATCTAGAACTAGGGGGCATAATTTCAGAATAAGGGGTCACCCATTTAAAAATGAAATGAGGAGAAATTTCTTCTCTCAGAGTGTCATGAATCTTTGGAATTCTCTACTTCAGAGCTGTGGAAGCTGGGTCATTGAATATATTTAAGGTGGAGATAGACAGATTTTTGAGCGATGAGGGAGTCAAGGGTTATGGGGAGCGGGTGGGGAAGTGGAGTTTAGGCCAAGATCAGATCAGCCATGTTCTTATTGAATGGTGGAGCAGGCTCGAGGGGCCAAATGGCCTACTCCTGCTCCTATTTCTTATGTTCTTATGTATACCCATCTGCTGGCATGGCAGACTAGTCATTCTCTCAATCCTGTTCGGGTCCAGTATTCCAATACTGGCCCATTTAGTGTTGAGGATGGCATTGGTCAAATAGTTTGAAACCACTTGACCTTGATCTAATCAATCGTTTTTTTATCAACCTTGGTTGCTTAATGGTAAATCTGAACCCTAACCGTACAAATTCTTGAAACCAAGATAAGTTTTCAGGGAGATTTTGGCTCCATGAGTTTGTATCTTACTGAGTTCAATGAATGGTTGGTTGTTGTCTTCGTAACTTCTCGCTCTTCCCATGGAGAATAGAGTGAAGTAGTGGAAGGATTCGCAGGCTGATTAACAATCTCAGAGTTCTGTGGCCATAACCAACTTTATATCAGCTGATGGAGTGTTTAATCCTATATGTCCGGAGGGTTTTATAGGCTTCCACAACCCAGATGATTGGTGATGGGGGGGCACCCACACTGATCAGATGCAAGTATTCCACTGGATGGAGACCAAAAACTCAGTGGGTCTCCACTCACCGGGACAGCCTGGAGCGGGGTTCCAGCCCTGCACCTTCTGAGTCAGAGGAGTGAATGCCAAAGGTTAATTCCCTAATGAGTGGTGAGTTCAGTAAAGGACCTTAAAATAAAAACAAATTGAAACCGCTTCATTTATCCCTAATCCACACGTCAATCGTTACAACAGAAAAACTTCACCAGGAATTCTCCAGTGAACATCCTGTTTCTATTCCTCACACTACGCATTCTCCAAAGTCTGAAATTCATGGATTATCTGAGGCAGCAGCCAGTGCCGACTAGGTATGGGTCTTTCACATAGACTTGCACATAATTTACAGCACAGAAACAGGCCATTCGGCCCAACTGGTCTATGCCGGTGTTTATGATCCACATGAGCCTCCTCCCACCCTACTTCATCTAAACCTAGCAGCATATCCTTCAATTACTTTCTCCCTCATGGCAAATTTCATGGCTCTATGCTACACCAACCATGATCCTTTCTAAAAGGTACCCAAGCCTCTTTCTCAAATAGCTGGAGTAATATCTGACATAAAGGAAAGTGGTTGTTGGAGGCTAATCATCTCAGCCCCAGGACATCACTCTAGGTGTTCCTCAGGGAACTATCCTAGGTTCAACCATCTTCAGCTACTTCATCAAAAATCTTCCCTACATCATAAGGTCATGAGTGGAGCTATTCACTGAGAATTCCATAGCGTCCAGCTCCAATCACAGCTCCCTTGATAATGAAGCCCATGCCAGCCTACAGTGGGACGAGACTTGGGCTGATAAGTGGCAGGTAATATTTGTGCCACACGTGTGCCAGGTAACCAACAGCTCCAACAAGAGAAAGCCCAGCCACCACCACTTGACTAACGCCACCACCATCAATATCTTGGCCGGGGGGGGAGGGGGTGCGGTCATCATTGATCAGAAGCTGAACTGCACCAGCTCAATCAACACCATGGCCACAGGAGCAGGGCAGTAGTTGGGTACTCTGTAATGAGTGGGTCACCTTCTGACCCCCTCTCCATCATTTTCAAGGCTCAAGTCAGGAGAGTGATGATACTCACCACTCGTCTGGGTGGATGCAGCATCAACACACGAGAAGCTCAATCCATCCAGGACAGAACAGTTTGCTTGATCAGTACCCCTGCTATTGGATTCCATATCCACCCCCTGCCACTAATGGTGCAATGTGGCTGCAGAATGGACGATCTATAGGTTGCACTGCAACTCACCTTACTGTAATAGCACCTCCCTTCCACGTAACCTCCACCACCGAGAAGGACACGAGTGGGAACACCATCAACTCCAAGCTCCCTTCCAAGTCACACACCATCCTGACTTGGACATACATTGCTGCTACTTCTTTGCCATTGGGTCAATAGCCTGGAATTATTCAGCTCACACCATTGTGGGAGCACTCTCTGTGGAGTCTAGAACTAGGGGTCACAGTCTCAGAATAAGGGGTCGACCATTTAAGACTGAGATGAGGAGAAACCTTTTCACTCAGAGGGTTGTGAATCTTTGGAATTCTCTAAACCAGAGGGCTGTGGATGCTCAGTCATTGAGTATGTTCAAGACAGAGATCGATAAGATTTTTGGATACTAAGGGAATCAAGGGATATGTAGATAGGGCGAGAAAGTGGAGTTGAGATAGAAGATCAGCCATGATCTTAATGAATGGCAGAGCAGATTCAAAGGGCCGACTGACCTACTACTGCTCCTATTTCTTATGTACACTGTTTAATTCTACACTCTTAGCACTAAACTCAGATAAAGCCAATGCATTGTTCTTGGTGTTATTGAGAACAGTGACTAACACAGAGTGGGCGTTTGTACATTTACCTCTTTGTAAACTGGATAAGTTCCACTTCATCCATGCACTTCAACAGCAGATCCCTTTTCTCCAGCAGTATCGCGGCACAGATGAAGAGTTCAAAGGTGTAATCGATATTGGCGGACGGTAACTCTGGCCTAATCTGGCCTTCTACAGTTTCAGAAGGAAAAAAAAAGTTGTAGAACAGCGGGAAGACGTCTTAAATGTCAGTCAGCTTTTAAAATACTGTTGCTAATTTTTAAAAAAAGATTACAGATTTGCTAAAAACTAGAGGCTTTTTAATTGCAAGCTGCATTTTCTTTTAAATCGCTATTTCCACCGTCAGACTTCAGGAAGACATAGAAAGGTTAGTGGAATGGGCAAACAGGCGGCAGATGCAATTAAATACAAGTAACTGTGCGGTAATATATTTTTGGTGGAAAAACAAGGAATGGGACTCAATGGAACAGCACTGAAGGGTGTAAATGAACATGGTGATCCAAGTATTCAAATACATAATTCCCTGAATTTAGTATAGGTAAATAAAGACTGGAGTACAAGGGGGCAAAGAAATAATGTTAAATTTATACAAAATCATTGTTTAAGCCACAGTTAGAGGACTGTGTGCAGACTTGGGTATTCCATTATAGAAAGGACCTTAAAGCCATAGAGAACTTAGATTCACCAGTGTGATGCCCGAGGTGGGAAACTGAAGCTATGAATTAAGGGTTTGAGATTCTGGGACTATATCCACTGGAGTAGAGAAGGTTAAGAAGAGATTCAATAAAGGTAGTTTTCATACACTGTATAGAGAAAGACTGCTTCCTCGGGTTGGGAAGTGACAAGTGGTCATGAATTTTAAATTGGCACTAAATTCGGCCCATCAAGGCTGCAAAAGCTGGCGTTTGAAATGCTTTGCCACAGGGAGCTATTGAGGTAGAGACATTGCATCTTTTAAGGGGAACTTGGATAAATATTTGAAGCAGAGAAAGATAAAAGACCAGCACAGACACAATGGGCTGAATGGCCACAGACACAATGGGCTGAATGGCCTTCTTCTGCACTGTAAACATCTATGTAGCCCAATTGCACAATACTAATCCTTTAAAAGAGCTGAACACAATGGGCTCAATTTTCCCCAGGGATTTGCCCCGATTTTTTGGAGCAGGCTGCTTTTTTTGGCCTGTTAAAAATCCAGTTTCCCCAATCAATTTGCACCAGCATAACTCAGTTAGTTACGAATTTTTTAGGTAAGTTTATTTTTCAGCCAAAGGGGGCGTAACCTGCCACCGGCGCCAATTCTGGCCATTTAGGCAAGTTTGATCAGTTGAGAGTTACTCCAGTTCTGCTTAGGCCAGCGTATGTGGCCTCCGCAGAAAAATCTTCTGGTGAGTTAATGAAATCAGCGCAGGTAAGGATATCGGTGCAGGTAAGTGCAGCAGATGCCCGGACAGCGGCAGCAGGAGAGGTGGGGGGGGGGAAAGAGAGAGAGAGAGAGAGAGAGGGGTGGGGGGGTGGATGGGGGGGTGGGGGTGGAGGGGAAGCCTTTCGGGTATCGTTAGGTGCGGGAACTCGGAGGGAGGAGGCCATCTGGCCTGGGATAGGGGCGGGGATCGGACCGGCAAGCCCTTCGGCCCGGGTTAGGAGCGGGGAGCGGACCGGTACGGCACTCGGGGCCAGGGTCGGGCGGGGGAGCGGACCGGCAAGCCCTTCGGCCCGGGTTAGGAGCGGGGAGCGGACCGGTACGGCACTCGGGGCCAGGGTCGGGCGGGGGAGCGGACCGGCAAGCCCTTCGGCCCGGGTTAGGAGTGGGTAGTGGACCGGTACGGCACTCGGGGCCAGGGTCGGGCGGGGATTGGACCGGCAAGCCCTTCGGCCCGGGTTAGGAGTGGGTAGTGGACCGGTACGGCACTCGGGGCCAGGGTCGGGCGGGGATTGGACCGGCAAGCCCTTCGGCCCGGGTTAGGAGTGGGTAGTGGACCGGTACGGCACTCGGGGCCAGGGTCAGGCGGGGGAGCAGACCGGGAGGGCACTCGGGGCCAGGGTCGGGCGGGGGAGCGGACCGGCAAGCCCTTCGGCCTGGGCTGGGGACCGGACCAGTAAGGCACTCGGGGCTGCGGGAGGGGGGAGGGAACGGGGACTGGCCAGGGCTAGGAGCGGGGAACCGGCAAGGCACTCGGGGCTGGGACTGGCAAGAAACTCGGGGCTTGGGGGGGGGGGGGGGAGGGGGGGGAAAGAGAAGAACCAGGACTGGCAAGGCACACGGGAGGAGGGGGGGTGGGGTGGACGACACCGGCAAGGCACTCGGTGCTGGGTGAGCTGGAGCTGGACCGGCACAAGCAAGGGGCTCAGGGCGGGCTAGGGATTTGGGGAGCGGCTACAAAACCAGCCGTGGGGGTAAGAGAGGAGAGGAGGGAGAGAGAGGTCACTTCTGTAATGTTGTGTTTTGTTAATGGAACATGATTCAGTTTTAATGTCAGATATATTTTATTCAAAGTTTACAATGTACTTAACTTTAATAAAATTATTCTTGAATCAAACTTTACATAAGAACATAAGAAATAGGAGCAGGAGTAGGCCATACAGCCCCTCGAGCCTGCTCCACCATTCAATACGATCACAGCTGATCTGATCATGGACTCAGCTCCACTTCCCTGCCCGCTCCCCATAACCCCTTATTCCCCTATTGTTTAAGAAACTGTCTATTTCTGTCATACATTTATTCAATGTCCCAGCTTCCACATCTCTGAGGCAGCAAATTCCACAGATTTACAACCCTCAGAGAAGAAACTTCTCTTTATCTCAGTTTTAAATGGGCAGCCCCTTATTCTAAGTCATGCCCTCTAGTTCTAGTCTCCCCTATCAGTGGAAACATCCTCTCTGCATCCACCTTGTCAAGCCCCCTCATAATCTTATACGTTTCGATAAGATCATCTCTCATTCTTCTGAATTCCAATGAGTAGAGGCCCAACCTACTCAACCTTTCCTCATAAGTCAACCCCCTCATCCCCGGAATCAACCTAGTGAACCTTCACTGAACTGCCTCCAAAGCAAGTATATCCTTTCGTAAAAATGGAAACCAGGTGTGGCCTCACCAATACCTTGTATAGCTGCAGCAGGACTTCCCTGCTTTTATACTCCATCCCCTTTGCAATAAAGGCCAAGATACCATTGGCCTTCCTGATCACTTGCTGTACCTGCATACTAGCCTTTTGTGTTTCATGCACGTAACCCCAGGTCCCACTGTACTGCAGCACTCTGCAATCTTTCTCCATTTAAATAATAACTTGCTCTTTGATTTTTTTCTTCCAAAGTGCATGACCTCACACTTTCCAACATTATACTCCACCTGCCAAATTTTTGCCATTCACTTAGCCTGTCTATGTCCTTTTGCAGATTTTGTGTGTCCTCCTCACACATTGCTTTTCCTCCCATCTTTGTATCGCCAGCAAACTTGGCTACGTTACACTCAGTCCCTTTTTCCAAGTCGTTAATATAGACTGTAAATAGTTGGGGTCCCAGCACTGATCCCTGCGGCACCCCCACTAGTTATTGGTTGCCAACCAGAGAATGAACCATTTATCCTGGCTCTCTGTTTACTGTTAGTTAGCCAATCCTCTATCCATGCTAATATATTATTCCCAACCCCGTGAACTTTTATGTGGCACCTTGTCAAATGCCTTTTGGAAGTCCAAATACACCACATCCACTTTATTTACTTTATTATCACTTAAAAACTTTAAGATCACTTATAAACTTGTAAATTTACATAACATACAAAAAACTTTTAATTTGAAAACAGTTACAACAGTAACAATAATAACAGCAGCAAAGAAAGGCTGCACCTAGCTCTCATCCCCCCAGTCTAAGACCGCCCGCTGCGCTTGGTCTTGAATTCTCCACCACCCCTGCCCGCAGGCGGTGGTGCAGTGTTTCTGGGGTTGGTACCAAGCTTATTCCTTCTACGCACCTCTTGGGCGGGGGAGGGGGGGGGGGTGGGTGGTAAGAGGCATCAGCACCAGGCAACAAGTTGGAGGGCCTGCTGGCATTGGGCTCTTTAGAGGCTGATATGGAGATTGGAGTGGGAGTGGCAGCTGATTGTGTCAATGGGCGCGAGGTCTGGGCATGTTCCCTTATTGCAGCAGCTAACTCACACATACCGTCCCTCATGCATCCTGACAGTGTCTCAGCGGCTTGCAACATTCCCTCCCTAATGGCCAGTGATGACGTTTGCACTACCTCTGACATTCCCTCCCTCATGGCCACTATTCCCTCACTGATGTTCTCCGATATCATTCCCATTTCTCGTGAGCATGTTGTTACTTCTCCAGACAGTCCCACTACCTCATCACTCACCCCACTGATGGTGTCCTGGAGTGATCGGGTAAGGTCACTGTTCTCCGTACTTAATGACATCATCTGAACCACATCTGTTAGATCCTGCACCTCAGGAGAGCGCAGTTGAGCCTCGCACCCCAACAATGGAACCCGCAGCCTGGGACGGTGGGGCCCTGGGTGTGCCTCGCTGCACTCCACCACTGGGACCCGCAACCTCGGAAGGTGTGAGACCATGGAATGCCCCACCAACATTCAAACCACTGGTCACAGAAAGGGCTGTCACCTTCATGAGCAGCACCTCCTCCATATTCAGTACAAAAGTGGGAGCTTCATCCAGCTCCATCCACTGCCTCTCACCCCCATGTTCTTGGTCTGGAGAGTTGGATTGGAAAATGTTCTCCTCTTCAGGCTCATCCTCGTCTGAATCTTCTTCTGCATCGTCAGGGTTGGCCTCAAGTTCTGCAAAATATAACAGAACAGTCAAATGGTTAGCAGCAGAGGAGGGGGCAGGATGGGTGGCATGAGTAGGCTCACACAGCGCAGGCCAGGCAGCAGGCTGATTTGAAGGACCACGATGAATTTACAAGACTTACCCTCTCCCTCGAGTGTGGGCCCAGCTTGTACAGTACTGATTGTTTTTCTCCAGCCAGGACCCATTAAAGCAGCGACCCTCTCTTCCAAGGGTGTCAGTGGGTGCAGATTTGCTGGGTCTCCTCCTGTTTGAGTTCTTTCACTTTTGTTGTGTGCCATTTTCTTCTGCAAAGATGAAAATACAACTTTTTAGAGAGGGTGTCTTTCTGCTGGGTGGGACATATACAGCTGGTCACATTTACAATTGCAATTGCATTGAATATATGAAAATATTACTTACACTAACTACTTGACCAAGGTCCTGCCATTTCTTTTTATACTGGCTTCCAGATCTCGTGGTGTCCACCACTGCGCAATCATCTTCTGCAACTTGGTTCCAGCGTTTCTTCATTTCTTTGGGTGGAACTTTTATGTGACCTCTGCTGGTGTCCAGCTCCTGCCATCTGTTCTCAATCACAGTAACTAGTGTCTCCACTTCATCCTGCAAGAAATTCTTGGTTCTTGCACCGCGTTGCATCTTATATTGCTCCAGCTGCGATTTTTCCAATGCTCTCACACAGCACTCCTTCTCACACACACAACTGGCTCTTTAAAAATGGCTGATTTTGAATCCGAGTTGTACTGAGCATACTCGTCCATTGGAACGACGTCAAAAACGTAACTTTTTTTTCCCGCGTATGTGCAGAAGGTGCGGTGTCGTTTTTTGGCGCAGACAGCAGGCTCCACCCTCCCAAGATGATTGACACGCTGCGCGGCTCCAAATTCGATTTATAGATCGGGGAAACTTTAGAAAAATGTTTATGGCACATTTCTGGCCTAGAAAACCCGGCGTAACTCTGGCAATACGCCAGAAAATGAGCTTGGGGAAAACTGAGCCCAATATTACTATTTCCTGTACAAAGAATTATAGAATGCAATTTAAAATCAGGCCGTTCTGTTCATCACTTTTTTATGCAGTGAGTTATGATGATCTGGAATGCACTGCCTGAAAGGGCTGGTAGAAGCAGATTCAATAGTAACTTTCAGAAGGTAATTGGATGCTTACTTGAAAAGGAAACATTTGCAGGGCTATGGGGAAAGAGCAGGGGAGTGGCACTAATTGGATAGCTCTTTCAAAAAGAGTTGACACAGGCACCATGGGCCAAATGGCCCCCTTCTGTGCTGAGAGATTCTATAAATGGTGACATGATAGGTCCAAGTCAGCATGGATTTGTGAAGGGGAAATCATGTTTGATAAATCTTCTGGAATTTTTTGAGGATGTTTCCAGTAAAGTGGACAAAGGAGAACCAGTTGATGTGGTATATTTGGACTTTCAGAAGGCTTTCGACAAGGTCCCACACAAGAGATTAATGTGCAAAGTTAAAGCACATGGGATTGGGGGTAGTGTGCTGACGTGGATTGAGAACTGGTTGTCAGACAGGAATCAAAGAGTAGGAGTAAATGGGTACTTTTCAGAATGGCAGGCAGTGACTAGTGGGGTACCGCAAGGTTCTGTGCTGGGGCCCCAGCTGTTTACATTGTACATTAATGATTTAGACGAGGGGATTAAATGTAGTATCTCCAAATTTGCGGATGACACTAAGTTGGGTGGCAGTGTGAGCTGCGAGGAGGATGCTATGAGGCTGCAGAGTGACTTGGATAGGTTAGGTGAGTGGGCAAATGCATGGCAGATGAAGTATAATGTGGATAAATGTGAGGTTATCCACTTTGGTGGTAAAAACAGAGAGACAGACTATTATCTGAATGGTGACAGATTAGGAAAAGGGAAGGTGCAACGAGACCTGGGTGTCATGGTACATCAGTCATTGAAGGTTGGCATGCAGGTACAGCAGGCGGTTAAGAAAGCAAATGGCATGTTGGCCTTCATAGCGAGGGGATTTGAGTACAGGGGCAGGGAGGTGTTGCTACAGTTGTACAGGGCCTTGGTGAGGCCACACCTGGAGTATTGTGTACAATTTTGGTCTCCTAACTTGAGGAAGGACATTCTTGCTATTGAGGAAGTGCAGCGAAGATTCACCAGACTGATTCCCGGGATGGTGGGACTGACCTATCAAGAAAGACTGGATCAACTGGGCTTGTATTCACTGGAGTTCAGAAGAATGAGAGGGGACCTCATAGAAACGTTTAAAATCCTGACGGGTTTAGACAGGTTAGATGCAGGAAGAATGTTCCCAATGTTGGGGAAGTCCAGAACCAGGGGTCACAGTCTAAGGATAAGGGGTAAGCCATTTAGGACCGAGATGAGGAGAGACTTCTTCACCCAGAGAGTGGTGAACCTGTGGAATTCTCTGCCACAGAAAGTGGTTGGGGCCAATTCACTAAATATATTCAAAAGGGAGTTAGATGAAGTCCTTACTACTCGGGGGATCAAGGGGTATGGCGAAAAAGCAGGAAGTGGGTACTGAGGTCTCATGTTCAGCCATGAACTCATTGAATGGCGGTGCAGGCTAGAAGGGCTGAATGGCCTGCTCCTGCACCTATTTTCTATGTTTCTATGTTTCTATAACACTTTCCATGTTTTACTCCAGATAAGCCATCTAGTCTCGTCCTGCACTCCTACCTGCTCCTCCATATCCTTCATTTGTTTTTCAAATAAATTCCTTTTAAAAGAACTAATGTCCAATAACATTTTGTGGCAGAGAATTTCACTACCTGTATAGTGTTATGTCTTTAATACTCTTATGAATGACTCCACGAGGTCTAGTATTGTACTTGAGCTGTTGTGACCTTAGTCTCATTTATTGTAACTCCAGAGTGAGGCACAAGCATAGTGGGCAGCCTTTTATACTGGGCCCTGCACACCTATGCAGGTGACCCTCAGGTCTCCCACTGCAGTGCCCTCTGGTGGCACACCTTGTGAGACTATATAGTTAATATACATGGTCTACATACACGACATCACTTCTCCCCCAAGTCTTTAATGCAAATTGACTCATACATTGAAGGTGACCTGGGCTTTGCTCTTCCTGGTTGACCATTGGAGGGTCACTTCTAGCTTGAGTGGGTTGGTAGTGAGATTTGTTGCCAGTGGAGGTCCCCGTGGTTTCAGGTTGAGAGTCCATGACTACTCCATTCTCCCCCCCACACAGAGATCATGCTAATGGCCCATTACATGTAAGTTGCATTCAAGTTCATCACATGGGTTTTACATTTACATCTTGGTACATTTGTTGGGTGGATTACAGTTGCGTTTCTTTTTGTGTGGTACATTTACATGATCAGTACAGATATCTCAGTACAGGTACACAAGGGCAGTCTAGTTCCAGCACGGCCGGATGAGATCCGGGTCGTCTGGTGGTGGTGCAGCGCCCCATGCTAGTGGGTCTGTGGGCGAGGTGAGCTCGTTTTGCTCAAGTTGCCGGAGTTCAGGGCTCTTGCCGTTACTCCTACTGTCAGGCAGGCCCAAAGACAGCTGATGTGTCTGTGACCTTCCTGTCCTTTTCGTTTGCACAGTGTCGCTGCTGCTCCCTGGGAAGCGGTCTGAGTGGGTGAGCGTTTCGTCTAAGTGATGGTGGGGCTGCCTCGTCTTGTCTAGCAGTTAGCAGGGGACTGCTGACTCGCTTTTCTTGAGGGCACCGTTGTGAGCACTCTCTAGTTTGGAATCCTGGCTGGTCCAGGTCCCGTTTGGAGGTGCCGTTGCAGGTGACCCTTCGCTCTTGGGCATTGCCATGGTGGCGAGTGGGTTTGTGGGCTGCGCCTTTTCCACCCGGGTGGTGGGCGATGGTAGCCGACTGCGAGCATAGGCGCAGTTTACTGTTTCTGGCCCGTGGCGGTTCATGCCATCGGGTGCCTGCAATGTTAAACCGATCTGAGGCAGGGTATCGCTACTGGTGCCTCTGCTCTCCGGGGATCATTTACTCTGCAGCTTGTCTACTTCTGTCAGCTGTGGGGACACTTTATGATACATCGTTCTGGTCCCGGGGACACAGGCTACAGCATTGGGTAGCCCGCTGGACCTATAGACGACCGTCAGGTGTTCGCCCGCTACATTGGCTGATTGCAATTTGCACTCGACATCGCTCAACAACATTTGCTCGTTACAGCAGGACTTTTACATTGGTTACCAATTTCAAGCAGTTCATTAAAATGGTCTCCTTTAAAATGGCCTTACTACTTTTACCCCAATCGTCTTCCTTGCGTGGAACCACGTGTCATTGCTCCATTAGCGCTGCACCTCGTGGTTTGGATGCCATCTTTTCCCTGTCCATGTCGACTGCCGCGATATTCTTTCCCAGGGATTCTGCCACTGAAGCTGGGAAGGCGCCCTTGGATCCAATCTTTCTCCCCAGGAGTCCTGCCACTGAAACCGGGAAGGTACGTTCGGGTCGCCTCGGCCGGATCATCACCACGCAGCCGTGATGAGCGGTCTGTACCTCGGGAGCTGCGCGGATCTGCTCTCCGGTGCCTGGTCCAACCGAAGGTGGGGGCTTGCTCTGCCTCTGAGCATGGGGGATGTCGATTGCTGGAGGGATGAAGTCTTTGCAATTCCAATGAATCTTCCCCATCCATCTTCTTCCAAGTAGCGTTGGTCCATCACCTGAAACAATCCACAATGGTAAATTGTGCACCGCGCCATCATGCGATACACTTACATCCGCACTACCAACAACTGATATCAATTCCTTGGTGTAGGTGCGCAGCTTTGCCTGGACCGGGACCAGCTTGGGTCGTTCAGCTTGATCGTTCCGTAGCCTCTCAAAGGCTTCCTGGCTTATTACTGACTGACTCGGCCTCGTGTCTATTTCCATGAAGACTGGAACGCCATTTATTTCGACTTCCATTATCACTGGAGGACAATCTGTGATGCAGGTATATATAATCCATACACTTCGTCCTGGGACTGAGCTGCCTTCTCTAGCCATCTCCTCGTAATCCGCGCTGGATTCACAGCCATCTGCTGACTCCTCTTCCACGTGGTGAGTCACAGCTCTTTTGCACATTCGCTAGAGGTGGCCCTTTGTGTTGCAGCCTTTGCACACATAGTCTCTGAACCGACACTGATGAGCCCTGTGATTATCTCCGCAACACCAGCATGGTGCTTCTCGACTTACTCTGAGTTAAAGGACTCGTGGACATGTACGCTCTGCCCTGGACAGATTCACATTCAACAGTTCTGCCTGTGAAAGGTGCCATTCTATTTAAAGTACCTGCCGGGTTTGAGTCCTGAGAGTGAATCATCATCTGCTTGGAGCTGCAGCTTGAGGTCAGGAACGCCTAGCTGATGCAGATGGCCTTCTGCAGAGTGACGGTGGTTTCGGCAGACAGTAGCCTGTGAAGGAGGGCCCCATGACCAATGACAATTACGAAGACGTCCCACAACGCATCGGCGAGGGATGCGCCGAATTCACACGGTCCTGCCAGCCTCCTGAGGTTGGCAGCGTACTTCACGATTTCCTGGCACTCGGGGTGGCGGTGTTGAAAGGTCAAAATTCACGGGAACCCCCCCCCCCCAGTGTTTAGACTCATTGGAAAGGAAATTTAATTTGGGACTATATACCGTAAAATTTGAAATCCTAAAGTGTTTGTGGAAGAAACTACGAACTTTAATCGAATTTTGGTCTTTTACAAGATAAATTCAAGTCTGTGGGTGGGCCCAAGGAACTAAAGAAGCTAACTTGATTATTGGAACTATCTGGGTGTTGGGACTAAGGTAAATTGTCTGGAGAAATGGATACTCGAAAACCCTTCTCCACAAGAGACATTAACATTACAACAATAACTCAGAGATGGCCAGCCATCGAACTGAACCAAGAAAAGCCATCTTCAACATGAATAAGAACAAAGGGCCCACTACAGTCTTTTTGCAAAAACCAAGCACAGAGACATTGCGATTACCAAGCTAATATTTCCATCAGGAAACAGATTCAGAAGAGCAACCCACCCAAGACATATTAACTTTTAACGAGCCCGCCAAAATATCACAAAGAAATGTCAAGCCCGCCAAATTTAAACAAAGAATTCTGGACTGATTTGGCACGAAGATTAGGACAACTCAAACCGTATAAACTGGCCCCCTGTTTTAACAGAGGGTATGCCATACAACGTCAGATGCCATACTATGAGTGTGCCATTCTGTACCTGTGTCATCAGAAGGGAGAGAAACCAACGCGACAGTTGTAAACTAACTTCTCCAGCCTTGAAGTACTGAAGTCCAAAAGGAAGGAAGGACATCACCATCGCGGCAGCAACTGACCACAGCCAACGTGGTACCACCGAAAAACCACCGCGATTGACCAAACTCGAAACAAAACTCCAACAAAAAGAAACCGAAGAATCGAAAGTTTCCACTCTACAATCTAAGTCCTGACTACCAACAGGTGAAAACATTACCTAAAGAGACTTTGAACCTAATTCTAACAAAGGAAACCGGGTACTTACCCCATAGATCCAAAACACGCCTTACCGCATCAGCGGAATCAACCCAACTGAAGATTGCGCAGTAAGAAGTCTTCTCCGACGTTCGGGGTACGGCAAGCAGAACCTACAGAATTCAACGAACCCCGAAATTGCGAACTACCGCTAAGCTAACTGACCAGAAAGGATTGGTAAGCATAGTCCCTGCCTGCCCTGGAGTCTAACCTAGCTAGGATTAGGTATTGGGAGGTGGGAGGTGTAATTCTTACTGTAACCCCCTTTGAATGTGTAATGTATTGATCTTTATTGGAGTGATTATAAGTTTGACATTGTATTTTCTTGTCTGTAATAAAATCAAAGTTCATTTGCATCAAACCAGTTGTCCTTTGCAATTTATCACACCCTCCAAATAAATCCAGAGTCTAGAACCCAAGGGAGTGGGAGCGATTCGAACCGCTCAAGTAGGTCAGAGGTGAACCTGACCCCCGGGACCACCCCTTACAGTGTGTATAAAATTGATGCCTGGCTTTGAGGATGCTCTCCTTCGGTTTGAGTTGGTCCTGAATTAGCACTTTCAGCTCCTCATATGACTTGGTCGTTGTTTTCTCTGCTGCAAGCAAGACCCTGAGGAGGCCATAGACCGTGGGCCCACAACTGGTCAACAGGATAGCTCTGCGCTTATCTGCTAGCATGGCCAGATCATTGCCTACCAGGTCATTTGCTACGAAATATTGGTCGAGCCGCTCCGTAAAGGCTTCCCAATCTTCACCCTCTGAGAACTTTTCTAATGCACCGTTAGTCATTTTTGCGTGAAAGTTCGTAATCTCGTCGCCAGTTGTTGTCTTTAATATTCTTATGAATGACTCCACGAGGTCTAGTATTGTACTTGAGCTGTTGTGAACTTAGTCCCATTTATTGTAACTCCAGAGTGAGACACAAGCATGGTGGGCAGCCTTTTATACTGGGCCCTGCACACCTATGCAGGTGACCCTCAGGTCTCTCACCACACTGCCCTCTAGTGGCACACCTTATGTGACTATACAGTTAGTATACATGGTCTACATACATGACATACAGAATCAATCAGAGGTGGTCATCAGCCCATCGTGCTTGTGCCAGCTCTTTGGTAGAGCTTTCTAATAGTCACATTCCCCCCGCTCTTTCCCCATAGCCTTGCAAGTTTTTGCCCCTTCAAGTATTTATCCAATTCCCTTTTTACCTTGCTGTGTAAAAAAATTCTCTCATGGAGTACTGTGTTCAGTTTTGGGCATTATACTTCAGGAAGAACATATTGGGCTTGGAGGGAGTGCAGTGTAAGTTCACTAGAATGATACCGTGATTTAGAGGGTTAAATTACG
Organism: Pristiophorus japonicus; assembly: GCF_044704955.1. NCBI lineage: Eukaryota > Metazoa > Chordata > Chondrichthyes > Pristiophoridae > Pristiophorus > Pristiophorus japonicus. The sequence continues at coordinate 228,629,775 of NC_091977.1, read as the reverse complement.
AGGGCAGGTTGTATAAGCTTATATTTCATTGAGTAAAGAAGGTTAAGGAGTGATCTGATCAAAGTGTTTAAAACGTTAAGGATTTGTATAGGGTGGATATAGAGGGCTCAATTTTCCCCAGTATTTGCTCCTTTTTTTTTGGAGTAGGCTGCTTTTTCTGGCCTAACTTAAAAATCCCCAGTTTCCCCAATCAACTTGCACCAGGTAACTGACTTAGTTACAATATTTTTAGGTAAGTTTTTTTTCTCAAAAGGAGGCGTTACCAGCCTCCTATGCCAGTTCTGGCCATTTAGGCAACTTTGGCCAGCTAATAGTTACTCAGTTTCTACTTAGGCCAACGTATGTGGCCACTCGAGAAAACCCTTGTGGAGAGTTAAAGAAATTGCCGCAGATAAGTACATCGGAGGCCTGGATAGGGGCGGGAAACGGAGAGGATCTGGACTTGAACCAACCAAGCCTTAGCAATGTTAAATAAATCAATGCGAGTGCATTTGCAAACAAAAACTAACAACGAAACATTGAAAAGTAAAATCCATTCAATAGAGGGAACAGACTTGCAAAACCATCCTTCGCACAATTAAAATAATCAAGAAATAATCATTACCGCAATTCTATAAGAAATAAAAAATTGAAGTCGTACCTTCAGCATCAAACTGCAATTTACCTTTCTGCACTCAGCCCGGGAAGGCAGTGGGCTGGTGCAGGAGGCCACTTGGCCTGGGCTGGGGGAAGGAGGGAGCTAACTGGCCGGCATCGGGGCCACAGAGTGGCGGCAAGTCAACGTAGAGGCTGGGGGGGGGGGGGGGGGGGGGGGAGGGAGCATACAGACCCTCCAACAACTTGGTAAACAATAGCATGCCATACAGCCCCTTTAACAATAAGCACGGTCACAATTTCAATGCAGCCGCTGAACTATTCCCTCAGCCATGGTATTTTGAACAAACAGCCTTCAGTCTCTTAACAATATGGTGATTGCAGCGATGCGCTGTACTGATGGCATTACCTATTGCAGCGCAGTTTGTAGGCTGGGAGCTCGACACTGTAGTGAACGTACAACTCTGGCAGGTTCGCCACTTCAAAGACAGTTTGAACACAGCCTTTCACTCAAGGGTCGTGCTGAACTGCCACCGCGCATGCGCAGACGTCACGGCACAGACTGCAGACTCCAGCCCCGAGGCGACTGGCCACGCTGCGCGGCTGCAGAGAAGAGGCCAAACAGTGGCGAAAGTAGGAAGATTTATTTCTGGAGCATCTCCTACTGAAGCGGTGCAACTCGAGTAAGTACGCTAGAAAACAGGGGTTTGGGGAAAATTGTGCCCTACTATTTCCTCTGATGGATGAATCAAGAACAAGAGAACATATTAAAATTAGAGCCAGGCTGTTCAGTAGCGAAATCAGGAAGCACTTTTTCCACACAGGTAGTAGAAATCTGGAATTCTCACTCCAAAAGCTGTGAGTGTTGGAGGACAACTGTAGCTTTTAAGACTGAGATCGCTAGATTTTTGTTAGGTAACGGTATCAAGGGATATGGAGCTAAGGTGGGTTTTTGGAGTTGAGGTGCAGATCAGCCATGAATCAATTGAATGGCGGGGGAGGCTCGAAGGGCTGAATGGTGGACTCCTGTTCCTATGCTCTTAGTATAATTAATCATAAATCATACTTCATTCCTTACTAATTAAAAGTGGCTTTGTGGTTTGAGGCCAATGTCTTGCACCAGTTTATACAAGTCCTGCAAAGAACTGGATTTTAGCAAACAGATGATGCAATCCTCCGCGAAAACTACAGCGCATCCTGGTATCTGACAACACTCTGGGGGGTGAAATTCTTGACCCAGGAAAATTGCTATATCTAATAGTATCCTCCAGCGTCAAATTAATAAATCCAAAATAACACATTTAGCAAGGGAGCTGGGGATAGGTATTCCGCCTTGAATCACGGGCTTAAATTAAATTGAGAGCAGGCGTTGGATTTTTCAGTAAAATACTGCAGCTTCTGTGTCAATTCATTGTGAAAACTGCGTTGCTTTCATGTGGTGTCTGCAGTGTAACAGCAGTGTTCTCAACATGATTCTGTTTAACAAAACCAATGGTGTAATCACTTCAGGGAGTTACCCACCCAATGAGTTTGATAATGTATTTTCGGAAATGGTTTCAACTTTCCTTTCACATTTAAAACTGTACTTCACTTCTTTTTCACATACAAGCTACAAACCGCTAGCAGAGAGGTTGTATGTCTCATGGCCAATCGTGCTGGGGCAGAAATGGATCCATTCCCATATCTATCCTAGATAATGCTTTTCTTTTTTGTTTGCTTTTGTACAGACAGAACTTTCCCCAGTCATAATTATGTGTATTGCACGGAACACATAAGGTGCAATACACAGTCAGCATGGCTCAGTGGGTAGCACCCTCATCTGAGTCAGAAGGTTGTGGGTTCAAGTCCCACTTCAGATACGTAAATCACATCCTGACATTGGACAACATTCTGGGGGTGAAATTCTTGGCTGACACTCCCAATGCCATGCTGAGGGAGTGCTGCACTGTCGGAGGTGCCATCTTCGGATGAGATGTTAAACAGAGGCCCTGTCTGCTCTCTCAGATGGACGTAAAAGATCCCATGGCACTATTTTGAAGAAGAGCAGAAGAGTTAGCCCCGGCATCCTGGCCAATATTTATCCCTGCTCCAACATCACAACCAGATTATCTGGTCATTATCAGATTGTTGTTTGAGAGAGCTTGCTGTGTGCAAATTGGGTGCCGGGTTTTCTACATTACAAAAGTGACTACACTTCAAAAAATACTTAATTGGCTGCAAAGCATCCTGAGATCATGAAAGGCGCTATAGAAATGCAAGTCTTTCTTCAAGTCTTTTTTGAGTGTTGCAAACGCAGACCCGACACTCCAGAATTACTGGTGTAAACCCAGACCCGACACTCCAGAATTACTGGTGTAAACCCAGACCCGACACTCCAGAATTACTGGTGTAAACCCAGACCCGACACTCCAGAATTACTGGTGTAAACCCAGACCCGACACTCCAGAATTACTGGTGTAAACCCAGACCCGACACTCCAGAATTACTGGTGTAAACCCAGACCCGACACTCCAGAATTACTGGTGCAAATCATGTCCTATACTCGGTGGCACACATACTGCCCAACAAAGTCATTCTGTTTTCCACTTCTCCCCCTCTGAAGTTACTGATTCATAATTCTATCTGATTGCATAGGGTACAGACACCTTCTGGTCCCACACCCGTGTGAGCCTGAACATAGTGTTTGATTGTGCTTAGTATCACAAGCACTTATGATCCTTTTCTTATCTGGTGTCAACACCTGTGCACACATCAGCTGAGATCACTGGGTGGTGATCAGTAGCAGAAATCCTGGCTAATTTTCACTTCCTTATCAAGAGGGGAATGACACCAATTGCAGCTCCCCTATCACAGCTTGGAACTCCACTGTAGATGCTTCTTCTGTTTCCAGAGTGTAGTGAGCCTCTGGAATATATTGCTGGCTGGTGTGGTAGGTGCCTTCAAGAGGGAGCAGGGTTAAAGTTCTTGACTGGGACAGAGATCACATCCTATACAATTCTCATCCTTGTTTACAAATCCCTCCATGGCTTCGCCCATCCCTATCTCTGTAATCTCCTCCAGACTCACAACACCCCTGAGATGCCTGCGCTCCTCAAATTCTGCCCCTTTGAGCATCCCTGACTATAACTGTTCAACCATCGGTGGGCATGCATTCAGCTGCCTGGGCCTACACTCTGGAACACCCTCCTTAAACCTCTCTACCTCGCTCTCCTCCTTTAAGACGCTCCTGAAAACCTCTTTGACCAAACTTTTGGTCATCTGCCATAATTTCTTCTTATGCTGCTCGGTGTCTATCTTTATTTTGTGTCTTTTAACACTCCTGTGAAGTTCCTTGAGACGTTTTACTATATTAATGGCGCGATATAAACACAAGTTATTGTTGTATAGCAGGTAAGTGTCTTTATAGATAATACTTGGTCCGTGTGATCTCCTGGACAGGTTTGGATCACCTGAGGGGGTTGGAGAGGAATTTTATTATTCTCTTATTGGCTCTGGGTTTTACTCTTTTTTTTTGCCTCTATTGGGAAGGTGGGGGGGGTGGAAGAAAGACGTGTTTAGACATGATACCCTGGTCATCATAGTGTGGAGCAGGCTTGTTAGACCAGCTGGTCTTTTGCTGCCCGTCGTATGTTCGTATTGTAATGGACCTACTAGGGAACTAGGAACAGATGGATAAAAATAACATTAATAGTACACAGTGGGACAGAGTGCGATGTTAGTATTTAACAGTTGACAAACAAGCAGAAGCTTATTAGTCAAACAAAGGCAATCTGGACTATTTGGCAGCTCGCTGACACAATCAAGGTTGCGTCTGATTTCATGGGGCACTCACCTTCCCTCTCGAAATAAGACATTCTCTCTGAGTCACGTGCCCTTTCTGCCTCCAGCGAGTTTAACTCGAGGTGGTGACTGCTGAGGATCTCGAATAGACGGATTGCGTCGCTGTGCTCAAACTCCCGCTGAAATCCCAGGAGCAGCCACCTGCCAACAGGGAAAGGAAGGCAGTCCCAGAGGGACGAATGGAACAGGCTGTTATCCCACTTCTATTCAAAACCATAATTAAATAAAATTTTATTGCACAGAAACAGACCATTTAGACCCAACTGGTCCATGCCGGTGTTTATGCTCCACACGAGCCTCCTCCCACCCCTCACCATCTCACCGTGACAACATATCCTTCTATTCCTTTCTCCCACATCTGCGCTATTTGCTTGAACTACTCCTTGTGGTAACAAGTTCCACATTCCAACACTTCGGGTAAAGAAGTTTCTCCTGAATTCCCTATTGGATTTATTAATAACGATCTTGTATTTATTCATCTAAGAAGGAGCCAGGGAGCAGTCAGGGCCCTCCACCTCCATGGAAACACAGACTGAGGTTCTGATGGCTACAGAGGAGAGATTAGACAGGAGCCGGTGTAGGGCAATTAGGAACGGGCAATAAATGCTGGCTGTGCCAGCGATGCCGACATCCCATGAATGAATAAAAAATAACATTTTAGGAGGGAGTCTCGAGACAATGGTCAGAAGTAGAAACACTGGCTAATTTTTCCATTCTTACATCAGGATATTGAAGCCAATTACAGAACCATCCCATCACTGCATTCCCTGAACTGCAATTGATCTTTTACAGAAGATTAAACCTCCAAATATCATAGGAACAAGGGGAGGCCATTCAGCTTCTCGAGTCTGTTCTGCCATTCAATTAGATCATGGCTGATGTTCCACATGAGCCTCCTCCTACCCTACTTCATTTCACCGTATCAGCATAAACTTCTATACTTTTCTCCCTCATGTAATATCTAGTTTCCCCCTTTAAATGCATCTATGGCATTCGCCTCAACTGCATTCTCCTCATTCTCTGGGTAAAGAAGTTTCTCCTGAATTCTCCATTGGATTTATTAATGACTATCTTATATTTATGGCCCCTAATTCTGGTCTCGCCCACAAGTAGAAACATTTTCTCTACGTTTACCCTATCACACACCTTCATAATGTTAATAATGCGAGGAAACAATCTGAACACTAGGCTTCCAGTCTGCTTCCAGTTTATTAAATATGAAATAAAAATGCTTGTGGCAATCATTTGCTATTATAATGTGCAAGATTTGTATTTTTCCATTTAAAAAAATGAAGTGACATATTCAGCACTCAAAAGATATTTTTTTAACCCTCTGAGTACCACAAACACCTCTTCCATGTTTGATGTTAAAAAAAATTTTTTTTTAAAAATGGCTCATCTCCAAAAGAAGAATGAATGCAAGTAAACAATTTTAAACAATGAGAAGACAGATTACCGCAGATAAGACTTGATAGAAAACAGTAAAAATAAATTTTAAAAGTAATAATAGTGGAAGATAATGGGGCAGAATTAAGGCATTTCCCCCCCCAAACTAAAACTAAAATCCAGTTGTTGTGGGGGGGGGGGGAATGCCTTAACACAACAATAAAATATACTAATATTTGAGGAGCTTGATGACTACAATATTTGAGTAGCTGGATGACTATAATATTCATGCAGCTCCAGTGCCACAGTATGCAAGTGGAAAACCTAAAAACCAGCATGCCCAAGGACCTAATTATTTTCTGACACCTGTCGACTGTCCAAGTGCCACCTTTCTATTTTAAGAAATCCGTACCCAAGGAAGGAAATACTTGCCTTAGAGAGAGTTGCAACGAAGGTTCACTAGATTGATTCCTGGCATGAGAGGGTTGTCATATGATGAAAGATTGTGTAGAATGGGCCTATATTCTGGAGTTTAGAAGAATGAGAGGTGATCGCATTGAAATGTATAAGATTCTGAGAGGGCTTGATATGGTAAATACTGAGAGGTTGTTTCCCTTGGCTGCAAAGTCTAGAACTAGGGGTCACAGTCTCAGGATAAGGGGTCAGCCATTTAGGACTAAGATGAGGAGAAATTTCTTCACTCAGAAGGTTGTGAATCTTTAGAATTCTGTACCCTGGAGGGCTGTGGATGCTCAAGTCTGAGATCGATGGATTTTTGGACACAAAGGGAATCAAGGGATATGGGGATCGGGCGGGAAAGTTGAGGTGGAAGATCAGCCATGATCTTATTGAATGGCGGAGCAGACTCAAAGGGCCGTAGGGCCTACTCTTGCTCCTATTTCTTATGTTAAAACAAATCAATCCTTTTCTCTGTGTCCTTTGAATGTTCAACCACAACAGTGAAATCTCTTCAATGGACTGACAGTTGTTATTAACTTCCCCCGAAGCACATTAAACAAATGGATTGATGTACTCTGTCATAGTGCACAGCAGACAAGCAGACACTTAGATCTGCACGTCAAACTCAGGCAGAAGGTTTATTTTGCACGTTAAGAAAGTGGAAAGAGAAGGTTAACAGAGGGTCTGCTCCCACCATATTTTATAATGTCATCTCGATACCCAAAGCATTTTTTTTTTAATAGAAAGAATTTTGTTTTGAGGGCATGGGTTATGATCTTACATCAAAAAACAAGTTTTTGTGGCACTTTACGATATGAGGATCGCAATTATATTCTTATATAACTGCTCAAAGTGCTTGTGTCAAATTCCCCTCGGATTTTCTGGAATGGAATCGAACTCCTATTACCTATAACCTAGATCATTTCTCTGATCTGGGAATGCACGGCCTGAAAGGGCGGTGGAAGCAGATACAATAGTAACTTTCAAAAGGGAATTGAATATATACTTGAAAAGGTAAAGTTTTCAGGGCTATGGGGGGAAAAGAGGTGATTGGGATTAATTGACTAGCTCTTTCAAAGGAGCCGGCACAGGAATGCTGGCCCAAATGGCCTCCTTTTGTGCTGTATGATAACTAACCTGAATGTTATTTCTAACGGAGATGTTTATTATGAAAGCAGAGTTCTCAGTTGACCAAACCCAAACCCCCAAAACGCAACAGCACAAATTCTCTCATCACCGTAGTAATACAGGTACTTAAGTATGCAGTGATCAGTGCGTGCATGGAATTAAAAACACTGAACGTGTAGGAAGTCACTGGAAGGGCTGCATGGAAATCTTGAAATATAAACACATTACTTGTGTTTTGAGGACTGATATGAGCATTGGAAACTGATCTCCATAAATGAGGTGCAATTGCTGAGTGCCCTGAGACTTAAAGAATTGCTTCAAATCATCCCAACAACATAAAATAAATCTAGTCTCAGTTTGACTTTCAGGTTCAAAACCAATAAATAATACATAGCTGATAAAACGTATCAAAAGTTTTGACTGAAGGTGCTACGGTCGATGAACCTTCAATGGGTAATTTAGCATTGGAACGGGAATTTCCTCAGAGTCACTCCACTGTCGTATCAGCACAACAGGTTTTCTCTCACTCTTCTGGCGAAGTTACAGTGGAACAAGAACAGCTCCAAGAAAAGATTATTTCAACAAATAGGAGGAATATCAAAGTGATGCAGAATCTAGTCTAAGGATCTAAATCAGACCTTGGGACAGTGCCGCTGGGTTATTTCCTCCTATGGGTCAACGGCAATATCCTACTTGTATATGGAGGCTAAACGAAAGATGAAGAATGAGGTAATGGCTACTAGATAGAATTTTACAGCATGGAAACAAGCCATTCGGTCCCAACTGGTCTATGCCGGTGTTTATGATCCACACGAGCCTCCTCCCACCCGACTTCATCTCACCCTATCAGCATATCCTTCTATTCCTTTCTCCCTCTTGTATTTATCGAGCTTCCCCTTAAATGCATCTATGCTATTTGCCTCAACTACCCCATGTGGTAGCAAGTTCCACATTCTAACCATTCTCTGGGTGAAGAAATTTCTCCTGAATTCCCTAATGGATTTATTAGTGACTCTTATATTGATGGCCCCTAGTTCTGGCTTCTCATCTCATTATTGCTCTTTTAAAAATAAGTATCAGCAGATCTGCCAGGACCTGGAAAGAGAAAAGGAGGTGGTGATGATCAGCTATCGTTACCTTACCTGTGACAGAAGGTGAGGCCGTTCACATCATCCCTCAGAAGGTGAGCGTGAAGCTGCGAGTCCAGTTCCTTCAGGAGCTGCTCCTCGAGTCCTGGACACACACAAAGTACTTTGTAGTTAATTATCGCAAACAAACTTAAAACTGAAAGGTAATGATCAAAACAGGTCTTAGCTCATTAATGAAAGCCCTTCATTGAGACAGGCCATGCTAAAGGATGTATAGTAATAGGAGGAAGCCATTCAGCTCCTCGAGCTTGTTCCACCATTTAATTAGATCATGGTTGATCTGTATCTTAACTCCATCTACCCGCTTTGGTTCCGTAACACTTAATATCCCTTGACTAACAAAAACCTATCAATCTCAGTTTTGAAAATTTCTATTGACCCCAAGCCTTTTGGGGAGGCGGGGGAAAGGGAAGCGAATTCGAGATTTTCACTCCGCTTTATGTGAAGAAGTGATTCCCCGACATGACCCCTCTGGCCTAGCTCTAACTTTAAGATTATGCCCCTTGGATTCCATGTGCAAAAATGTGGCCCCACAGGGGTTACCAAATCAAAACCCAGAATAAAAGAATTCTGACAATGGACGAGCAAATAAAATGTACAATCTCTTTTCCACCCCACCTAATAAGCACGCAATTTTCTTGCCGCCTTCTCCTGATTCATCCCAGGTTATGGTTCCAAAGGTACCAACTGTGCCTCACAACCATGCTCAACTGACCATCCTTCACATGTGATCCCACACAAGGCCCCGATTTTAAAGGTTGCGCGCAAGCCCCAAAGCAGGCAGCACAGCTGGGGAGTCCAGGAACCTGGACTTTTGAATAAATGTTCCCACCAAAATCTGGCCATGAAGTTCAGATAAACTGAATTAAAATGGTGAAGTGATACTGCAAGGAAAATGAAAGGTACTTCTTTGGCACTTCTCACAGATTACAGACTGATATGGACTTACATAGGGCCCAACTTTCCCCAACCCCTTTTTTTGGTGCACTCTCCCGAAATGCGCCGAATTTGTGCGCTGAAAAACTTACGATTCTGGCCGCTCTGTTGTGTGTCCCGGCGCAGTGCTCCACGTGGCATGGGGGGTCGGAGCTACAGCCCTGCGCCGAAAACAGTGCCGGCAGCTGCATGTGTGCGCAGTAGAGCGGTCGTGCATGCACAGTAGCTCCGTCCCATGATTGTGATAATGATGCCTGCAGAACGCGTCCAACCCCTATCCCAGGCCGAATGGCCTGCCGCACAGGCCGGCCGCTGAGGGCTGCAAGAAACAGGTTGGTGCGACTGAATTTTGATCGGGGCAAGAGAGAGGGGGGAGAGGTGGGTCGTCTTTGGCTGCAGTCTAGTGGTTTGGACTGAGGATAGCTTGTCGTGTAGCGACGTCGCTTGTCATGCTGGGCTAGCTTTGCGTTCCTTTGGTTGGGTGGCAGTCTTGTTATGTTAAAGAAGCATATATAGTGACAGCCATGTGCTTAACCTACATCCTATCCTGTGTATCAATAAATAACCAGCAACATGCAGTTAGGTTGTATTACAAATATTGTGTGTGTGAAGCTCTTTGAAGATGTCAGTGGGCAAAAAGGGAAAAAGGGAAAATGGGCAAAAAGGGAAAAAATTCCCACCCAAAAAGGGTTGAAAGTCAGTGGGGCGGCAGTCGAGTTCTCCCTCCTCTATCCCAGGCCGAAGGGACTCCCGCACGGCCAGCCGTGCTGAGTTTAGTTGAAGGTAGGATTTACTTCGTATTTGTTCATTTAATTATTTACTTCAGTTCTTTAGTTTTTATTGAATGGTTATTACTGCTTGTGCTTTGTTTGGTGCTTGGTGGTGCTTGAAATGTTGTTTAGGTGCAGGGTTCCTTCTATTTTTTTATTTTTTATTTATTGATTGCTTATTACCTTGGTCTTGGTGCTTTAGGTGCAGGGTCCCTTCTATTTTATTTATTAATTAATTGCTTATTACTTTTTGTGCTTTGCTTGGTGGTGCTTGAAATGTAGTTACTTGCACCGATTCCTTAACTGTAAGTAAGGTCTTTCTGTGCGGACAAAAGTGGACACATACGCTGCCCTAAGTTATTTTAGTACAACTTTTTTCTGGCCAAATTGGCATAAATGGTGTAAGTGGCTGGGAACACCCCCTTTTGAAAAAAAAACTGACCTAACAAAACACCTAACGAACTCACTTACACTGGCGCAAATTAAATGGCCATATTTGCAACTAAAAAGATACACCAGAAAAATCAAGATACACCAAAAACAAACGGTGCAACTCATGGGGAAATTTGGGCCCACAGAAGTTACAACAGAAACAGGCCATTCGGTCCAGCTGCTCCATGCTGGCATTTATGCTTTACACAAGCCTACTCCCACTCCTCTTCTAACCCTCTCAACATATGCTTCTATTCCTTTCTCCCTCGTGTTTATCGAGCTTCCCCTTAAATGCATCTGTGCTATTTGGCACAACCACTTCATGTGGTAAGCGAGTTCCACATTCTCACCACTTTCTGGGTAAAGAAGTTTCTCCTAAATTTCCTATTGGATTTATTAATGTCTATCTTATATTTATGGCCTCTAGTTCTGGTTTCTCATATTATTATTGCTCTTTAAAAACATCCTCCACTATTCAGTCAGATCAATATCTGGTGGACTGACAGCTTAATGGTTAACAGCACTGTTTTGAGACATAGACAGCCATGAGTTTGGAGTCCCAGGACTGAACCACATCCCAATCTATTCACTACATTTAATTAGGTTTCAGCATAGTCATTAATAGGAACAGGTCACAAACATGAATCATTTCAATTCCATCAGGTCCTCATTTCTACAACTAGTTAAGAGCTATATACATATATATATACACACCGCTGTGCCACACTTGTGTCACACAGTGCAGTCAGTCTCTGGATTCTGGCCTCTTGCACATCCCCAATTTTCATCGCTCCACCATTGGCGGCCGTGCCTTCAGCTGCCGAGGCCCTATGCACATGGCTGACTGCCCGTTAACTGGCCCCGGTGCCAACATGAGAGCATGACTTTGTGCGTGTTCACTGGCCAGTCACAGACAGTTGTTTGTGCACCGAAGTGCCAATATCCAAATACCCTACACTGAGACGTTAGGTTTGGGGCAGCGCACACATTTACTTTCCTCTCCTGCATCTGGCCTTCAAGTAAAATAGCCTTAGGTCAGGCTCAGGCCAGGAACGGAAACAAACTTTTTCTCGACATGGATTGCCATTTCAGATCAAGGAGTTGCAAGGAAGCTAGCAGTCAACATCGGGAGTAAACCAAGGGACCAAAGAAGCTAACTGAGGTTTATCAGGGCATGATTTGGCGCGTCTTGCCAGGATTGTGCCCTCCAATGCTGACCTCACCAGAGTTTGCGAGGTCAGTGGGATAGGATCTAATTTGCATGGGCCAGGTGGCTATTAGCAATGCATCTCCGACATCTTCTGGGCCGACACTGGGGAGGGAGAATGGGGAGAGTGACTGGCCGAACATTCCCTGACCCTGGCCATGTTTCCTAGAAATTTTTGAAATAAAACTATGTTGGCTTTCTTTGGAGATCGAGGCTGGTTACTTGGCCCGGTGCCCACTTTCGCCCGTTGAGTGTACCGGCCTCAAGAGATATTTCAGCACCCAACTTGGCCAATGCACTGGAAATCTTGGCATAGGGAATCCCCACCCCTGACTGCACTGACCTTGTAAGCAGATGGCGGAAGTTCTTACAAGACATGTTGGAAACAGCAGAGAATCTCCACAACCAGGCCTCAACCCGCTTCCAACAGTCTCCCACAGAAATTACGCTGGAAACCACATGGATTTCTGTGCCCTATGTGCATACATAGCTGTCAGCTGTGGCTTAGTTGATAGTACTCTCGCCTCATAGAGTCAGAAGGTTTTGGGTTCAATCCCAACTCCAGAAACTTAAAGCACAAAATCTAGGCCGACCCTCTAGTGCAGTACTGAGGGGAACGCTGCACTGTCGGAGGTTCCGTCTTTCAGATGAAACATCAAACCAAGTAAATAAGGAGAAACGTCTGCTTTCAGGTGTACGGAATAGATCCTATGAAGTGTCCTGGCCAATATTTATCAAACCCCTTCATAATTTTAAACGCCTCGATTAAATCTCCCTTAAACTTTTCTGCTCCAAGGAGAACAATCTCAGCTTCTCCACATAACTGAAGTCCCTCAATCTTGGTACCATTTTGGTATATCTCCTCTGCACACTCTCCCAAGGTCTTGATGTTCATTAGTTTCATAGTTTGATGAGCAAGGGCATTGCCTTGAAGCAGAGGTAACTAACAGCGATAAAAGCACAAACTGGCATGACATGGGTGTTGGGCAGGAGATGGCAGCAAAGTGCCAATTCTGTAACATTGAAACAGCAGCATTACATTAGATTAGAAACATATTCACATTAAAAAGAAAGCATATGCCAACACTAAATCAAAGACATAGTGTATTTGAAAAAAAAAGGTACTAGGGATGCGACTTCGGTTACGTGGCGAGACTAGAGAAGCTTGGTTTGTTCTCCTTAGAGCAGAGAAGGTAAAGGGGGAATTCAATAGAGGCATTTAAAATTATGAAGCGTTTTGATAGAGTAAGTAAGGAGAAACGGTTTCCCGTGGCAGAAGAGTCAATAACCAGAGGACACAGATTTAAGGTGATTTGCAAAAGAGCCAGAGTGGAGATGGGAATAAATTTTCTTTACACTGAGTTTTTATGATCTGGAATGGCTGAAAGGGTGGTGGAAGCAGAGTCAAAGAGAACTTTCAAAAGGAACTGGATATATACTTGAAAAGGGACAAAAAAAATGCAAGGCTATGGGGAAAGAGCAGAAGGAAGTGGGACTAATTGGAGAGTTCTTTCAAAGACAAAGGCACGATGGGCCAAATGGCCTCTTTGTGTTGCAAGATTCTCTGCCTTTCAGGTCTTCCCAGGACACAATCTATTCTCCAGCCAATCATGTGCACTAGCTACAACAACTTACACAAAAGCAGAATACTGCGGATGCTGTAATCTGAAATAAAAACTCCTGATGAAGGGTCATCGACCTGAAACGATAACTCTGTTTTTCTCTCCACAGATGCTGCCTGACCCGCTGAGATTTCCAGCATTTTGTGTTTTTATATTATGTGCACTAGCTATCTGTTCACAGGCCTCCACCATTACTGCTTCTGAGCTGAGCCTTCAGAGGCTCACATGCCCCACCCCGCATATGAGCAGCCCAGGGTGATTCAACATGATTTCCCTCTCTATCTGGGAATGTGCCTGATCTCTGGACCCCTCTTCCCTTCCAATGACAACATGGCTGAGAAGAAACCTCAGTGCAAGGAGAATTGCAGGCTCCAGCACACATGCTGCTAATGTAAAATTCACAAGGGCAAACGCAGATGGAGTCACTTTTCAAACAGCGTTGGTCTTAAGTCAAAGGTTAAAGTTCACAATTGTTTAGAAAGAAGAGAATAACGTTAAAAAAAAATCTCATTCGTTTTCACATCTTTGTGCTCTTTTTTTAAAATGATCTATTGAAAATAGCAAAGCAGCTCTTTGCATCCATGATTCCTTTAATGTGTTAGCACAAGGGAAGTTCACCATTGATGAACACTTCATCTAAATTTCATGGTTAACATTGAGATCAAAATGCCTTATGCTGGGTGGGCAGGGGCCGAATTGTTAACATTTAAATGAGGGAAGCATATCATACAGCATACAGTCTGTCATTTACATCGAATGTACAGCACAGAAACAAGCCATTCGGCCCAACTGGTTTATGCCAGTCTTTATGCTCCACATGAGCCTCCTCCCACCCTACTTCATCTCATCCTCTCAACATATCCTTCTATTCCTTTCTCCCTCATGGGCTCATCTAGCTTCCCCTTAAATGTATCTATACTACTCACCTCATCCTCCCAATGCTGGTAGTGAGTTCCACATTCTAACCACACTCCGCGTAAAGAAGTTTCTCCTGAATTACTTATTAGATTTATTAGTTATTATCTTATATTTACAGCATCTAGTTTTGGAAGTGGAAAGATCTCTATGTCTACTCTATCAAACACCGTCAGAATTTTTTAATGCTCGATCAACGCTTGTGTTGCATGTGGCGAAGGGTCTCGGGGTGAGATTTCAAATTTGACCGGGCAAAGTGGCATGATAGAAAATGGGACTACTATTGCTGGGGGCTGGGGGCTGGGGGCCGGGGGGGGGGAGGGCGATGGTACACTAAATTCCGTTTCCACCCCGCCCCCCCTCACCTCAGACTGGTAACAGAATTGCACCACACGTGACAGCCACACCTGCCTGAAATAACCCTGAGACGATTCGGGTTGCCTCACCCCTGGCAGCAGAGTGTAACCAGATAAAACTCAGCCACTATTTGAAGAGCAGAGGAGTATTCCCCGGTATCCTGGTCAATATTTATCCCTCAACCAGAATTGAAAAAAAAAAGAATTATCTGATCATTAAAAAAACAGATTGTGATCATTCCCACATTTGCTGATCATGGGATCTTGCTGTGCTCAAATTGGCTGCCGAATTTCCTATATTACAACAGTGAATAAACTTCAAGAGTCCTTCATTGGCTGTAAAGTGATTCAAGACGTTCTGAGGTTGTGAAAGGCGCTATATAAATGAAAGTCTTTCTTTCCTCTCTACTGCAGATCCTCTCAGCATTCTTTGGGGCTTTGCTGCATATTTACACCTTGCATCAACATATCTTCGGAATTTCTTTCCATAGTTGGTTTAGTGCACTGTCATTCTGCTTGCGGCATGAAAGATCTGATTTGTAAGGAACACTAGGACATTTAAAAATGTAATATTAATACAGGTTGAATCTCCCTTATCCGACACCCTCGGGACCTGGCCTGTGCCAAATAAGGGATTTTGCCGGTTGAGGGGAGGTCAGCGGCCTGGGGAGGGGGGAAGGAAGGAGGGAGGCGGCTCGAGGTCGAAGGTGGGGGGCGGGGGGAAAGAGGAGGTTGTCGGCCTGAGCGGGCCCAAAGTGATGGTGGGACCCCCGGAGGGAGCGCTGAGCGGAGGAGCAGTCAGCCCGAGGACTGTGGCTGCAGGGAAGAGGAGGCAGCCGATAATCCTGTCATTGAGGAGAACGATTATATTGGTGAGTACCCTGTATGAATTTTTTTTTAATGTATGTTGAGAGACCGATCACGGGAGTCTGGTGATGTTTCGAGGCTGGCTGGCTGGGGGCTGGAAGTGTAGCAGCGAGGAAGGCCGCAGGGGGGGGGGGGGGATCTGCAACAAAAACATAGATCTGCAACAAAATAATAAAGAGAAAAATAGATAACCATTTAGAAAAATAATCACAATCGCGGGAGTTGGCAGGGAAGGAAGGATTTTGACCGACCGCGTTCTGTGCATGTCCCACCCGACGGCCGGGAATGGTCCTGGACAAGGGGTGGTGCTGCATAAGGGAGTCCCGGATAAGAGGTTCAACCTGTTTAATCAAATAGGAGACATTGCAGGAAAAGTGAAACTGCTGAGTCTAAACAGGTGCTAGATGGAGTCAGTTTACTCACTGCCACAATTACTTTAGGATGGTTATATTTCCATATAGTAACAACTGTGCTAGTAGTATTCCTCACAAGTAGTTAAACTCAATGTCACTCAATGTGACAGAATTTTTGCCTAACCCATACCCTCTGTGCACCCACAGATAGCTGTTTAGCATGCAAAAAGATCAACAACTTGCATTTAGATGGCGCCTTCAATGTAGTAAAATGTCTCAAGGCGCTTCATAGGACTGCTTTTAGACAAAATTTGACACCGAGCCACATAAGGAAATATTTGGATCGGTGACCAAAGACTTGGTCAAAAAGGTAGGTTTTAGGGAGCATCTTAAAGAAGGAGAGTGAGGTGGAGTGGTTTAGGGAGGGAATTTCAGAGATTAGGGCCTCAGCAGCCAAAGGCACGGCCACCAATGGCGGAGCGGTGAAAGAGAAAGCGATCTCAGCCCAAATTTGAATGAATGGCTAAAGCAGACTTACTAATTTTCCTTATCAAGCCTTCTTCTTTGAAGTCAAAAGAAACTTTCTCAAAGTAGAAGGCACAGCACCAGTAAGCATCCACCTCAGAGTCCAGCACCTCTAAGAAGCGACTAACAAGGTCATTCATGCCTTGAGCATAGCTTACGTCTAAAAGACAGGGGGAAAAAAAACATTTATTAGGGAATGCACATGGCAATATCTCGTAACGCACAAGTTATTTTTTGATCAAAAATGCCAGAGTTATTAATGCCAGTTTTATATATTGATTGCAGGGTCCTTTTTGAAGGCGACTATAGAATGGCAAATCTGTCTGATTCTGAAGCCCGACTTCTTGATCCCTCTACAAATCCCGTTTGTTTCTTATTACTTTTCAAAAAACTAAAATTTCCTTTTAGGTGCTCTGCTGGGACAATATTAAGCCTAGAATGCTTATGATGGAAAAATTACAAATTAATTGATTCAAAAGTGGTGTGAAGCTATCTGCCCTCTCAATAATTTATTTCCTTTAAATGTGACAGTTACTGGTGGATATATTTTCAAATCACTAATACACCTACTTCACCACCAGATATCAAACGCAATGCTACCTCTGGGGATTAGGTATGTGTAGTATCCCTGCACCTTGTTACAAACTCACACGAGGCATGTATATATCAGACACGGTCACTTTGACCTTCACTTTATCGCCAGGACCAAGGAGTGCTGACCCTGGGTGGGACCTCCCCTTTTATACCTGGAAACTCAGGTGAGGAGTGTCTCCCGCAAGCTCACCCCCTGTGGTCAGGGTGTGCATTTCAAGGGTACAGGTACAGTGTACATGAGTTACAGTTACATAACTATTGTCATTGCAAGATGGTTAAATACATGACATCACCTCCCCCCTTGAGTCTTTTAGTTTCAGAGGTTAAGTCTATCGGCTGGTCGACGCTCTCTCGTGGAGCGCCGCAGTTGTGGCTCTGGTGGCTGAGCCTCGGCATGCGTGTCTGTCACCTGAGGTGATTCCGGCCTGTCCGGGCTGGCCGCAGGGACTGTGCATGCTGAGGGCTGTCTTTGTTGCTCGTACGCTGGCAGTGGTGTGGGTGCTATCTCATCATGCTCTTCTTCCGGTTCCTCCGTGTCTGCACTGAACCTTGTCTTTATTTGGTCCAAGTGTTTGCGGCATATTTGCCCATTGTTTAGTCTGACCACCATGACCCTGTTTCCTTCTTTGCCAATTACGGTGCCCTCAAGCCATTTGGGTCCCAAGGCATGGTTAAGAACAAATACCGGGTCATCTATTTCTATACACCTCCCCCTTGAGCCTCGATCATGAAGCTAGGTTTAGGACTGGCGCTTGCCCTCAACAGTGTCGGCCAGGTCTGGGTGAATGAGGGACAGCCGCGTCTTGAGCATGCGTTTCATGAGGAGTTCCGCTGGCGGGACTCCCGTGAGCGAGTGCGGCCGGGACCTGTAGGCCAGCAGGAGGCGCGATAGGCGGTACTGAAGGGAGCATGCCCTGCTTTATGACTTGGACCGCCCGTTCTGCCTGGCCATTGGAAGCCGGCTTGAATGGCGCTGTCCGGACGTGCTTGATCCCATTGCCCGACATAAACTCCTGGAATTCATGGCTGGTAAAACACGGGCCATTGTCGCTGACCAGGATGTCGTGCACGAGTTCAATATGATGCACTCGATCCACTTCGAGTATGCATCGACTACGATCAGGAACATTTTCCCCATGAACGGGCCCGCATAGTCTACGTGAATATGTGACCGTGGTCTGGTGGGCCACGGCCATGGGCTGAGTGGAGCCTCCCTGGGGGCATTGCCCAGCTGAGCACACGTCATGCACCTGCGAACCCAGTGTTCCAGGTCTGAGTCAATCCCCGGCCACCATACATGTGAGCGGGCAATGGCCTTCATTAACACGATGCCAGGGTGCTCGCTGTGGAGTTCCCTGATGAACGCTTCCCTTCCTTTCTGAGGCATGACTACCCGGCTGCCCCATAGCAGGCAATCGGCTTGGATGGAGAGTTCATCCATCCGTCTCTGAAACGGCCTGACTTCCTCGGGGCATGCCATGTGTGCGGGCGCCCAATTCCCAGTCAGGACACATTTCTTTATCATAGATAGGAGGGGGTCCCTGTTGGTCCAGAGTTTGATCTGTCGGGCTGTGATGGGGGAGCCCGCAGTGTCAAAAGCCTCAAAGGCCATGACCATCTCGGCGCTCTGCTCCGACGCCCCTCGGTGGTGACTAGTGGGAGCCTGCTGAATGCATCAGCGCAATTTTCGGTGCCTGGCCGGTGACGTATGGTGTAGTCATACGCAGCCAGCATGAGGGCCCATCGCTGTATGCGAGCTGACACGTTAACATCCCTGTTGTCCGACAGCAAGGCTGTCAATGCTAACGGCTTGTGGTCCATCTCTAGCTCGAACCGTCTACCGAAAAGGTACTGGTGCATCTTTTTCACACCGTACACACACGCGAGTGCTTCCTTCTCGACCATGTCATATCCACACTCTGCCTGGGAGAGTGACCTGGAGGCGTAAGCTACTGGTTGGAGTCGGCCGTCATCGTTACCCTGCTGCAATACACACCCAATCCCATAGGATGACGCATTGCATGTTAAAACCAGTTTTTTACAGGGGTCATACAAAGTCAACAGTTTGTTGGAACACAGCAGGTTCCTCGCCTTATTGAAAGCCCGTTCTTGACAATCCCCCCAAAACCATTCACAACCTTTACGGAGGAGCATGTGTAACGGCTCCAACAATGTGCTTAAGTTCAGCAGAAAGTTCCCAAAATAGTTCAAAAGTCCCAGGAATGATCGCAACTCCGACATATTGCCGGGCCTGGGCGCCCGGCGAATCGCCTCAGTTTTTGATTCAGTGGGCCGGATCCCGTCTGCGGCAACCCTCCTGCCCAGGAACTTGACCTCTGGGGCCAAAAACACGCACTTGGCCTTTTTCAGCCGCAAGCCTACCCGATCCAATCGGCGTAGCACCTCCTCCAGGTTGCGGAGGTGTTCCTTGGTGTCTCGACCCGTTATAAGGATGTCGTCTTGGAATACGACCGTTCCAGGGATGGACTGGAGCAAACTTTCCATGTTTCGCTGAAAGATAGCCGCTGCCGAACGAATGCCGAATGGGCACTTGTTGTAGACAAATAATCCTTTGTGCGTCGTGATGGTGGTCAGAAGCTTGCAATCTTCCGCCAGTTCCTGAGTCCTGTAGACTGAAATGAGGTCCAGCTTCGTGAACAGCTTACCACCTGCCAGTGTGGCAAAGAGGCCCTCCGCTCTCGGAAGCGGGTATTGGTCTTGCAGTGACACTCGGTTGATGGTGGCTTTGTAGTCGCCACAAATCCTAACCGAGCCATCTGCTTTGAGGACGGGAACGATGGGACTTGCCCAGTCGCTGAATTCAACAGCCGAAATTATGCCCTCTCTGAGCAGCCTGTCCAGTTCACGTTCAGTTTTCTCACGCATCACGTACGGCACCGCTCTGGCTTTGTGGTGCACTGGTCTGGCGTCCGAAGTGATGCGTATCACTACTTTAGTGCCCTTGAACGTTCCGACACCGGGTTGAAAGAGTGACTCGAATTTTTGCAATACCTGCGAGCATGAACTTCGCTCCACGGATGAAATGGTGTGCACATCCCCCCATTTCCAATTCATCTCAGCCAACTCCTCCCCAAAAGCGTGGGGCCATTTCCCGGAACAATCCAGGGTGGCAGCCGGTTCTGTAATCCATTATGCGTTACCACCAAGTTTGCACTGCCCAGCACTGGGATGGTCTCTTTGGTGTACGTACGTAGCTGCGTTTCAATGCGTTCCAGTTTGGGCCTGCTAGCTCTGTGTGGCCATAGTCTCTCAAATTGTTGGGCGCTCATGAGTGACTGGCTTGTTCCCGTATCCAGCTCCATGTGCACCGGGATGCCATTCAGTAAGACTTTCATCATCATGGATGGTGTTTTAGTGTATGTGCTGTGGACGTCAGCCACATGAACTCTCTGAACTTCAGCATCCATGGTTGTTTCCCAGGCCTCATCCTGCATTACAGACCCCTCGTCTGGTTCCTCTGTCTCGCAGACTAGCCTCACTACTGCCTTTTTGCACATCCTGGCCAAGTGTCCACTGACATTACAAATCCTACAGGTATAAAGCTGGAACCTGCAGCTTTTGGCAGTGTGTCTACCCCCGCACCTCCAGCACGAGCTGAGAGCGCTGTGAACAAAAGGACTATTCCCAGGCATTCCTGTCTGATGGCCCGTTTGGCTGTTTCTAAGCACTCTGAGGGAGGGTGTTAATGGTCCCATCACGGGATGCATTGTTCCTCGTGATGGCGTGAATTGCCGATCCCCTTTCCATTGTCCCTGTTGCGGGCCCACCCTGGAGCTTGTTGCTGCCTGGGCGGTGTCGAATTACCCTTGCCTGCCTGCCTGGGCGGTGTCGAATTGCTCTTGCCTGCCTGCGGGGTTCTGTATCACTTTTACAACATTAACTCCCTGGTTCATCGCAACGTTAAAACCAGGGCTGCATGCGTAAATTAGCTTGGTCTCCTCTTCCCCTGCCATAAAGGTCTGAGCTATCAACGCCGCCCCTTCTAAAGTCAGGTCCTTGGTCTTTATGAGCTTCCTGAAAATGCCGGCATGATTAATGCCCTCGATGAAAAAGTCCCTTAACATCTCCCCCCTGCAGGCATCGGTGAACTTAGAGACTGGCCAAACGCTGCAGTTCCACCACGAAGTCCGAGATGTTTTGACCCTCCCGACGCCGGTGAGAGTAGAACCGGTGCTGGGCCATGTGTACGCTACTTGCCGGCTTGAGATGCTCACTAATCAGCTGGCTGAGTCTTCGAAGGATTTGTCCGCTGGCTTTTGGGGTGCGAGCAGGTCTTTCATCAGCGGATACGTCTGTGGACCACAGCTGGTCAGTAGATGCGCCCTCCGCTTGTCAGCCGCTGTCTCCTCCAGCCAGTCCTTTGTGACAAAGCTCTGCTGGAGTCTTTCCACAAAGTCGTCCCAGTCCTCACCCACACAGTAGCTTTCCTCTGTGCCAGCGGTGGCCATCCTCGTGGGTCGATGATTCCCGTTTCTCGTCGCCAAATGTAGTGTCTCTGCACCTTGTTACAAACTCACACGAGGCATGTATATATCAGACACGGTCACTCTGTGACCCTCGCTTTATTCCCAGGACCAAGGAGCGCTGACCCTGGGTGGGACCTCCCCTTTTATACCTGGAAACCCAGGTGAGGAGTGTCTCCCGCAAGCTCACCTCCTGTGGTCAGGGTGTGCATTTCAAGGGTACAGGTATAGTGTGCATGAGTTACAGTTACATAACTATTGTCATTGCAAGATGGTGAAATACATGACAGTATGGGCCCAAGTTTCGGGTGGAGTCGCTCATGGAGCAACTAGTTTAGTTTGGAGTATCTTAGAAATCGCAATTCTCGGCACTTAGTTTGCTCCAATTCTAGTGAGTTAGTTTAGGTTCATTTTAGTTCAGGTATTCTTTTTCAAAAGGCCTGTTTTGCAGGTTTCGGCAGTGAAAACTTACTCCAAACTAACTTAGAATGGAGCAAGTGTCCACTTTTGTAAGTTCTGAAAAACCTTACCTCGAGTTAAGCTCAGTGAAGGCACAGCCAGAGACGGGGGGGGGGGGGAGGGGGGTGGGAAGCATTGTACACAAAGGATACATTAACATCACAACAGGGGTAGCGGGGGGGAAGTTAAGAGGATTTTCCATAAACACCTTCACAACAACATTAAAGAAGCATTAAGCACTAAACAAAGCAGTACATTTAAAGAACCAAGCACGAAACAAAGCACAAAAAGTAATAAGCAATTAACTAATAAAAAATAGAAGGAACCCTGCACCTGAAAGCACCAAGACCAAAGTAATAAGCAACCAATCAATAATAAAAAATAGAAGTCCTACCTTTGTGAAGGGAAGGTGTCTCTGTCAGCCTCTCCGTGTCTCTGTCAGTGTCTTTGTCAGTGTGTGTCTCTCTCTATCAGTCAATGTCTCTCTCTCTCCCTGTCTCTGACAGTGAGGGGGTGGGGGGGGGGGGGGAAAGAGAAGAGGGGGGAGAGGAGAGGAGAGGGGAGGAGGGGTGCAGTGAGAGGAGGATGAGGGAGGGAGGGGGTGGGGGGGTAGGGGCTGAACGCAGGGGTGAGGGGGGAGGCAGGACGGAGGCCCCCCTGCTCTCTCCTCCAGCCCTCCGATCATTTCTAGTGCCCCCCAACCCACGCTCCTCCATCCCTTCCCATATCTCTCCCCCACCGATCACCTCCCCAGTGCCCCCTTCCCACGCTCCTCCATTCCTCCCCAGTACTCACACCATTCTAAGACAGACTGGGGGAAAAACGCCCTGCTGAGCCACTGCGCATGCGCGCATGCTCCCACGCGCCTGTGCAATGCTGCCGGCACTCAGAAGAACGCTGATCCCTAGCCCCGCCCCCCTGCTGGCTGCGATTGGCTTGCTCCACCCCAGGGAGACTCCACTGCACCACGCCACGCTCCAGGACGACCGGAGAATTCCCCGGTAAGATTTCAGCGCGTTTTTTTATCCCAGATAGGTTACGTAATCTCAGAGGTGCACCGTTTTCTCCAGCATCGGAAACTTGGGCCCATAGTATCTATAAATCTTAAGCACAAAAATCTAGGCTGACACTCTAATGCAGTACTGAGGGAGTGCTGCACTGTCAGAGGTGCTGTCTTTCGGATGGGATGTTAAACTGAGGTCCCGTCTGCTCTCTCAGGTGGACGTAAAAGATCCCATGGCACTATTTCGAAGAAGAACAGGGATGTTATCCCCGGTGTCCTGGCCAATATTTATCCTTCAATCAAAATCACTAAAACAGATTATCTGGTCATTATCACATTAGTGTTTGTGGGAGCTTGCTGTGTGCAAATTGGCTGCCACGTTTCCTACAACAGTGACTACACTGCAAAAATACTTCATTGGTTGTAAAGCACTTTGGAATGTCCTGAGCTCCTGAAAGGTGCTATATAAATGCGAGTCTTTCTTTCATTATTTTTCTATAGATGATTTAAAGAAGCAACGCTAGCAAGGGAAGCAAATGTAATGACTGCGTTACCTGGATGAAATGCAGCAAAAGTGATGAGTATGTCTCTCAACACCATTAGGTTGATCGCACCTTCCTTTCTAGAGAAGGGAACAGGCATCATTGGTAAGTACATGAACAGATCAGGCAGACAAACAAAATAACCTGAACTTCTGACAAATGCATGATTAATTGAGGTGCCTAATTGCCTACCTAGTAGAATTTGAAAGCAATCAGTCCTATATAGGTTTTCATATTTGTGCAATAGTTTACAAAAATTTATACTTATATAGCACCTTTAATGTAATAAAACATCTCAAGGCGTTTCACAGGAGTGTTAGCAAAAATTGTTTTTGACACCGAGCCATATAAGATGTTAGGGCAGATGACCAAAAGCTTTGTCGAAGAGGTAGACTTTGTTAGTGAAAATAAATTCACAGAGACTCTGGTAAGGTAAGAGAGACAACTTTATTGCTAACAGAGCTCTGGGAGAAGAGTTGAAATCCCGCGACCTGCGAAGCACCTTCTCCCCGAGTGCCTGGTGCCACGGGATTATAAGCAGTTTACAGAGGGCGGAATACAATCATTTAAATTCATTTACATACAACCAATCAATCCATATGGCAATGCAATTCATTTACATACAACCAATCATATTGTTGCACAACTTTTTAGTCCTAGTGAAACCTGATAGCATGGCGCGAGTTTGGGGGCCCTTCCTCTTTTAGTTATTCTGTTACAAAACTTTAAAAAGTGGCCTGCACCTGGCCATGAGTCACTTGTTGCTGCAGAGTTCATATCAGCGGACAGCAGATAGGCTTCTTGGTACAAAGTTCATTTAGTGGCAAGGCAGATAGTTGGCTTACCCCATCATGCTTTGCTATGTCCGAAAAACCACTCCAACAGTTCCCCCTGTTGGTCCTGGAGGATGTTCACGAAATCCAGATGACCACAATGAAGGTGGCTCAGTGCCTAATATGCAGCCTTCAAGGCAAGTTACTTCCCTGACATTTCCTATGTACACCTTGCCTGTAGCTCTAGCCTACGCTTCATAGGTAGTGGTCTGTGCCTGCATCGTCCACTCCGTTTTCCTCGGCGTCTCCGGGTGTTCCCATCAGATGTTCTTTTCCGGTGATCACGCTGGCAACCGACATTATTCCTTGCTGATGGCCCGTGTTACTATCCTTCTCCGGGTATGCCCCCTTTTGGGGCATGGAACAGTGAGTGGTCCTATAGTTCCTGCTGCAAAGTGGACCGGGAGGGCCGGTGTTGCGGTCTTGAAGGTGCCGTCGAGGAGGAGCACGAATCCCTCCTTAGCTCTATAACACTTTACATCGGTGTTGCTAACACTTGTGAATTGCTTATACCACCAATTGCTCGGTTCCCTTGAATTTGAGCCCAATCCTACCAATTGGTAAGCATCAAACGGGTATGCCCATGTTTCTGAGCTGACATGAGTTCTGTTGCACTGACTGCAGATAACTTGCCTCCCTGCAGTCACGTTCAGGCATCTTTGCTTGTTACAGGTGCAAGTAAACTGGCCTCTATGCACTCGACAGTGCTGACGGGCACACTGCGTCTGCACACAGGTGGCGTTCTCGGGGACCAGGGCATATACACACCCCCATCCTCGCCCCGAGAAGCAAAGCGAGTAGCTTGCATTGTCTGAGCATACCATTTTGTCCTTTCCCCGGGACCCCCTGCACACAGGATCTGTGGGATTTATTAATTCCACGCATCTTCCCTGTATACCCCTTCTATATTCGCCCGTTTTTCCCTCACAGGGTGCGTCCGAGGTATCAGCCGTATATAAGTCACGGGGGGTCCACCCAGGGGTGGCCACGAACAGGGCCTCTACTGATTGGGCTAGTGGGTAACACACGGTTCGATTGCCGTGTAAACGTATATGGGTCTTGAAAAACAAGTTATCTTCTAATCCTATTAGCTTTACAACCATGACAACATAGAGTAACGCGATTATATACGCTATCTTAGACATGTTTGTGACGCTCAAACAATACAATATTTACACATTAGCAGTAGCCTTAATTTGGACTTGCTTGCAGTCGTCACCTGTTCGGGGTGCATAAACAAGTATCCTGGTTACATTATCGTGAATCACATGTCTTATGTTTACTCATTAGTTTCTTTGTACAATTTCAACTGGGTCCAATGTTTCCATACACTCTTCCCTCTTATGTCCAGACAGGCACAGGTGTCTCCACTGATTATGACCTCATATGGGCCATTCCATTTTGGTGCAAACCCTGGTTTTTCAGGTAATGTTTTTACCATGACGCAACGTCCCGCCATCGGGACGTCAGGGAGCCTTTTAAGCTCTTTCTAAGCGTCTCTCTCTTCCTGATTGTCTCTTACTAATTTACGCATCCCTTTGAGTTGAGTGCTTAGTTCCAAAACATACCGTTTAATTTTGTCTTTTAATGGGCCTACGTCGGCCCCACCTGTTATGATGCTTTCTGGTAATTGCATCGCCCTTCCTGTCATTAGTTCATAAGGGGTTAATCCGGTTGTCCGGTTTACCGTGGCTCTTAACTTAATCAATATAATAGGTAATACTTC
Source organism: Pristiophorus japonicus (assembly GCF_044704955.1). Lineage (NCBI taxonomy): Eukaryota > Metazoa > Chordata > Chondrichthyes > Pristiophoridae > Pristiophorus > Pristiophorus japonicus. The sequence goes on along the minus strand of NC_091977.1, from coordinate 228,603,596 downwards.
TGTCCACGTTCTTCCTGACGTTTGCATGGCCTTGACGAGGGCGTTCTTAAGGGTACGGTTCATGCGTTCTACCATTCCAGAACTCTGCGGGTGGTAGGGGATGTGAAATTTTTGTTTTATGCCCATCAGCTGGCATACTGTTTTTACAATCTTCCCGGTGAAGTGGGTGCCTTGGTCGGAATCTATCTGAAGAGGCACTCCCCATCGGGGAATCACCTGCTCGGTCAATATCCTTGCCACTGTTGAGGCAGTGCAATCACATGTGGGGAAAGCTTCCCCCCCACCGGGTAAATTGATCTATAATCACTAGGCAATATCTTTTTCCATGGGATGGGGGCAAAGGACCTGTGAAATCAATTTGTAAATGTTCCCATGGCCCCCGTGGACGGGGCTGGTGTCCCATTTTAATTTTAATGGGCCTGCCTGGATTATTTTGTGCGCACGTAACGCATCGATGGCAATATCTCTCCCCATCCCCTTCCACCACCAATCTCTTCCAAGACTCCCAGTCATGGCCTCTCGTCCCGAATGGGACAGGCCATGGTGCAACTCCAATAAGGTATTCTGTATGCACTCAGGCGCCATTACCTTGTCGTTTCGTCTCCAAACATTATCCTTTCCTTGCGTTGCGCCCTGCTTTGTTCACATAACCCTTTCTTCCTCAGAAGTGTCCTGGTGTAGTTTCTCGATACTTATCTGTTCGTCTCGGACCACAGCGGCGCTGACTGAGGCTTCCTCACACTCCTCTTGTTCTAATGCCTCTTGTGCAGCTAAGTCCGCAGCTTGATTTCCCTGGTGACTCAGCCAATCTGGACTGGTTCGGTCCGGTTCCCTTTGGTGGGCTTTAATTTTACTGACCGTTACCTGTTTTGGTTTATTACTGGCTGCTAAGAGAGCTTCTATTCTCAGCTGGTGTTTTATGGGATGTCCGTTGGTTGTGATAAAACCCCTCCTCCCCCATGCTGTCATATAATCGTGTACTACCCCGAATGCATATCTGCTGTCCGTATAGATATTAACGATCTTACCCTCTGATAGTTCCAGTGCCCGGGTGAGGGCTACCAATTCTGCCACCTGAGCTGACGATCCCCCACTAATTTGCCCTGATTCGACTGTCTCTAGATCCTGGTTAACTACAGCCCATCCGATACGAGGTAGTCCCTCTACGTATTTTCGCGAGCCGACAACAAACAAGGTTTGTTCTGCGGTTTGAAGGGGTGTGTCTTTTATTCTATCCTCTTCCATGTCCATATCCACGTCCCCACAATCGTGGGGCTCTCCCTCTTGTACTATGCCCTCCGTGGGGTTTTCCCCTACATCTCTAATTATAGTTACTGCTTTGTTGGGTGGCAAGAGGACTGCTTCCCACTTTGCCCGTCTCATATTAGAAACGGTTCTCAGTTTTCCTGTGTTTAACATTTCTACCAACGTGTGTTTGGAGTGGAGAATGATGTTTCCGATCATTACCACGGGCTCGCTTATTTTTTACTGCCCAAGCTGCACAGTCTAGTGCAGCTCTACATCTGGATAATCCGGTCACCACCGGTCCTTCGGCGGTGGAGTAATAGGCTATAGGTCGCCTTTTATCCCCGTGATCTTGGGTGACCACGGCCGTATAGAACCCATCTTCATTGGTACAGTGGATGTGGAAATCTTTACCCATGTCAGGCAGTCCCAATCCAGGTGTGGAGACTAGTTCTGACTTGAGTTTACTATACGCCTGTTCTTGTTCAGGGCCCCACTCTATAAGGTCTAGGGCCGGTTTTCCTCCCTTTACTAGTCTTTGTATAGGCTCGACAATCTTTGCAAACTCAGGGATAAAGTTCCGGCTGTAATTAAAGAGACCCAGTACCTTCCTCACCCCACTTACCGTTACTGGTCTAGGCATGTCCTTGACAGCCTTTTTCCTATCCGAGGGCATTTTTTTCAACCCCCTTGAAAGGCAGTACCCTGGGTACAGGACTTGGGTTTTCCCTACCTGGGCTTTCTTGGGGTTGACCTTAAGGCCTGCCGTCTCCAAAGCTCGTAACATCAGGTATAGGGTTGCCTGATGTCCCTCCTTGGTTTCTAAAGCTATTAATATGTCGTCGACATATTGTAAAATACTATTTCCTGCCGGTACTTCTATTTGTTTTAGTACGTCGCTCATGACTCGGTGGAATATGGCAGGACTATTATGGAACTCTTGTGGTAATCGGGTCCAAGTATATTGTTTATCCTCCACCATGAAGGCGAATTTCTCTTGCGATTCTGGGTCGAGGGGAAGTGCCAGGAAGCCACTGGCTATGTCCAGGACTGTAAAGATTTTATGTTCAGGGTATAATCCATTTAGGATTGTGGAGGGACTGGCCACTATCGGGTATATTTTGGGGTGACCTTATTAAGGGCGGTGTAGTCAATGGTTAGTCGATAACTCCTATCTGGCTTCCCTACTGGCCATGTTGGGGAGTTAGTGGTGCTAACAGTTTCTCTTAAGATATCTTTTTCCACTAGTCCCTTTACTATTTCTACAACTGCTGTTCTGGCTTTGGGTCTTATAGGGTATTGCCGGTGTGGTTTATGAGATGGTCCAGGGACCTTAATAGGGTCCATGTCCGCCTTTCCCGTATCCAATTTTGTCTGTGCCCGGGGTACAAATGCCGCCATATCCTCCAGTCTCGGTATGCCAGTTGGTTTTTGTGGCTGTTGCTACACCTAAACTTTCCATATGGTGAGCTATCTGTCCCAAATCTCCCTTACTGCCATCTGCCTTTGGCCATGTTAATTTCCCCTTGCCACAATCAATCAGGGCCTGAAATTCCTTCATTACGTCATTCCCCAATATTGTTCCCTCACGATTCTTGCAGACGTAAAATCTCATGGGTATACATAAATTATCAATTTCCACCACTTGGGTGGAGCTCAGGTAGGCCGGAGTTGGCCGTCCATCTATTCCGTTTATTAAAGCCTTTTTGTCGGTTACGGGAAGGGGTAGATTGGTAATGGATATTGAGGCTCCCGTGTCCACTAGCATCTCACACTGTCGGCCCCCTACTAGTGCAGACACATATGTCCTTCCCTCCTTTTTACTTTGTACAGGGGCCGCTGGGCATCACAGGGTGGCTCTGTACTCCTGCCACTGCTGGTATTCCTGTTCTGACAGGGTCCTTGCCTTATTAGGATAGCAATTTTTACTATAGCAGGTCGCGTCTAAATGTCCCTTTTTGCCGCAATATGTGCATTGTTTTTCCATGCGTTTCCCCTTACATTCTTTGGCAAAGTGACCCACCTTCCCGCAGTTATGGCATGTCCCCTTTTTCTGTCCTCCCCCGCCCCCCTCCCTGCTACAAAAACCCTTTCTTGTTTTATCTTTGTTTGGGATTTTTCATCGCCTCCTCCCTGAACGCCACTAGCCCACTCGACCAGTTCATCATAATCCTGGGTTACAATTACTCCCATTTTTATAATGGTCTGGTGTGCAGCGGATAGTCCGTCCTTAAATGCCTGGATAAATGCTCGGTCGCCGCGGCCCGGGTTTCCCTGTCCAGAGTATTCTTGATATATCTGGAATAATCGTTCCCCATACTCTGAGGCTCCTTCCCCCTTTTGTTGTTTGGTTGTAGTAATTTTACTCCAATTAGTAGGGGCATTACCTAAAACTCGTTGGATCTCAGTTTTAAAAGGGCCAAAGGCCGCCTGTTGACCATCTACTTCGGTGGTTAAAGGTACCGCGTGTGTCCAATGTCCCCCTGAAAAGTCGGCATTGGCTGCTAACGCGGCTCCTCCCTTTTCTCTCTAACGTCCTTTACTTGCTCAACTAGTCCTGCTAACTGATGTACTAGTAATACTCCGGCCTTTTTGGTTTTTTCTTTCTTGTGTTTTGCCATCCAATTTCGTGGTTGTTCTAATGTCTGGGATACATCCCAGCCGTCTTTCTGCATTTTTTAAATTAAGACTTGTCGATCGGTCATGTAAGAGTTAATTAGGGACCCGGGCGGTCAACATTTTACGTCCGTTTCCTTACCTGCCATTGAAGATGTTTACTCTATGTTCCTGTATTCCCCTCTAGTTTATGGAATTTCCGAACTTAAATACTCACGGCCACGATTCACCTCGCAGAGACCTCTTGTCTTGCTCGCGAAGATTAACGTGTTTCCTTACCACCGGAATCCGGCTCTTGGTTGGAGTGATCAGCTCCCTTCCGCACCGATTTCTATATCACCTTCTATGAACATTGGACTAAAATAATCAATCCCCGCATCACTAATTATTTTACTTTCAGTCTGCGTTGTACGCCACTACAGTCTGAATTTCTTAACTCTTATCACATACTATCAAGTTATGTCTCTTTACTTACTTAATCTATTTTATTCGTTTGCTACCACTTCGCCGGCCAGCCGCTTCCCCCAGTATAATTTATGGGTGGTCAGAAATTGACTACTGTCCCGTTCTACTGGGTCATACGACTATCCAGCTCCGCGGTATCCTGTTCATGACGCCAATTTGTTAGTGAAAATAAATTCACATAGACTCTGGTAAGGTAAGAGAGACAACTTTATTGCTAACAGAGCTCTGGGAGAAGAGTTGAGATCCCGCGGCCTGCGAAGCACCTTCTTCCAGAGTGCCTGGTGCCGCGGGGTTATAAGCAGTTTACAGAGGGCGGAATACAATCATTTAAATTCATTTACATACAACCAATCAATCCATATGGCAATGCAATTCATTTACATACAACCAATCATATTGTTGCACAACCTTTTAGTCCTAGTGAAACCTGATAGCATGGCGCGAGTTTGGGGGCCCTTCCTCTTTTAGTTATTCTGTTGCAAAGCTTTAAAAAGTGGCCTGCACCTGGCCATGAGTCACTTGTTGCTGCAGAGTTCATATCAGCAGACAGCAGATAGGCTTCTTGGTACAAAGTTCATTTAGTGGCAAGGCAGATAATTGGCTTACCCAATCATGCTTTGCTATGTCCGAAAATCCACTCCAACAATTTTAAGGATCGTCTTAAAGGAGGAAAGAGAAGTAGAGACAGAGAGATTTAGGGAAGGAATTCCAGTGCTTAGGACCTAGGCAACTGTCGGCACAACCGCCAATGGTGGACCTTTTAAAATCGGGGATGTTCAAAAGGCCAGAATTGGAGGAGCGATGAGGTCTAGGGGGATTATAGGGCTGGAGGAGATTACAGAGATAAGGAGATGAAAGGCCATGGAGGGATTTGAAAACAAGGATGAGACTTTTAAAATCGAGGCATTGCTTAACTGGGAATGTAGGTGGTCACCAAGCACAGGGGAGGTGGGCAGTAGAATTTTGGATGACCTCAAGTTTATGAAGGGGAGAACTGGGGAGAGAGATCGAATCAGTGGAAAGGAAATGGAGTATGTGGCATGAACCGAAGACAATGGCGTCGGTCTTGCTGATCTTTAATTGAAGGAAATTTCTACTAATCCAGTGTTGGATATCAGACAAACAGTTTGATATTATAGAGACAGTGGATGGTTTAAGGGAGGTGGAGGTGGTGTAGAGCTGCGTATCATTAGCATACATGTAGTAACTTACTGGTAGTAGTCTAGGACTCGTTCAGTTCTTGGCACATCTTTGTCAATGATCCTAATTGCTTCATGCAGTTCATGCAAATCGATTCTTTGGCGGTCCACATAAACCTAGAGAATATAGATGAAAAACATTCATCTTTATGTCATCTCATGAATAGTTTATTGTTATTTTGCCATGAAATACTTCTCCGTTACATTGCTTGATCAAATGATTTGGATATTACATGGAGAGACTAGAGAAGCTGGGATTGTTCTCCTTCCAGCAGAGAAAGTTAAGGGGAGATTTAATAGAGGTGTTCAAAATCATGAGTAAATAAGAAGCAACTGTTTCCAATGGTAGGAGGGTCAGTAACCAGAGGACACAGCTTTAAGCTGGCAAAAGAACCAGAGGGGAGAGGAGAATAATTTTTTTTTTAAAACAGAGTGAGTTATGATCTGGAATGCACTGCCTGAAAGGGTAGTGGAAGCAGATTCAATAGTAACTTTCATAGAATCATACAATAGTTACATCACAAAAGGAAGCCATTAGGCCCTTCGAGACTGTGCCAGCTCTCTGCAAGAGCACTTCCGTTAGTCCCACTCCCTGCCCTTTCCCCGTAGACTTGTAAAATGTTTTCCTTCAGGTACTTATCCAATTCCCTTTTGAAAGCCACAATTGAATCTGCCTCCACCACCCTTTCAGGCAGTGATTTCCAGATCCTAACCACTCGCTATGTAAAAATGTTTTTCATGTTGCCTTTGGTTCTTCTGCAATCACCTTAAATCTGTGTCCTCTGGTTCTCGACTCTCTCTATCTACTATGTCTAGACCCCTCATGATTTTGAACACCTCTATTAAATCTTTTCTCAACCTTCTCTGCTCTAAGGTGACCAACCTCCAGTCTATCCACATAACTGAAGTCCCTCATCCCTGGAGCCATTCTTGTAAATCTTTTCTGCACCCTCTCTAAGGCCTTCACATCCTTCCCAAAGTGTGGTGCCCAGAATTGGACACAATACTCCAGTTGAGGCCGAACCTGTGTTTTACAAAGGTCCATTGTAACTTCCTTGCTTTTGTATTCTATGACTCTATTTATGAAGCCCAGGATGCTGTATACTTTTTTAACTACTTTCTCAACTTGCCCTGCCACCTTCAACAGTTTGTACACATATAACCCCAGGTCTCTCTGTCCCTGCACACCCTTTAGAATTGTACCTTTTAGTTTATATTGCCTCTCCTCATTCTTCCCACCAAAATGTATCACTTTGCACTTTTCTGCGTTAAATTTCATCTGCCACGTGTTCGCCCATTTCACCAGCCTGTCTATGTCTTCTTGAAATCTATCACTATCCTCCTCACTGTTTACTATACAGGTACAACATCCGAATCTGGAATTCCGAACACCGGAAATATTTGAGGCGGTCAAGAAGGCGACATTGGGTGGCGAGGGATGAGAAAACTGGTAAAAAAAAAGGCGCAGTGCCCGGGGGCAGCAAGGAGTGGCAGGAATCGGCGGGCAGCAAGGAGTGGCAGGAATTGGCGGGCAGCAAGGAGTGGCAGGAATCGGCGGGCAGCAAGGAGTGGCAGGAATCGGTGGGCGGCGAGGAACGGAGAATCGGTGGGAGGTGAGGAGAGCCGAAATCCGACAAAACCCAAAAACCAGTACGGACTCGATCCCGAGGTTGCCAGATTTCAGATGTTGTACCTGTATTTCCTAGTTTTGTGTCATCTGCAAATTTTGAAATTATGCTCTGTACATCCAAGTCGAAGTCATTAATATATATGAAGAAAAGCAGTGGTTCTAGAATAGACCCCTGGGGAAGCCCACTGTGTACCTTCCTCCAGTCCGATAAACAACTATTCACCACCACCCTCTGTTTCTGGTCATTTAGCCAATTTCATATCCATGCTGCCACTGTCCCTTTTATTCCATGGGCCTCAACTTTGCTGTCAAACCTATTATGTGACACTTTATCAAACGCCTTTTGGAAGTCCATGTACACCACATCAACCGCATTGCCCTCATCAACACTCTGTTACCGCATCAAAAAACTCAATCAAATTGGTTAATAATGATTTGCCTTTACCAAATCTGTGCTGGCTTTCCTTAATGAATCCATACTTGTCCTGTTAATTTTGGCTCGGATGATCATTTCAGAAGGGAATTGGATATATACTTGAAGCAAAGAAAATTTGAAGGGCTATGGGGAAAGACCGGTGTGGCCGGGGGGGGGGGGGGGGGGGGAAGAATGGGACTAATGGGTTAGCTCTTTAAAGAGCCGGTGCAGGCACAAATGTCCTTCTTCTGTGCTGTAAGATTCTTTGATTCCACGATTAGAAGTATCAGTGTTAGATCAGCAAAGGTTAATAATGAACTGTGCAGGCTACATTTAAATAAATCCATTTTAATGGTGACCCATATTCTTTTATGTAACGGCTTGGGGTTTTTATTATAAAATCTTGCTTACGACCAGATGAAGCACAGCAACTCCAAATACTGCCACATGCGGAAGTTTAAAAAAAAATATTCGAGCTTTATAAAGGAAACTTAAATTTGTAGAAATCTACATTTAAATTTTCCACGTGAATGGTGAGTATTAAAAAAAAGTTTCAAACAATTGCGGGACTCGCACTTGGCGTCAACAGTGTGTTGACTTTGCCAAGTGGAGGCCTTGTACTTTCCTATGAGAAGGGGATGAAGAGGTATAATTGTCCACCAGTAACAATGGCCCAGGTCTCAGGGTGACCTACTGTGGGCAGTGTGACCCAACAAGTCCGGGACAGAGGAAGCGTTTTTCTCAATTGTGATTATTGGTGATTGTCAACTTCCCTCAACAAACAACAACTTGCATTTACATAGCACCTTTAACATAGTAAAGCATCCCAAGGTGCTTCGCAGAAATACTACCAAACAAACATCGACACTGGGCCACATAAAATGATATTAGGACAGGTGACCAAATGCTTGGTTGTTGTTTTATGGAGCCTCTTAAAGGAGGTAGAGAGGTTTAGGGAGTGAATTCCAGAACTTATGGCCCAGGCAGCTGAAAGCATGGCCATCAATCGGGGATGCACAAGAGGTCAGCACTGGAGAAGTGCAGAGATCTCGGAGGTTTGTATGGCTGGAGGAGGTTACAGAGATAGGGAGGAACAAGGCCACAGAGGGATTTGAACACAAGGTTGATCATTTTAAATCTGAGGTGTTGCCGGACCAGGAGCCAATGTATGTCAGTGAGCACAGTGGGGGTGATAGGTAAACAGGACTTGGTGCGTTTACAATACAAGCAGCAGAGATTTTGATGAGCTGAAGTTTACATGACCCACTGGAATGAATGGGTTTAACAGCCTAAATGAGCTTTTTTCCCCCTTCTATGCTTAACATTCTCAGTCGACAGCCCACAAGCAAGGTGCACAATATCCAAGATCACAGTCTATCAGTCAGTCATCATGATGATCTGTAACACTTCAAAACCAATTACTGCAATTCCTCTAGGAGTCACTATAGTCAATTTAATTTCTGCAATCTTCTCCACAGAATGACATTTCAATATCCAACTCAAGACCTTTTTAGTGCAGAAAGTGCAACAATCATACATGCTGTAAATCTATGCCATTAATTGTCTTCATGTCTGACATCTGTAACAGGAGTTAAACGGAAATGACCTAAATATCTGGGCACATAAGCCCTCTGAGTGAAGAAATTCTTCCTCATCACTCCTAAATGGATAACCCCTTAGCCTGAGACAATGCCCATTAGTTCTAGATTCTCCAGCCAGGGTAAACAGCCTCTCAGCATCTACACTGTCAAGCCCAAATAGCAACATTTGGAGAGTTGTCCATTTCAGCCAAAATTTTCAGGGAAGCAATAAACCAATGGAATCCAAGTCCATGAAGTGCTTCCATACAATTCCTAGTGGCTGGACACCGAGAGAAACTGGTAGGATGGGAACAAGTCTCCTGTAAATCTTCTAGCAAAGAAATATAAGAAAATAATTTCTACAAAAACACGCCGTCGTGCTCCAGGTTCAGGTATTTGCACGGCTTCCTCGTCATCCTCCTCCTCTGCATCTTCCTCCTCATCATCAGCCACTCTCACCTCAGGTGGGTCTTCCACTACCAGCTGCTGTTGCCTCATGATGGCTAAGTTATGCAGCATGCAGCACACAACAGTGAACTGACTGACAATCTCAGGGGAGTATTGCAAATAGCCTCCGGAACGATGCAGGCATCGAAAATGCTGTTTCAAGATGCCAATGGCCGTCTCTATTATGCTGCGCGTCGCAATGTGCAACATGTTGTAATCCTGGTCAGCTTCTATCCGGGTTATGCGTAGGGGTGTCATGAGCTAGGTGGTGAGGCCGTACCTTGTGTCTCCCAGCAGTCAGCTCTGCCCTTCTGGCTGCTGCTGAAACATGGCAGATATAGCGCTCCCGCGTAGGATGAATGCATCATGGGTGCTCCCAGGGTATCTCGCATCAACTGTCATGATGCGATGCATGTCGTCACACACGAGCTGCACATTCACAGACTGGAAGCCTTTTTTGTTCCTGTTCATCTTGGAATCCTCCAAAGGTGCTCGCAAGGCAATGTGGGTACAATCAATGCAGCCCTGTACCTTTGGGAAGCCAGCAATCCTGGAGAAGCCCACTGCCCTGTCACGCATTGCTTGGGCAGTCATGGGGATCTTTATGTGGTCATTCCTCTGGGTATATAGTGCAGCAGTCACCTGCCGAATACAGATGTGTGTTGCATGTTGAGAAATAGCGCACACATCCTCAGTTGTGGCCTGGAATGATCCAGATGCATAAAATGAAAATGCAGCTGTAACCTTTACCTCAACTGACAAAGCAGTCCTCCTAACACTTCTAGGGTGCAGGTCTGCTTTTATTAACTCACATATCTCGGTTACAACATCTTTGCGGAAACACAGCCTTCTCTCAGTCTGCATCACTTGGGTGCATGTAAGAACGCCTGTCTCAATATACCCGATGTGGGTAAGGCCTCCTGCCCATCATCCTACGTGCTCTGAGGTTCCTCATGTGATGACGTCAAATCAATCGTCTCCTCCGCTGCACCATCATACAGAAGACTTGCACGAGGTATGGCAGTCAATATTACCCCCATAATTTAATTGTAGCTTTGCAAGCTCAAAACAGCAGAGCTTCCTTTTCTCTCTCTCTGCCCAAGGTCTATGCCCTAGTATGGACCACACCCTGTTCTGCGCACGTGCAATAGGCTTGCTTAGAACGGGAAGCTAGGCATTCAATAAAGAAACGAAGTCTAATGCAATTCTTTAATTTGTGATTTTTTTCAAAGTACCACCCCACCACCGAACGTCTCCTCACCGGGCTCGAGGGTCAGCCAGCAGAATCGCTCCCTCACCCGGACACAGGGGCTCGGCATCCAGCACCCCCCCCACCCTCCAGGCTTCTTTTGAAGCTGCTGTATAGCCTAAGGGTTCTCATCTCTTCAGTTCGGCTTCCACCCCACCAGATCCCTCCGGGCTTCTTTTGAAGCCGATCCCCGAGCCCGCGTCCGGGCAAGGGAGCAATTCTGCCGGCCGACACTCCAACCCTCGAGCCCGGTGAGGAGACATTCGGTGGTGGCGTGGTACTTTGAAAAAAATCACAAATTAAAGAATTGCATTAGACTTCCATTTTCTCCCTTTTGGTTTTGAAAAAATTAAGCTTCATGATACATATTCTTTGCTTTTGACTCCCTCCAAAACGTCACCTAAAAACAATGATGGTCTTTCTGCGCCGATTTTTTAACGTGCGCTGGTTTTTCTTAAATGCCCAGAAGGTTTTTTGGGAATGGTCACATTCGCTGTCCTCGGAAAAATGTAAGTTGGCCAAACTTGCATAAATGTGAAAAACTGGCGCACACATCAGGTTACGCCCCCTATGTTGCAAAAAAATCGTGATCGAGTTAACCTGGCGCAGAAACTTTGGGGAAACTTGGGAAATTTAAATTTACACCAAAAAAAGCAGCACACGCCAAAAAAACGGTGCAGATAACTGGAGAAAATTGAGCCTTGAGTTAAGTATTTTACAGCACAGTTGGCTCAATAATGTCTGTGCCAGGTTTCTAAAAGAGCTATTCAACACGTTGCATTCCCCTACCCTCTCCCTATACTCTATTACATTTTTAATAGCAATCCTGTTAAAAGCTATTATGGATGCTGTTTCTGGTAGGGCATCCCATGTCCCAACACACCTCTATATAGAAATAAAATTCTCCCAACCTCTTCTTCCTTATGGTTATTATGTTAGATTTATGCCTCTCATTACTGACTCAACAACCAGTGAAAATCCTTTTGCCCATTTCTCTCATCAAACCCCTTCATAATTTTGAAGTCCTCCATCAGATATCCTTTTAATCATCTCTGTTCTAATGGAAACAGCCTCAATTTCTCTAGTCTCTTCTCTTAACAAAAGACTCTTGGTCCCTGGTATTTTACCCATTCTCTTCCAAACCTCTCCATTGCCTTGACATTCTTCCCAAAGTAGGATGCCCAAAACCAGACATAACCTTAAGAAGAGGGCACTTAACCTTAAAATTAGAGCTAGGACAGTCAAGGGTGATGTCAGGAAGAATTTCTTCACACAATGCATGGAGGAAACCTGGAACTCCCTCCCTCAAAAAGCTGCCAAGGTTACGTCAATTGAAAGTTTCAAGACTGGGATTAATAGATTTTTGTTGGGGAAGGAAATTAAGTGCTATGGAGCAAAGGCAATGGAGTTGAGGTACAGATCAGCCATGATCTAATTAAATGGCGGAACAGGCTCGAGGGGCTGAATGGTCTTCTCCTGTTCCAATGTTTCAAACACAATTTTTAATCATGTGATTTGTATAGTCAATACCACGTGTGAAACAAACATTTGGTACAGTTTCAGCAACGTTTTTGCCGTTTATGAAACCGACCTTTGCCTGCAGCTCTATGAAGGTCATCTGCTCACTCTTCTCCTCCGATAGATCCACTTCTTGCCCTTCAAGATTGCCACCAGTTTGTTGATAAGCAAGGGCCGCTTCATAAAGATCGGCTACAGGGACAAAGTAAGAAATACCATAGATCAGCCCAGCACACACCATCTACTTCGCAAGTAAGATAACATCGAAGGGTGCCATTACACTGGTATGTACCGGAAGCTGCCAAGAATGACGTAGAGCTGGCCACTCCCAGTTATACTGCCAGCACGATGGCTACCTGTAGTAGGGTTGCCTACTCATGATTTTAAAATTCACATCCTTTTTTCAAATACTCCCATGACCTCGCACCCCACCCCACCCTCCCTATCTGTGACTTCCTCCAGCCCTACAACCTTCTGACATCTCCACACTCCTTTAATTCTGGCCTCTTGCGCATTCCCAATTTCCATCGCTCCACCATTGGTGGCCGTGCCTTCAGCTGCCTAGGTCCCAAGCTCTGGAATTCCCTCCCTAAACCTCTCCATCCATCTCTCTTTCAGTTGCTCTTTAAAACCTACCTATTTGACCCAAGCATTCGGTCACTTGTCCTAATATCTGCTTATGTGGCTCGGTGACAAATTTTGTCTGATAGCCTTGGGATGTTTTCCTATGTTAAAGGCACTATGTAAATGCAAGTTGTTGCTGATGATTGTGATGGAATCTCCAGGAAGTTAAGATTAATCTCCTGAACACTGCTGCAAGCAACACCGGGGGAGAGAAATCAGAGGCATTAGAAAAAAATTGTGTTTTCTTTTTACACTTTGTTTGAATACATCTGTTTATTAAGTATAAAAGTATTGGAGATGGGGCGGGGGGGGGGGGGTGGAAGGAAAAGTTGTTTGACAGCGAGGCAGGTGGAGATGGGAGCTCATGTGATGCATCCTCAGGGATACATCCAGAGTTGATAAACCAAGGCAATAGTCAGGGCAATGGAATTTTTTATTTGTATGTATCAAAGTATCAGTTAAATGTTAACAAAAAAGGTTGATTAGCTCATCGGTTCTTGGAAACACAAAGGTTTCAAGCGTGAATGTGAATATTTGTTAAGCACTGCACCCGGTGTGTGAAACCAAAGTGGTTACCAGGCTCAGGGCTAGATTTTCCATTATTGCCCAAAAATAGGTGCTATTTCCAGTGTTGGCAACTATTATGGGTTTTGAGAGCGCCGGATTATCGCCCATTTTCAAACCCCCTAGTTTCCACTTTATAAAATGGACGTTAGCGCTGGCGATGTGAAATTGTCGTTGGCGGTATTTTTTTTTCTTCTATCGTAAAATGTCAGCGCCCATAGCAATGGTCTTTTCCCACGTTTTAGGAGGTCAGGGGTCATCAATACATGCGCAGAAGAGGAGAGAGAGAGAAAGCTTTTGTGGATGTGTTGTGTAGGTGTTTGTGGTTTGTTTGGCTGTTGTGGGACGATTTTTCTGAGTAATAATAAAAAATAGCACTATCAGTCACAAAACTAAAAATAAAATGGAGGCGGCGAGAGAGCACGATGTAGAGGTGAAGGAGGCTGGTGAGAGCAGTGAGGTTGGAGAGGAATTGGAGATGGGAGGACAAAAAAAGAGCGAGAAGATTCTCGGACAAGGCAAATGCTGCCCTCCTGCAGGAGGTGGAGTCACGTTGGGGTCAACTGACCCGGGGTGGGCGTAGGAAGCCTACCCCGAAGGTTTACCAGAAGATTTGGGCCGAGATCGCTGAGGTGGTCTCATTGGTGCCGCACAAGGTGCATGAGGGCAACCAGTGCCGCAAACGCTGGAACGACCTTGTCAGCTCCGGCAGAGTTTCAGATCTGATGTATTGCAGTTAGACTGGTAATGTTTTACTCAAATCCTACTTTTACGGTGTATGTCTTTAGGTTAATAATGATAATAATAATTATAACATCTGTCAGTTATGTGTTGCATCAGTATCTGTGACAGTACCTAGCAATGATCTTATGCCATGTCATGCTGTTGTTACTTTTTGCAGAAGAAGCTTTCGAAGAATAGGGCCGAGCAGCGGTGCACGGGTGGCGGCCCACCAGTGATGTGTGAGCTGACCGACATTGAGGAGCGGGCGCTGGCACTAGTGGGGATCCACCTCTGGTTGTTCACGCATGTAGCAGCAGAACCTGATGTAATGCCACGTGAGTAAAGTACACTCCATTGCGTGATGTAAAGTCAATAGATGCCACACCCACTCATATCCGTCCAAATAAGTTAGATGATTGATGAAAGTATTAAGTAATTAAGGATGGGCTCATGAAAATCATTGTAATGCAGAATTTGGTTACATTCATTAAAGGTGATGTCTGTGATTATTTTGATAGTGGTAGTGCTGTTCTCATGCATATGCTGTGTGTAGCGTTTGAATCACCCTGTGACCCTAGCATACCCTTCTCCTCTAATTACCTCATTTATGTTTTGTAGCTCAGCCAAGAGCGCAGTCACTGCCAACAGCACCGAGGTGAGGTGATGATCCTGCGGCGGAGTCTGCAGTGGGTTGTGCTTCTGGTGGTGAGGAGCCTCGAATATCATCCGTTGATCTTCAGGTTGTCCTCTCCACTGACGACAGTGAGGAGTTGGAGGAGCCTGCAGCAACAAGCTCCATATCAAGCACACCGATTACATTTACTGCTCCTGCGACCATGTCCTCCTCCACCGTGGAGGTAGCAGGTCCCAGCACTTTGCCGCAGGGCACCCCAAGTGTCTCCATGCTGGCGCCGACCCCGTGGAGGTTGGTTCGACGCAGCAGGACTGCTCCACGATTGGCAGATCTCAGCGGGGACATGGTACATTTGTCCAGGAGGAGTGCTGACATAGGTCAGCAGATCCTCCAGACAATGAGAGGCATATCCCAACAGCTGGCCACCATATCCGCAAACATGACGGAGAACATGCCGCAGATGGCGGTGGCCCTGGAGGTGATAACCAGGAACACTAGTGCCAGAGGGCTACCAGTGTTCCCGGAATGCAGCACTGAACCCCAAGGTGCTGCACCCACATTGCCAACAACACATGCGAGCCAGGAGGAAGCTGTTGCTTCTGGCTCAAAGGACGTTTCCTCCTCGGAAACGTCCTCTCCAGCATCCGGCCAACCAGCGGATCTTCCATCATCCCCCCAATGAGCAGCGCCTGAGGAGCACTGCGTCAAGGCGGCTTGGAGTCGGGGGGGGGGGGGGGAAGGGGTAGAGGTGGGGAGAAGGTGCGGGGGCGAAAAGGAAAATGAGGTGCATGGCCGCAGGAGTTGGAGTTGTGACAGTATTGTTCTTGCTTTTGTTGCTAGTTAATAAATGTTGGGAGGGGGGTACCTTGTATTTGCATGTGTGTTATTTGTGTTATTAGTGTTATTAGAAATGTAAAAAAGTAATAAATGGTATAAAAGTTATAAATTTGTTGTGGGGTGGGGTGTTTTTTTTTTAAAGAGTTATAATTATGAATTTATACAAATGTTCTCATTAATTTTTTTAAATTTAACATAACATTGTTGCACATTTTCTCAGATAGCTGTAATGTTGAACACTGGTGAATGCTCAACATGAAAGGGGATAATTCAACGTAACTTGAATCAACTTTAAGTTTAATTGTCACCAAGATAATGCACACCATTCATGTATGAGCTGAAGACACCGCAGTCTTGCAGCTCTGTAAATACCACCAATGTTATTTCAAGCAAAGCACTCATTTATGAGCTGCTGACGCAAGAGTCTTGCAGCTATGTAGCCACCACGGGCCCTTTCCTGCGGTCTAGAGAGGGGCGGGGGCAGGATTTCATCGTCAGCCTGGTTGTCTGCCCCGAGGTCATCATTCACCTCCTTGTCCTCCTCTTCCTCTCTCACCTGAGATGGACCGGCAGTCCCTTCTGGCAATTCTTGTCCTCTCCTGATAGCCAAGTTGTGCAGCATGCAGCACACCATCACGAATTGAGCTACCTGCTCAGGGTGGTATTGTAACTCGCCTCCTGAGTGGTCCAGGCATCTAAAGCGTTGCTTAAGCACTCCAATGGTTTTCTCCACGATATTGCGTGTGGCTATGTGGCTTTCGTTGTATCGCTTCTGTGTGGTTGTTACGCAGGAGGGTCATCAGCCAGGTCATATCCTTTGTCACCAAGCATCCAGCATTGACCTTGTGACTGACTGGTAAACATGTCAGATACAGTGCTCTCACGCAGGATATGAGCATCATGGATGCTGCCCGGAAAGTTGCCATTATAATTTGTTTGTGGTCGACAATGAGTTGCACATTCAGGGAGTGGAATCCCTTTCGGTTCCGAAAAACCTCTGCATCCTGAAAAGGTGCCCGCATGGCGATGTGCGTACAGTCTATTGCTCCCTGCACCTTGGGGAAGTTTGCAATTCTGGAGAATCCTAGAGCCCTCTCAGTCTGTGCCTCCCTGGTCATAGGGAAGCTGATAAAGTCCATCCTGTGTGCGTAAAGGGCTTCAGTCACCTGTCGAATGCAGCAATGTGTGGCATGCTGAGATATAGCGCAAATGTCACCAGCTGAGGCCTGAAAGAAACCGATGCGTAGAAAGAAGGAAAGTGCCGCAGTTATCTTGACCTCAATGGACAGTGCGGTCCTGATAGGCTGCAGATCTTCCCTAATGAGCTGGCATATCTCACTGATGACCTCTTTCCGGAAGTGCAGTCTCCTAAGGCATGTGTTATCGGACAAGTTGAGGTAAGACCGCCTCTCCCTGTAAGTGCATCGGGTGTAAGTTCTTGTCCTCCTCAGCAGTCTGCCACCTCTTTGATTGGCCACAAAATGCTCTTCAATATACCTTCTGCCATCTGTAATCTGCAGCATGTGCGTAGTCATCAAGACAGGCTGAGAAATTACAGGCCCCATTACAATATCAGTATTATAGCTATTGTTCACAAACAATAAATTTACCTACTAAAACACCTAAAATAAATTCAAATCATCCACAGTATGATAAGATGTTTGTTCAGATTTTCAAATCACCTTAAAATAACTCCACATTACATAAAAACTCCCCAGAAGTTGAAGCAGCCTTTTATATGAAAAGTCCTCCGATTTACAAAATGGCGTCCATACCGCTGGGTTAAGGTCAGGCGAGAGCAACTTTTTTTCAGCGTTTGTTTCGGCGAGCGATATTTTTTGCAATATGTGGGCGAGATGCCGAAAGTAATGCTTGCCAATATTATGGCTGTTAGTTTTGGCTAGTCTGACCTTTATGGTAAAAAAAATGGGCGGGCGGTATTATCAATTCTCGCCGTTAACTAAATGCCGAAAGTAACGCTGGGCAATAAGTGAGTGATAAATGACCATTAGTTTCCATTTTTTTGCGAAATGGGCGGTATACCTCATCTCAGCGTTAAAATGGACGTTAAGTGGGTGGTATCAATGCAAAACTAATGGAAAGTCTAGCCCCATCTTCTGGAAAAGGATCTCACGCTGAAACGGATTCAGGTGATCAGACTACACAGACCGTATCGTTGTAAAACCAAGACTGCTTCACATCAAGAGATTATGGGAGAGGTTTCCCCCCAATCACTGTCTGGACCTGAATTTACTGAAATCTTGCGCCGTAGTATCTATGGCGTACGTCATTGTTGTGAGAGGGCCTGTAGCAGTCAGCGCAGACCACATGGATTTTTAGATATACCTTTCTTAAAAACTGGACAGACTGTTTGGAGGAAGCAATGGAAAAACCAGGTTGCATTCATATGGTAACGGCCTGTCCTTGGGAACAATGGCCCGAGGCGCCCACATAGATAACGAGGCTTGCGACTCACTGTTTGAGAAGATGAACTCGCTAACTTAAATCGGCTGGGAGATCGAAACAAGATCGAAGCCATCACCAACCATTAAAGACATTAAAACATATCAAGTAGACATCAAACCTGAAGCACCTTTTGTTATCCTGGAGGCCAGGCCCCGGAAGCTGGGAAGAGACCACAAAGGACTCGAGTGGATGACCCATCCAAACCTGGGAGGAAGCTTGGAAGCCATGCCGAGGCCCTGCATCCATTAAAACACTGACAGCGGTCTGTGTATTGGAGGGGTATATCAGAGAGCCATTTGGGATAGCTCTTTCTCGCTCTCTCTCCTGCCCTCACCACAACAGAATGTTAAGAGGAGCTGAGCCTTGCTCTTTCAACTGAGACGGACTTCGACTCAGACTGGGACTCGCATACCACAAGGCCGGTACGGAACCAGGTAGCCAAGATGTACGGGAAGAAGCTGCAAGCAAGATCAAGGGCAATCTAGATGAGCATTGCCAAGCCTACACCTCCACAAGGTCATTTAGCTGGGAAAGGGGGGTGCCTGTATGTTCTTACCAAACCAGAGGGGGTTTAGTGTTGTAAGGGTCCGGTGATAGTTTAGTTCATGGGAGGGTGTCTTTAGGTCGTGATAAGTCAGCACGACAGGGGCTTGTTGTAAACTGTCCTGTTGTGTACACACTGCTTATGATCGGGGTCCAAGGGAGGCGTGAGTTCGGGACCAGGGGCCCAAGGGCAGCACAGGCCAGCCCACACTGCGATGTGTGTGTGCACTAGGTCCGTGCAGCAGAGCTGGTCTTCAGTTGTCTTGGGTAATCCTTGCCACTGGACCAAGACCTAGCTCTGTCAAGCCCGTATGGTGGCTGGTGTGCAATGGCCACCACACGTTAAAAAAATCCACGCACAGGCATCTTCCACCCTTCAGGATGTAGTGCAGGACCTGGAATTTTAGGACTTTCATTGGAACATCTGTGAACTTATCCATTTTTGGCGTGGAAGCAAGTCATCCTCGATTCGAGGGACTGCCGATGATGATGATGATGATGCAGAAATTCCAGGAAATTCTAGCGTGAGCGACTTATCCCAAATGGCCTCCTTCTGTGCAGTATAATTCTTATTTTATTACTTAATTGAGGTTTAATTAAAGAATTAAGTAATAAAATAAGTGTTTTGACGGCCGGGCATGTTATGATTTTCACCCAACTGATATTTTTACATTAATATTTATTGAGCCCATGCGCTAATCATGGATTGCAATTGGTATTGAAATATGGATGGGAATAGGGCGCAGTTCAGGAGCTAAGCCTATGCATACGGGTCCGTTAAAGAAATTTATATATTTATTCTGTTTCAGTACAGATTCATCAATCAAATTAAATCCAATCTGGACATTCTGTCTATATAGACTGCGACCCATCCCAACATTATCAGATCGGAGCCATAGCACCTAAACGCGTTTGTGTTAAATAACCAGTTGTTTTGTGCTGTCGTCGGTGCCCAGTACCTTGGATGTGTATCAGACATTGGCTGCACTGTTCCCGATCCCCCGCTACGCGCGCTGTCCCAGATGCCTTGATGCTGTCGCACTTCCAGCAATTTGCGGTGCAAAAATGTTTGGAGCTGAAGGCTGAGGGAGAAAGAAAAGTCTAACCCTCAGCCAGGCAACAAGATGCCCTGCTCCAGCAAGATTTAGGCCAGTATCTTTCCTCAATTTTTATTAACATGGTTTAGGGGATCATACTCTCAGGATAAAGGGTCGGTCATTTAGGACTGAGGTGAGGAAACATTTCTTCACTCAAAGGGTTAGGATTAGGGTTAGGGTTCACTCAAAGGGTTGTGAATCTTTGGAATTCTCTACCTTATTGAAGACCGGGCTTGAGGGGCCGTATGGCCTACACCTGCTCCTATTTCTTATGTTTAAGTATCCCCGGCAGAATTCTACAACAAAGCGGAACTTAAAAAGAAGTGACCCAATGTTCCAATTTCGAAACATGGGTACATAGTTGGGGCAGAACTTACTGTCAGATTCATCCACCCTCATCGTGGTGCCACTTGGTATCAGGGACTGCCACCTACACTTCATCATCTTGTAGCGGACGTAAAGCTCCAACGCCAGCGTCTTGCGCTCTCGAGTTGTGGAGGTGCAGGGATACATCCCGAAGAGAAACTTCCACGCATCCTTACGAATACTGGGATCCACGCCACCTGAACACGAGAACGTAACGGTGAAGTGCACCCGCTTTTCAAAACTCCTGGAATCCAGGAGGCGTCGACAATCTTAAAACTCTAGCTTGTAACATGTTTCAGGATCCCTATTACATGTCCTTTCAGCTTTCCAAGAAGTTGGGGAATTCCTTCAAATAACAGATGCGGACTGGAGAAATGATCTAGACTGCGTCACTACAGGATATACTGAGGATTATCCCAACAGGATTTGAAAAATTTAATTTTTTTTTTAAGAATTTCCTTGGAGTCTGAGTTTTTTTTTAAAAAGTGTTTTGGAAAGAAAAAATTTGCATTTATATCACACCTTACACATCCTCAGGAAGACCCAAGGTGCTTTTCAGCCAATGAAGTACTTTTGAAGTGTAGTCACTGTTGTGATGTAGGAAACCCAGCTGCCAATTGCACAGCGAGGTCCCACAAACAGCAATGTGATAATGACCAGATAATCTGTTTTTAGGTGTTGGTTGAGGGATAAATATTGGCCAGGACACTAGGGAGAACTTCCTCAGCTCTTCGAAATAGTGCATTGGGATCTTTTGCGTCCACCGGAGAGGTAGACGGGGCCTTGATTTAACGTTTCAGCCGAAAGACGGCACCTCTGACAGTGCAGCACTCCCTCAGTGTTGCACTGGGAGTGTAAGCTTGGAATATGGGGCTCAAGTCTCTGAAGCGGGACTCAAACCCACAATCTTCTGACTCAAGAGGCAAGAGTGCTACGCATGGAAACACAGCTTGACACACTTATAAATGTTTTTGAAATCACAATTTGCATCCTCTCTGGCTCCCACCAGCACATATCTGCCTCTGGCCTTCACTCCATCAACTTTCCTGGCTGCCATCTCAAGTTGAGTCAAGAGATGTGGAACGTGGGTGCAGAGCTCCAACATGTATACCACTAGCAGCGTTCACTGGATAGCAAACAGAGGTGTAAACCCTGGCTGACCATATATTTCTAGTCTCCTTATTACAAAAAAGGATATAGAGACACTGGAGAAGGTGTAAAAAAAGATTTACAAGGATACCACCAGAACTGAAAGGTTATAACTATCAGGAAAACCTGAAGAGGCTGGGGTTCTTTTCTCTCGAAAAGAGAAAGCTGAGGGAGGGGTGACCTGATAGAGGTCTTTAAAATTATGAAGGGAGTTCAATAGAGTAGATGTAGAGAAGACATTTCCACTTGTGGGAGAGTCCAAAACTAGGGTCCATAAATATAAGATAATCACGAATAAATGTAATAAGGAATTCAGGAGAAAATTCTTTACCCTGGGAGTGGTGCAAATGTGGAACTTGGAGTGGTTGTGGCGAATAGCATTGATGCATTTAAGGGGAAGCTAGATCAGTACACGAGGGAGAAAGGAATTGAAGGATATGCTGATCAGGTCAGATGAAGTAAGATGGGAGGAGGCTTGTGTGAAGCATAAACACCGACATAGACCAGTTGGGCTGAATGGCTTGTTTCTGTGCTGTAAATTCTATGTAATATTTATATTAATCTATGAGCTAAGTGAGCATCCTCGCCATTGTGCAAATTGGCTGCACAATTTCTTACATTACAACAGTGACTAGGCTTCAAAAGCACTTCATTGGCTGTAAAGTGCTTTGGGACGTCCTGAGGTCGTGCAGGGTGCTATATAAATGCAGTTTCGTTCTTCTTTCTATTATCCTGATTGAATGACCAGAGATGGAAGCTGTGACCTTCACTGCTTGCAATATTCAGAACCATCCAATGGGGCCGTTATTGTGTTCGTGCTATTGATGGAAAGCCTTGCTTGTGCGTCGCTCATATTGGAAAAACCATAGGGACACCGCTGACAAGTTTCTATCCATTAAAGTTAATGGACAGAAAATAGTGAGAGAGTTTGTTAAAATTGGCCAGTGGTAACACTCTTTCAAGCTCTCTTCTTAACCTGCGTTGTGTATGCTGAAAATTTTGGATGCTGGGTTTAAGTGAATTTCTTTCCCAATTATTGGAGAACTTTCACTTTAATTTTTTTTTAAAGTCTATGATGTACCCTACATTTAAAAAATGATTTGCATTTATATAGCACCTTTCACAACCTCAGGCTGTCCCAAAGCGCTTTACAGTCAGTGAAATATTAAGTGTAGTCACTGTTGTAATCTAGGCAACGTGGCAGCCAATTTACACACAAGCAAGGTCCCACAAACAGCAATGTGATCATGACCAGATAATTTTTTTTTAAAGTGATGTTGGCTGAGGTGTAAATATTATCCTCAGGACTCAGTAGAAAACCCTGGCTTTTGTTTGAAATAGTACCGTGGGCTCTTTTACATCTACCTGAGAGGGCAGATGGGACTTCGGTTTTAACGGCTCATGTAAAAGACCACATCTCCGACAGTGCAGCATTCCCTCAGTACTGCACCGGGAGTGTTGACCAAGATTGTGTGCTCAAGTCTCTGGAGTGGGGCTTGAACCCATGAGCTTTTTTTGACTCAGAGCCACAGCTAACGGTATCAAAAAGTTGCAAAGACCCAAAGGCAACCTCATCTTTTGATGATGAAAATGAAAACTTCCTCATTCCATCCCCAACTTCTCATGAAGTTTTATAATTCGGGGTATTTCCTAGCTCATTTTATTCGAGCTCGCATCAAAATTCACTTTCCAGAGACAGATGCATCCACCTACGATCTGGAACTAACAGTTCTATGGAAGAAGGAGTGCCAGAGGATTAATCATTAATTATATCTACCAAGGTACTGAACACTAGAACTTGCCTAGGCTGCTCACTATGCAGTCCTATCCTTTCCTTAGAACTAGAAAACCAGCTTAGGATCATATTTTTCAGGTTAAAACTACTAGGCCAATTTATTTACAATATTTATAATTACAGGCCTGCAGAATGAATATAGCAGAAAAAAACATCCAATAATACTAAATTTATATACTATTTTAAATGGTTTTGAAAATAACCGTGTCAAAAACCTGAATGGTCCTCTTCAGAAACTTTTAACCGAGTCTTTGAAGATTTGAATGTGATTATGCCCGAGGAGTCGCACATCACCATGTGGAAAACAAGTGTAGTAGAATACGGAACCAGCTGCACTTACACCCCTCCGCACTTGGCTTTCAACACACCAGATCAAAGGCAAGTAAAGATGGTTTCAAATAATTATAGATCTTGGGTTAATATGCTTGAAGTTGGCACACTTTGTGGATTTCTAACATTTACGTGACGCGTAAGTTAGCTTTATCTCAAGCACATCGTGCATCTGAAAGTTTCATAGCAACCAGCATTTCAAAGACATGGAGTGAATTCCTGGTGACATCCTTCTCCACTGCCCCCCCCCCCACCCCCAAGGCTGCCTAGTTAACCCCTAAAGCAGTGTACAAATCCCTGGAAAGTATTTATGTGTTGCTTTAACTCACTTCTACCCACACCAAGACAAAATATTTGCTTTCAAGAAGCAAAAATGTAGAATCACATAGTATTTACAGCTCAGAAACACCATTCGGCCCAACAAGTCCATGCTGGTGTTTATGCTCCAGATGAGCCTTCTCCCACCCTACTTCATCTCGTCCCATCAATACATCCTTCTTTTCCTTTCTCCGACGTGTACTTATCTAACTTCCCCTTAAATACATATCATATGCACATATATGTATGCATATATTAGCCTTTGACTGTTTTCAATTTCTTTAACCGTTAATACAGGCGAGAGGAGCTTCAGAACATCAGATGTGATTGATTCTGCATTATATAAGTATATAAGTATTTTAAGAATACAGTAATTGCCAGCTTTGAAAGGGTTTGCTGTATTTCTAATTCTTGTATGCCATGCCCACAGGATGTTGTTTAAGTTATGAAGGAGATGACTGTTCTCATTTTGTCACAGTTCTATCAAAGGTTCCCGAGCTTCATACCATTGGGGTTCTTTGTGACAGATTCCACAACTGGGACTAGAAATATTACATTACAACACAGGCATACTAATGGACAGTTCTACATGGAAAGGGCATGGCGTACAAGGATTAGAAATACAGCAAGCCCTTTCAGAGCTGACAATTACTGTATTCTTAAAAAGCTTTTTCCTCACAACTTCCTGGCCATATTATATAAATACAGAATCAAACAGCTTTCCTCTTATGTATTTTAACGGTTAAAGAAATTGAAAAAATATCAAAGAATAAAATAAGCTGTTTTGACTTTTGTTGGCACAGCTTTTACCTGACACACAGTGATCTCGCACGCATCAAATGGGCATCAAAGGCCAGTCAGGTTTGCACACATTAACAAACTGCTCTCTCAAAGTCACATCCTTTATTTCTTTTTATTCCCCTCCCCCCGCCCCCATGCAAGATCAAGATATGGAAATTGCTTTTAGTTCTTTCACTAAATTTAACGGAAGATGATGAGGGGATTCCAAGGGGGCGGGGGGATGGGGTGGGGGGGGGGGGAAGAGGCGGGGTCAAATGGCACAGTTACCTTGGCAACAGTATCTACAGGAAAAGACTTGCATTTATATCGTGCCTTTCATGACCTCGGGACGTCCCACAGCCAATGATATACTTTTTGAAATGCAGTCATTGTTGTAATGTAGGAAACGTGGCAGCCAACTTGCACATAGTAAGAACCCACAAACAGCAATGTGAGATGTTGATTAAGGGATACCTGGGATAACTCCCTTGCTCTTCTTTAAAATAGTACCATGGGATCTTTTACATCCATCCAAGGGGGCAGACGAGGCCTCAGTTTAACGTCTCATTCGAAAGGCGACACCTCCGACAGTGCAGCGCTCCCACTGTCAGCCTGGACTTTTGTGCTCAAATCTCTGGAGTGGGACTTAAGCTGACAATCTTTTGACTTCGAGGCAAGAGTGCGACCAACTGAGCCACGGCTGACATTTACAAACTGGGGCACAGAGTGACCTTCACAGGCTCAAGTAAACAGGATGGCATTCACCGCCAGTTTCAAGGCAACTGAAGGGATTTGATAGAGTAAACAAGGAGAAACTGTTTTCAGTGGCAAGAGGGTCAGTAGCCAGAAGTCACAGATTTAAGGTAATTGGCAAAAGAACCAGAGGGGAGATACAGAGGATTTTCTTTTTACACAGCGAGTTGTTACAATCTGGAATGCGCTGCTTGAAAGGACGGTGGAAGCAGATTCAATAGTAACTTTCAGAAGGAAATTGGATAAATACTTGAAAAGGAAAAAGTTGCAGGGCTCTGGGGAAAGAGCAGGGAAGTGGGACTAATTGGATCGCTCTTTCAAAGAGCCGGCACAGGCACGATGGGCTGAATGGCCTCCTCCTGTGCTGCATCTACTAGAGGGATCTTACTCCTTTATGAGATGACGCCAGTTCCACATTATTCAATTTGAGACAGTATTACAAAAGTACTTGAGACGGTGAGTGAAAGAAAAGACTTACATTTATATAGCGCTTTTCACGACCATCGGACATCTCAAACGCTTTACAATCAATTAAGGACTTTTGGAGTGTAATCGCTGTTGTAATGTGGGAAACGCAGCAGCCAATTTGCACACAGCAACTCCCACAGATAGCAATGTGATAATGACCAGATAAACTGTTTTTGTTATGTCGATAAGGCCCTGGCGAGACCACACCTGGAGTACTGTGTACAGTTTTGGTCTCCTTACAGAAGGAAGGATATACTTGCCTTAGAGGGAGTGCAATGAATGTTCACTAGACTGGTTCCTGGAATGAGGAGATTGTCCTATGAGGAGAGATTGAGTAGACTAGGCCTATATTCCCTAAGTTTAGAACAATGAGAGGTGATCTCATTGAAACACTGAAAATTCTCAAAGGGCTTGACAGCATAGATGCAGGGAGGCTGTTTCCCCTGGCTGGGTAGTCTAGGACTAGGGGTAATTGTCTCAGAATAAGAGGTTGGCCATTTGGGACTGAGATGGGGAGACATTTCTTCACTCAAAGGGTTGTGAACCTTTGGAATTCCCTACCACAGAGGACTGTGGATGCTCAGTCATTGAGTATATTCAAGACACATTGATAGATTTTTTGATATTATAGAAATCAAGGGATATGGGGATAGTGCAGGAAAGTGGAGTTGAGGTAGATGATCAGCTATGATCTTGTTGAATGATGGAGCAGGCTCAAGGGGCCGAATGGCCTACTTCTGCTCCTAATTCTTATGTTCTTATGACTTGACTGCAGTAGAGACTGGCTTGTTAATAACTGAAAGAAAGCATTTCAATCCGTTAGTTCCCTCACCATGTCATTCTATGACATACTATATGTGCATATGGCTTTCCTCTTCAATACCAAAACCACACAAAGCACTTTGTCTAAACTAGGTATGACTCAAAGACAACTGATCTAGTATGGCGAGGTGCATATTAACTATGGCCAATTTGCCCAGACACTATTCTGCAAAGTAGGTAAGGTCACATAAGGTTTGTCTATTCCACGAAGATGGATTGTTATAAAAATGAAACACAGTAGTTTTAACAGCATTACTTTCATATTTTTTTAATGAATATAATTTGCTGTATACAGAGAATTCTAGACCATTTGACAATAAGTCGTGGCTCAGTGGTACCACTCTCACTTCCGAGTTAGGTCCACATTGTGCAACTCCACTTCCGGAGACTTGAGCCCAAAATCCAGGCCGACACTCCCAGTGCAGTACTGAGGGAGTGCTGCACTGTCGCAGGTGCTGTCTTTCGGATAAGATGTTCAATTGAGGGCCTTTCAGTTGGATGTAAAAGACCCCACGGGACTATTTTGAAGAGGAGCAGGGGAGTTCTCCTGTGTCCTGGGCCAACATTTATCTCTGAACCAACGTCACTAAAACTGGTCACATTGCTGTTTGTGGGAGCTTGCTGTGCGCAAATTGGCTGCCGCGTTTCCTACATTACAACAGTGACTAGACGTCAAAAGAATTAGCTGTAAAATGCTTCGAGACGTCCTGAAAGGTGCTATAGAAATGCAAGTCCATTTTTCATTTCTTTCAATATTGTAGCTGTGAAAGTTTGCCATAAAACCCATAGCAAACTGAGTTCTGTTCATCAGGTGAAGTGCAAGATATTGCACAGTCACAACTCCTGACTAAACAAAACGGCTCAATATTCTGTCACATCTTTTACAAAAGGGCTGCACATACACGTACTTTCTTACGACTAGTTTGGATGGTGTGTGCTGGGTTGGTGAGATCGCGTGGTTATCTCGCACGATTGTCTCATTTACTGAGAGGGAAACTGAGTCACGGTCTGGCAAAACTGGATATGAAAACCGATGCAGCTCTCGTTATTGTGGGTTACGCTGTATACAGCAACATTCTGCAAAGGCGGGTGAACAACTTAAAAAAAAATATATATATATTTGAATTCACTGTCTTCCCCCAGTCATTAACTCACCCACCCTCCCCAGCTTCCCCCAGTCATTAACTCACCCACCCTCCCCAGCTTGCCACACTGTCATCTCCTCAGTCAAGTTCATTCTTACAATTCCCTGTGTTACTATACCGCCATGATTCCACAGTGGATTTAAGTCTTGCACATTCTTTTACTTTCTATTTCTTCTTGTATTCTCCACTTCTAGGTTTCCCCTCCTCTCTTTAGCTCTCAGTGCCATACACCACTTCAAAGAAGTTTGCAGTTCAGTGCAATGCCATCCAGAGCAAGATTCTCCTTTTGAATTTCCCCCTCACATAGGGGGCGGCCTTGCCTCCACTCTGCAACACAGTAATGTGCCGTATTACATGCAGCGTCATATGTTGGAACATGGAGAAGAGGCAGGGAGGTTGATGGAAAAGTAAGGCTACTTTAGCATTAGCTTATGAGGCAAATGAACTAGCTTTTGGTTTAAATTAGTATTTCCTTACAGCTAGAATCGTCATTAGTTTCAAGGGGCCCATGTTTCCGATGCTGCTGAAAACGGTGCACCTTCGTGATTTATGTAACCTGTCTGGGAAAAAAGGTGGGGCGAAATCTTCAGGGAATTCTCGGGTCATCCTGGAGCGTGGCGTGGCGCAGCAGAGTCTCCCTGGGGCGGAGCAAGTCGATCGCAGCTAGCCTAGAGGGCCCTG
Organism: Pristiophorus japonicus; assembly: GCF_044704955.1. NCBI lineage: Eukaryota > Metazoa > Chordata > Chondrichthyes > Pristiophoridae > Pristiophorus > Pristiophorus japonicus. The sequence goes on along the minus strand of NC_091977.1, from coordinate 228,575,137 downwards.
CATCTCTTTCACAGTAGGCACCCTTGCGCATGCGCGTTACAGCGTACGCGCATGTGCAATGGGTCCTCGACCTTGGCAATTGGCCATTGGCCATTTAAAGGGAGAACATGGCAGGCACTCATTTAAAGTGAGCTGTGTGATTTCTGGGTGCAGGAAGGGAAGGAGTGAAAAGTCTTTAAGTGATTCTTGGAGTGTAAAGGAGTGCTGCACATGTGCATGCAAGGAAAGGACTGTGTGTTTTTAAAAATCACTGAGTGGAAATCCAGTACAGCAATGCAAGAACGTGCAGCGAGAACGAAGAACTTCTTGCATGAAGAAGTGGAGACACTAGTTAATGTCATTGAGGGGAGATGGCAGGAGCTGGACACCAGCAACAGAGGCCGCACAAAAGTGGCACCCAAAGAAATCAAGAAACGCTGGGACCTAGTTGCAGCCGAATACTGCGGAGTGGTGAATACCAGGAGATCTGGGCCCAATGTAAAAAGAAATGGCAGGACCTTGGTCAAGTCGTTAATGTTGTGTATGGAGAAAGAGTCAGACTGAATACTGTGAGCTCAAAGTAAAGTGTGATCGTAGTCTTTTATTGCAGGTGCAGAGTTTACTTCAGAGTGCCTCTCCAACCTGTGAAGCCTCCTTAAATACCTGTGCTCCCAAGGGATTGTGGGCTCCCTTGGGACTCCAGGGGAAGAGCCCTCCGGTGGCTGTACAGCGTAAATACAAGTCCACATATATAACAACAACCCCCCCATCAAAGTCATTAGTGTAACTATTTACAATTTTGTCGACCTGGGACCCTTCTTGCCCTGATTGATCATGTGTGCGAAAGCTGGTGTTGTTGAATCATTTGTTGGGCCCTCGCTAGGCTACCTGGTGAGTTGGGCCCTGTTGGGCTGCTGTGGATGATGGGTTCTGCTTTGTGGTCAACCGTGGTGCCGTTGTTACTGGTGTGTATGTTGGGAGATCAAAAAAGATAGGGTCCAAGGTGGGTTGCTTAGGATAGTCCGTGAATCTGAGTTTGATTTGGTCCAAGTGTTTCTGGTGCATGAGTTCATTTGAAAGTTTGACCCGAAACACTCTGCTCCCCTCTTTGGCCACGACAGTGCCGGAAAGCCACTTAGGACTTGGTCCATAATTTAATACAAATACAGGATCATTGATTTCAATCTCGCGGGACACATTTGTGCTGTCATGGTATGCACTTTGTTGAAGCCGCCTGCTCTCTACCTGTTCATTTAGATCAGGGTGAACGAACGAGAGCCTTGTCTTAAGTGCTCTTTTCATGAGTTCAGCAGGTGGGATCCCAGTGAGTGAGTGGGGTCTTGTGCGGTAGCTAAGCAGGACTTGGGATAGGCGAGTCTGCAGTGAGCCTTCAGTTACCCTCTTTAAGCTCTGCTTGATGGTTTGCACTGCTCTCTCTGCCTGACCTTTGGACGCTGATTTAAACGGGGCAGATGTGACATGTTTGATCTCGTTTCAGGTCATGAATTCTTTGAACTCAGCACTGGTAAAACATGGCCCATTGTCTCTCACCAGGACATCGGGTAGGCCGTGAGTGGCAAACATGGCCCGCAGGCTTTCAGTAGTGGCAGCGAACGTGCTAGCCGACATTATCTCACATTCAATCCACTTGGAGTACACGTCCACATACAACTATGCCATCCGCCACAGGCCAGGCACAGAAAACTGCGCCGATGCTCTCAGTCGGCTGCCATTGCTCACCATGGCAGATCTAGCCATGGTTATGGAAGCATTTGAGAGTGAACAATCACCCGTCACTGCCTGGCAGATCAAAACCTGGACAAGCCAGGACCCCTTATTATCTCTAGTCAAAAGCTGTGTGCTTCACGGGAGCTGGTCCAGTGTCCCAGGTGAAATGCAGGAAGAGATAAAGCCGTTCCAGCAGCGCAAAGATGAAATGTCTATAAAGGCAGACTGCCTTCTGTGGGGCAATCGAGTAGTGGTCCCCAAGAAGGGCAGAGACACCTTCATCAATGACCTCCACAGTACCCACCCAGGCATCGTAATGATGAAAGCTATAGCCAGATCCCACGTGTGGTGGCTCGGTATCGATGCGGACTTAGAATCCTGCGTTCACAGATGTAATACATGCTCACAGTTAAGCAATGCACCCAGGGAGGCGTCGCTAAGTTTATGGTCTTGGGACTCCAGGGGAAGAGCCCTCTGGTGGCTGTACAGAGTAAATACAAGTCCACATAATATAACAGTGTAAGTAATATCTTCCTTTTCTCAATAGAATTGCAATTGTAAATGTGACCAGCTGTATAAGTCCCGCCCAGCAGAAAGGCACCCTCTCTAAAAAGCTATTTTTTCATCCTTGCAGAAGAAATTGGCTCACAATAAAAGGGAAAGAACACAAACAAATCTGCACCAACTGACACCCCTGAACAGAGGGTTGCTGCCCTGATGAGTCGTGCCTGGAGAAAAGCAATCAGTGATACACAAGCTGGGCCCGCACGCTTGGGAGAGGATAAGTTCTGAAAATGCATCGTGTCCCTACAAATCAACCTGCTGCCTAGCCTGCTATGTGCAAGACTACTCATGTCACCCATCCTGCCCACTCCTGTGCTGCTAACCATTTGACTGTTCGGTTATATTTTGCAGAACATGATGCCAATCCAGAAGATTCAGATGCGTGTTATCAAGACCAAGGCAGTGGAGGGGAGGAGGAGGGATTGGATATGTGTTCAGGGGAGAATGTTGATCGTAATATGGATCAGTCCATAATGCAGGGCCTCACTCTCCCAGACAATACCATGAGTTCTCATTTAACATTCCACTCTTTCATCCACCCCCCATCCTTGCGTGGTGCTTTAGGTTCTGATGAGGCATGCCATCATCTCCTCACGTACCCATCCACGTTTAGTGATGTAAGTTCCATGGTTTCACATCTTCTGAGGTAGAGGGTCCCAGTGGTGGTGTTGGTGGAATGCAGTGTGGAACACCCAGGGCCCCACCGTCCCACCCTGTGCCTCGCACTGGAGGGGTGCCGCGAGGCAGAGCCGGGGCGAGAGGGAGGAGAACCCGAATAGGCTCTCCTGAGATGCAGCGTTCAACAAATGCGCTTGAGGTTATTGCATTGGGTGTGGAGGGCAATGATCTTACCCGTTCCCTCGAGGGCACCATCAGAGGGGTTGGGGATGAGCTAACAGCACTGTCTGGACAAATAGCAGTTATGCCACGTGAACTGAGTGCGGGAATCTGTGGAGCAGCGCAAACACTGGCAGAGGCTATCAGGCAGTTAGCAGCTGCAAGCAGCACACACCTCCCGGCCAATCAAATGCCACTCCCACTGCAATCCCAGTATCAGCCTCTGTAGAAACCCAAACTGGGACACCCCACCCTCTCCGCCCCCACACCCCCTCTCTTCCCCTACCCTCCCACCCTCCTCTCTTCCCCCAAACCCCCCATCCCCTCTCTTACCCTACCTCCCACCCCATCCCCCCACCCCCTCTCTTCCCCTACCCCCTCACTTCCCCTAGCGCCCCACCCCCTCTTTCCCCCACACCCCCACCTCCTCTCTTCCCCTACCCCCCACCTCCCCTACCCCTCCCGCAATGAGGCAGTGCACATGCACCGAGATGTGGATGAGAGCTTGGTGCAGCCTTTCTTTGCTGATGGTGTTGATGTAGTAAGTTGTTGATGCCACTGTTGTAACCGTTTTCAAATTGAAATTGTGTACTAAGTTTTGTAACTTTACAAGTAAATAAGTGATCTTAGGAGTTTTTAAGTGATCTTGAAGTGTACATGTTCTCACATTTAATAAGTTGTCTAAATTTACAGCGTTAAAAGTTATCTTAAGGTTCTTCAGTGATCTTGTTCACAAATTGAAATTGTTTACTAAGTTTTCTAATTTTAAAACTTTATAAGTATTTGGAGTTTTTAAAGTGATCAGAAAGAGTCATATCAAATTTGATACAAGAATGATTTTATTGCACTAAAGTAAAGTACATTGTAAAGATTTCAATGAAATATATTGTACATTGAAACTGAATCATGACAAGAATTATTGCACTAAAGTAAAGTGCATTGTAAATGTTTCAATAAAGTTTATTACTTAACATTACAACTGAATCATGGTCCATTATCATATCACACACAACATTTAGGAACACCTGCAAAAGATAGACATCCCTCACCCCTTCAGTCATGCCTGCCTCCCGCACCTATCCATGACCGAGGGGCGTGCTGGTGTGATGTGTCGTGGCTCGGAGATCTCTCCTGCTGCAGTGGGATGGGTGTCCGTGGGCCAAGGAAGCCAGCGACTGATTGCCCTGCAGTATCTGAGACGCACAGATCGGTCCTGCTGCTGGCTGCAAGGGGTTGGGTGCGGGGGAGGGGAGGGAAAAAGAGTGCTGTTGCGGGTGTAGGAGACATTGGTACGTTAGTGTAACGTGGTGTAACCCACCCTAACAGTCAGTCCCTGACAGAGGCACAATGCCAAACAGTTAGTTTTTACAAATGAGAGATAATCTAGTCTGAGGTGAGTTATTCAAGTAATAGGTTGGACTAATGGGGTATGATGATTTCCAAAGGATCAACTTAGCCACAATTAGGAGTTGATGTGCCTGCCTCAGCCGGGAGCCTACACTTGTTTATTTATAAAAAAAGAGAAACAACTGTCCTCATAAGGCAAAAAATATCACCACAAGAGGTTTTAGGCCATTTTAAGTGATGTGTTTAATGCTACAGTCCTTTGTGTTTAATGCTTCCCACATCCCCGTCTCTGGCTGTGCCTGCACTAAACTTAACTCCAGGTAAGGTTTTTCAGAACTTACAAAAGTGAACACTTACTCAATTCTAAATTAGTTTGGAGTAAGTTTTCGCTGCCAAAACTTGCAAAACAGGCCCAAGTGGCTGAACACACCCCCTTTTGAAAAAAAATACCTGAACTAAAACAAACCTAAACTAACTCACTAGAACTGGAGTAAACTAAGTGCCGAGAATTGCAATTTCTAAGATATTCCAAACTAAACTAGTTGCTCCAAAAAAATTGGAGCAACTCCACCCGAAACTTGGGCAAGGTCTCCATTAACTATTGACTAAAGAAAGTTTGTAGGAAGCTAAAAACAAAGATAAGCCTCGTCTCTGTCTAATTAGGATAGGGCTAGGTACAATGGTGGGCCAGCATAATAATCCATAGATAATGTGTGTGTGAGCTTGCTAGCAACTGTTAATTGAACAAAAGACATTGTACCTGGACCTTAAAAAAACTTGCCAAATAAAAGCTTTCGAGATAGTTGCCTGGAAACCAGACTGGCCATACAGCTGCAAAACAGTGTACGTAAGACACCCTTGTTAACATAGAAAAGCAGGCCAATTAAGAATTAGGAGCAGATGAGATAAGGGACATAATGGGGCAGAAATTCTGGCCTCCCGGATCCGTACGGAGTGTGTACAGACCCGGGAAGGCATCACAAAAGCAATGCGCATGAGCTGAAAACCGGCTTTTCCGATCGGTCAAACTAGAGCTGGAGCTTAACAGATCTTCCATATCTCATCAGCCAAGACATTTACATGGGCAAGATTGTGGTATTTACCCATATCTTGCCCAGCAAATGTCCTGAAAACTCTTGCGCCTGATAAAAGCAGGCACATTGCCCACTTTTACAGGTGTAAGAGTTTTAAAACACACTTAAAACATAAAAAATAACATTTTAAAAACACATTTTTTTAAACCCTTGCCCACTACGTTAAATTTATTTTAAAGCATAATTAAAAAAAAGAGAATATTTTTTTTAATACATAAATAACTAATTTAAATTAATGGTAAATATGTAGTGTATTTTTTATTAATGTTTTGTGTGTGGGGGGTGGGGTGGGGTTCTGATTCATAATAATGGTAACTCCAACTTACGGAGTTCCCATTATTATGAATGAGAACATACTTTACCTGATTGGCTGCCCAGAGCCATGTGACTGCAGCTCCAGCCCTGTGCACGTCCTCACATGCACGCACTGCGACGCGCAGTTAGTGGAGGCCTCAGGATTGGGAACTCGCACGGGTGCAGCAGCTTCAGGCAAGTGTGCTTCTTTTTAAAGTTTTTTACCCAATCGCCCACAGGAAGCAGTCGACTGGGTTTTCTGGGCCATTACATGCCTTGAAGCTTAGTCTTTGGGCTCGGCTGGCTGTAATGGAAATGTGCTGGAGGGGAGGGGCCATATTAAGTCGGGTGACAGAGGAATCCAACCAAGGGAAAAGAGGCAGATTCGAGTTCACTACAGGCTCAGAATTATATAAAAACAGACATTTTGTGTTTTAAAGTTTAGTACAATGTTAGTAAATTGCTTTGCATGCTGAAAAAAATAAAGGTATTGAACCTGAAGCAATGACTATTTTCATTACTAATCAAGTAAAGAGACAACATAAGTTGCTTTACCAACATTATTTATTTCACTATATTATAATCCTTATGAAATAAACCTTCCACTGCATGGTCAACTGCATGTGAATATACATTTAATTGCAAGTAGTTCTGCATTTTGTGAGTAACATGTACTGTGTGTACTCATTTGAAAAGGATGTGATAAAATAATTAGCTGTTTGTTTAGTCAGGAGTTATGACTGCGCAATATCACGTGCTCCACCTGATATGCACAGTGCTCAGATTGTTGCAGATTTTATGGTAAATTTTCATACTATAGTTATAGAAAGAAAGACGTGCACTTGTAGAGCGCCTTGCAAAATTGGAAATTTGCTGCGTGGCGATGCTGAGGCACAAACTCATGTTCCACCAATTTACATCAATGACAGCTACAACACTGCCATCTATCCGACAATGTGGAAGCCCAGGTATGTCCTGCCCACAAAAAGCAGGACAAATCCAATCCGGCCAATTACCTCTACTCTCAATTATCAGCAAAGTGATAGAAGATGTCGTTAGCAGTGCTATCAAGTGGCACTTACTCACCAATAATCTGCTCACCAATGCCCAGTTTGGGTTCCGCCAGGACCAATCGGCTCCAGACCTCATTACAGCCTTGGCCCAAACAAAGACAAAAGAGCTGAATTCCAGAGGTGAGGTGAGAATGACTGCCCTCGACATCAAGATAGCATTTGACCAAGTGGGGCATCAAAGAGTCCTAGTAAAACTGAAGTCCATGGAAATCAGGGGGAAAACTCTCCAGTGGCTGGAGGCATACCTAGCACAAAGGAAGATGGTTGTGGTGGTTAGAGGTCAATCATCACAGCCCTAGGACATATCTGCAGGAGTTCCTCAGGGCAGTGTCCTAGACCCAACCATCTTCAGCTGCTTCATCAATGGCCTTTCCTCCATCATAAGGTCAGAAGTGGGGATGTTCGCTGATGATTGCACAGTGTTCAGTTCCATTTGCAACTCCTCAGATAATGGAGCAGTCGATGCCCACATGCAGCAAGACCTGGACAACATTCAGGCTTGGGCTGATAAGTGGCAAGTAACATTCGTGCCACACAAGTGCCAGGCAATAACTATCTCCAACAAGCGAGAGTCTAACCACCGTCCCTTAACATTCAATGGCATTACCATTAACATCCTGGGGGGGGGGGGGGGGGAGGGAGGGTGGGTCACCCTTGACCAGAAATGTAACCGGACTAGCCCATAAATACTGTGGCAACAAGAGCAGGTCAGAGGCTGGGTATTCTGCAGTGAGTGCCTCACCTCCTGACTCCCCAAAGCCTTTCCACCATCTACAAGGCACAAGTCAGGAGTGTGATGGAATACTCTCCACTTGCCAAGATGAGTGCAACTCCAAGAAGCTCGACCATCCAGGACAAAGCAACCCGCTTGATTGGCACCCCATCCACCACCTTAAACATTCATTTCCTCCACCACCAGCGCACCGTGGCTGCAGTGTGTACCATCTACAAGATGCACTGCAGCAACTCACCAAGGCTTCTTCGGCAGCACCTCCCAAACCCACAACCTCTACCACCTAAAAGGACAAGGGTAGCAAGCACATGGGAACACCACCACTTCCACTTTCCCCTCCAAGTCACACACCATCCTGATTTGGAAATATATCGGCCGTTCCTTTATCGTCGCTGGATCTAAATCCTGGAACTCCCTCCCTAACAGCACTATGGGAGTACCTTCACCACACGGACTGCAACGGTTCAAGAAGGTGGCTCACCACCATCTTCTCAAGGGCAATTAGGGATGGGCAATAAATGCCGGCCTTGCCAGCGACGCCCACATCACGTGAACAAAAAAAACTTCATAGCCATAGTGTGCATGCGTGTTTGCGCGTGCATGCAGTTCTTTAAAATCTGCTGTTTGCAACTTTGTTTTCTGGCTGCTCTACCAACTCCAATGGGGAAACATACATGTAGGCCATTGAACAAAAGCCCCAACCATTGCAGTTTCCTACAGATGGGCTGAACAATAAGCTGCTGGCAGCCAGAAATGATGCTACTTTGTCTCGCTTTAGCAGCAGTGTCTATATTACAATTGGGAATGCCAGAAAAATAACCCCCACCAGCTTAGGCTGTTTCTCAACACCTCTACAAACACCTGTGCTGCCTAATTTGCTTCACAGTGCTGCTCCGGAAGTTGGGACTGTCAACAGATCTCGTGCTGTGAAGTAGCAGAGGCCTTAATGGTATAAATGATGTCCCCGAGTTGCCTTGAACCATGGATTAAGATACTACCTGGCCTGCAAGATTTAAAATAACGGCAAACTCATGCCAGTGAGTACGAGATATTTATTAATCATGTGAAATACATTAATAGCTGGACCCGAGGTGCTTGCAAGTTACTGGCTTTTTAACCTCACAGCTGCTGTATCTCAGTCATGCGATTTGAGAGGTTTTTTTCCCCCACGTGTTAAATACAACACTTAGTCGCTAGAACTATGGGGTGAAGTTTCGGGCCGCGCCTAGAACGGCGCAGCCCCAACCTGGACGCCCGTTTTTCGCGCCCGAAAGTGCATCAAAAAAATACCTTCAGATTCTCCAGCTCCCTGCAGGTCCTTTGGAGCTTGGCGCGGCGCAGCAAGAGAGTCGCGCCAATTCTAGAAGTGGTGGGGGGGCGGGGCTAATTTAAATGAGACAACATGCCGACAGCCTTGCGCGTGCGCGTTGGAGCACGCGCGCACGTGCATGAACATTGGCACACAGCCATTTTTAAAGGGACTTGAAGAAAGTGTTGATTTGAAGGCTGCTTGCTTGCTGTGTCTTCGGCTGCCGTCCAGCCACTGCCGCTGCCCTTATCGCGTGGCCGAATGGCCTCAGTCCCCTTCGCAGCTCGAAGACTGCTTGTTTGCTGTTTCTTCGGCTGCCGTGGAGCCACTGATGCCGCCCCTGTCTCCTAGATGGAAGGAAGGCCTGCCTGAAGCACCGCAGTTCAAAGGCTGCTGCTGCTTCACACAGGTTGGAACATTGAATATTTTGTCTTTGCTTATAATTTTTTTATTCAGGATGGCTCTTTATTTGTATAAGTAAGACTGTTGAATGCTTGTAGAATTTAATTACTTCCCTTCCCCCCCCCCCCCCCCCCCTCGTTCCCTACGCCTGATTTGTAACCTACGCCTGATTTTCTAAGTGGAGGCAAGGTTTTTCTGAGTGTACAAAAATCTTCACTTACTCCATTCTAAGTAGTTTGGAGTAAGTTTTCGCTGCCTAAACTTTCAAAACAGGCGTAAGTGGCCGGACACACCCCCTTTTGAAAAAGAAATTCTGTTCCAAAGTGAAACTGTTCTCACTGACTAGAACTGGAGCAAACTAAATGCCGAGAATTGCAATTTATAAAATACTCCATTCTAAACCAGTTGCTCCAAAAAAACAGGAGCAACTCAGGCCGAAACTTGACCCCGATGATTGGTGTTACAGTTGCAATAACCCAGGGATATTGCAATGCACAAAGGGCTGCAAAAACTACATGTGCCATGGGATCTTTTACGACCATCTTAGTGAGCAGACGTGGCCTTGGTTTAACATCGCAACCAAAAGACGGAAATAGAAATTACAACACAGAAACAGGCCACTTGGCCAAACCAGTCTGTGTTGGTGTTACTCCTCCCCAAGAGTATTAAGCCTAACCTCATATGCCTGCTCTATTCTCCTTATCTCCCTTTCTTTCTATTTACACTTACTTAAAAGAGTACATGTGGTGCAGGAAACTCAAATGGCGACAACAGTTGACAGAATGGATGGCCACCAGCATCTCAATGACATTTAGTCCATTACCATGGTAACAAGATCAACACAGTGAAAGCACAAATATAAGTCTAACTTTATTTTATGATACCTATTCAAGGGACTGTTAAAATAAACAACAGAAGGAAATAAGTAGCACTTGAGAACCTGAATCCTAGTCTATTCTAAAAGGACAGCGAACAATTTCAAGTGGCGAACTTTTGTCAGAAATGACAAGGAGTTCCTACCCGAAACGCTAATGCAAGTTTATTTATTTTCAGAGCTGATAAGACCTGCGGGGTATTTGCAGTATTTTTTGCTTTTATTTCAGATTCGCCATTTAGTTCCTCTTTTTGAACACTTTAGGTGTCAGCTGTGGCTCAGTGGTAGCACTCGTGCCTTTGAGTCAGAAAGTCCAGGGTTCAAGTCCCACTCAAGAGACTTGAGCACATAATCCAGACTGACATGCAGTGCAGTACCGAAGGAGTGCTGCATTGTCGGAGATGCTGTTTTTCGGATGAGATGTTAAACCGAAGCCCGTCTGCCCGCTCAGGTGGATGTAAAGGATCCCATGGCACTACTGGAAAAGCAGGAGTTCTCCTTGGTGTCCTGGCCAATATTTAGCCAACATCACTAAAAATAGATTATCTAGTCATTATCACATTGCTCTTTGTGGGAGCTTGCTGAGCGCTATTTAGCATTGTTCCTGTGATGTGGGCATCACTGGCAAGGCCAGCATTTATTACCCATCCCTAATTGCCCACGAGAAGGTGGTGGTGAACCGCCTTCTTGAAATGCTGCAGTCCATGTGGTGAAGGTACTCCCATAGTGACTTTAGGGAGGGAGTTCCAGGATTTTGACCCAGTGACGATGAAGGAACTGCAAAATATTTCCACGGCAGGATGGGGTGTGACGTGGAGGCGAACTTGGAGGTGATGGTGTTCCCATGCGCCTGCTGCCCTTGTCCGTTTAGGTGGTAGAGGTCGCGGGTTTGGGAGGTACAGCTGAAGAAGCCTTGGCAAGTTGCTGCAGTACATCTTGTAGATGCAGCCACAGTGCTCTGGTGATGGAGGGAGCGAATGTTGAAGTGGTGGACGGGGTGCCAGTCAAGTGGGCTGCTTTGCCCTGGATGGTGTTGAGTTTCTTGAGTATTGTTGGAGCTGCACTCATCCAGGCAAGTGGAGAGTCTTCCATCACACTCGTGTGATACAAATCGTATTTAACTAACTTGATCGAGATTTTTGATGGGGTAAGAGAGAGTTGATGAGGGCAATGCAGTCGACGTGGTGAACCCCCACTTCCAAAAGGCGTTTGACAAAGTGCCACATCATAGGCATGCTAGCAAAGTTGAAGCCCATGGAATAAAAGGGACAGTGCCAGCATGGATACAAAATTGGCGAAGTTACAGAAAACAGAGTGTAGTGGTGCACGATTGTTGGTCAAACTGGGGGAAGGTACACAGTGGTGTTCCCCAGGGGTAGGTGCCAGGACCATTGCTTTTCTTGATATAAATGAATGACTTGGACTTGCGTGTACAGCGTACAATTTCAAAATTTGCAGACGATAGAAAACTTGGAAGTATAGTGAACAGTGAGGAGGATAATGATACATTTCAAGAAGACATAGACAGGCTGGTGAAATGGGCGGACACGTGGCAGATTAAATTTATACAGGTTCCATAGATGCATTTGCGGGGAAGCTGGATGAGCACATAAGGGAGAAAGGAATAGAAGGATATGTTAAGAGGGGTGAGATGAAATGGGGTGTGAGGAGGCTTGCGTGAACAGTCGGGCAGAATGGCCAGTGTCTGTGCTGTAGGTTAGATGCAAAGTTGACTTTAGAGTTGCAACAACTTCACAGTGATCATGCTTAGTTTCATAGTTCATAAAGACTAAACACCTGAAAAAGGCATTGAATCATTCCTCAGCTGTGCATGAATCAGTGCAGTTACGAGTTTCCCAGATGTGACTCTTGCAGGAAGGCGGCTTCTGGCCGACTCCAGCAACAAACCTGAATAAATTACCATCATTCACCAGACCGTCAACAGAGAGCACCCGGACCATCTGCTGCGAGACACAGCCTTCTGTCAACATATTCCACGGGGTCCAGACTCGAAACTACCATCATTATTACAACGAGAGAAAAGCACAAGTTTTTTTGCGCGTTGTCAGTCGCAAGCTATGTTATTTGCATACCAGCACTCGGTCGGAAACACCGAGAGAGATGCATAATTAAATATTCACGAGTGATATTTTGCTCACGCTGGTTTTGTTTATTCACAATTGCCACTTTTTTCTCTCTTTTGCCCCCCCTTCCCCGTCTGTTGCCCCACAATTCTGTATTTATATGGGAGATATGAATACACTTTACGAGCATTCTCACTCTGCCCCTTTTCTTTTAAATGTAAAAACATTTTAATGTGATTTTGCTGTCTTCAAATTCAAAATGTAACCTCAGTTGCCAGAGAATCCACAACATACAATTTAAAATGCAGGAGAGCATAAACACCGGCACGGACCAGTTGGGCCGAATGGCCTGTTTCTCAGCTGTAAAATTCTACGTTACTAAGTAAAATTAGTAATTTGTTGGATGGAAAGGACAAGGAACCTCATCTTTCGATTGGGCAATTTACAACATTCTGGACTCAACACTAAATTCAGTCATTTCAGATCATAATCACCGCTCCCATTGTTTTGGACAGCAGGTGCTGGTAATGGTCCTGCAGTTGTCATTTTCATCTCCTACAGACCCATCTTTTGTTTCTTTAGTTGTCCCATTACCGCCACTTTTTGCCTTGCACCATTATCCCTTGCCAGTGTCAACGGTGGCACAGATGGTAGCACCCTTGCCTGAGTCACAAAAGAAACATACTTGAGCATATAAAATCCAGAATGACACTGCAGTGCAGTGCTGACGCGGCGCTTCAAATTCTCATGGGGATCACGCGAGCTGGGGGGGGGGGGGAAGCGCGGCTGCACGCGACGAAACAGAGGGCCGCGTGATGCTGGGAGGGGACGAGGCGGGGGGAGGGAGGAGGGGAGGGAGGAGGAGGGGAGAGGGGAGGGAGGAGGAGGGGAGAGGGGAGGGAGGAGGAGGGGAGAGGGGAGGGAGGAGGAGGGGAGAGGGGAGGGAGGAGGAGGGGAGAGGGGAGGGAGGAGGAGGGGAGAGGGGAGGGAGGAGGAGGGGAGAGGGGAGGGAGGAGGAGGGGAGAGGGGAGGGAGGAGGAGGGGAGAGGGGAGGGAGGAGGAGGGGAGAGGGGAGGGAGGAGGAGGGAGAGGGGAGGGAGGAGGAGGGAGGAGGGAGGGAGGAGGAGGGAGAGGGGAGGGAGGAGGGAGGGGAGAGGGGAGGGAGGAGGAGGGGAGAGGGGAGGGAGGAGGAGGGGAGAGGGGAGGGAGGAGGAGGGGAGAGGGGAGGGAGGAGGAGGGGAGAGGGGAGGGAGGAGGAGGGGAGAGGGGAGGGAGGAGGAGGGGAGAGGGGAGGGAGGAGGAGGGGAGAGGGGAGGGAGGAGGAGGGGAGAGGGGAGGGAGGAGGAGGGGAGGAGGGAGGGAGGAGGAGGGGGAGAGGGAGGGAGGAGGAGGGAGAGGGGAGGGAGGAGGAGGGGAGAGGGGAGGGAGGAGGAGGGAGAGGGGAGGGAGGAGGAGGGGAGAGGGGAGGGAGGAGGAGGGGAGAGGGGAGGGAGGAGGAGGGGAGAGGGGAGGGAGGAGGAGGGGAGAGGGGAGGGAGGAGGAGGGGAGAGGGGAGGGAGGAGGAGGGAGAGGGGAGGGAGGAGGAGGGAGAGGGGGAGGGAGGAGGAGGGAGAGGGAGGAGGAGGAGGGGAGGGGAGGAGGAGGAGGGGAGAGGGAGGAGGGAGGAGGGGAGGGAGGAGGAGGGGAGAGGGAGGGAGGAGGAGGGGAGAGGGGAGGGAGGAGGAGGGGAGAGGGGGAGGAGGAGGAGGGGAGAGGGGAGGGAGGAGGGGGGAGAGGGAGGGAGGAGGAGGGGAGAGGGAGGGGAGGAGGAGAGGGGAGGGAGGAGGAGGGGAGAGGGGAGGGAGGAGGAGGGGAGAGGGGAGGGAGGGAGGAGGGGAGGGGGAGGGAGGAGGAGGGGAGAGGGGAGGGAGGAGGAGGGGAGAGGGGAGGAGGAGGAGGGGAGAGGGGAGGGAGGGGGGGGGGAGAGGGGAGGGAGGAGGAGGGGAGGGGGAGGAGGAGGAGGGAGAGGGGGGAGGAGGAGGGGAGGGGGAGGGAGGAGGAGGGGAGAGGGGGGGAGGAGGAGGGAGAGGGAGGGAGGAGGAGGGAGGAGAGGGGGGAGGAGGAGGGGAGAGGGGAGGGAGGAGGAGGGGGAGGGGAGGGAGGAGGAGGGGAGAGGGGAGGGAGGAGGAGGGGAGAGGGGAGGGAGGAGGAGGGGAGAGGGGAGGGAGGAGGAGGGGAGAGGGGAGGGAGGAGGAGGGGAGAGGGGAGGGAGGAGGAGGGGGAGAGGGGAGGGAGGAGGAGGGGAGAGGGGAGGGAGGAGGAGGGGAGAGGGGAGGGAGGAGGAGGGGAGAGGGGAGGGAGGAGGAGGGGAGAGGGGAGGGAGGAGGAGGGGAGAGGGGAGGGAGGAGGAGGGGAGAGGGGAGGGAGGAGGAGGGGAGAGGGGAGGGAGGAGGAGGGGAGAGGGGAGGGAGAGGGGAGAGGGGAGAGGGGAGAGGGGAGAGGGGAGAGGGGAGAGGGGAGAGGGGAGAGGGGAGAGGGGAGGGAGGAGGGAGGGGGGAGGGCGGGCGAGAAGGGGGGGCGCGCGGGCGAGAGGGGGGGCGCGCGGGCGAGAGGGGGAGAGAGAGGGGGGCGCGCGAGCGAGGCCGGGAGGGAGCGGGCGCGCGGACGGCGAGCGGGCGAGAGGGGGAGAGAGGGGGGCGCGCGGGCGAGGCGGAGAGAGAGCGGGCGCGCGGACACGGGTGAGAGATAGAGACAGGGCAGGTGCAAGTGAGAGATGGAGAAAGGGCACTTGTAAGAACGCTGTTTTAACACCCTCCCCAATAGACTTTAACAGAGAGTAAAACCAGGGCATCGTACAAGACCAGCGTTGTGCACAATCCCACCAGTTTCCAGATGGGCGGTTTGGGTTAATTTCGAAAGAAGGAAAAAAAGAAATACTGTACCAACTATTAAAATATGCACCTCACTGCAGCCCAGACTGCTTTGCATAATCCCTGCAAATGTGAAATATTGTGAGGCATTCATACACATTGGTTGACTGCAGACAAGTCATCTTAGTCTCCAGCACATTTAAGAGTGAAACTGTTGCAGAAATTTCTGGCTTGTGACTCAATTTGTGGCTAACCTGAAGAAATTTTTTTAAATGAAGATGTGGTTCCTGGTCCTGCCGGGCAACGCGCCAGGGACCAGTGCAAGTGCTTTTGCAACTTTTGCCACACCTCACTAAAATACATAGTAACCCCTTCCCCACCCCAACAGTCCCTGGTTACTGCAATAATTACACAGAATGTACAACACAGAAACAGGCCATTCAGCCCAACCAGTCCATGCCGATGTTTCATCATCATAGGCAGTCCCTCGAAATCGAGGAAGACTTGCTTCCACTTTAAGATACAGTCCAATACAGAAATTACAGTCTCTGTCACAGGTGGGACAGACATTGGTTGAAGGAAAGGGTGGGTGGGGAGTCTGGTTTGCCGCACACTCCTTCCGCGGCCTTGGACAACGTGGACCATTTTCCATACTTCGGGAGCCTATCAGCAAGGGCAGACATCAATGACGAGGTCCAACATCGTCTCCAGTGTGGCAGTGTAGCCTTTGATCGCCTGAGGAAGAGTGTGTTTGAAGACCAGGACATCAAGTCTGGCACCAAGCCGATGTTTATGCTCCACTCAAGCCTCTTCCCGTCTTTCCTCATCTAACTCCATCAGCTTAACCCTCTATTCCCTTTGTCCCTCGTATGCTTATCTAGCCTCCCCTTAAATGTATCTATACTATTCACCACAACCACTCCCCATGGAAGCGAATTCCACATTCTCAACACTCTGCATTTGACAAGGTGCCACATAAAAGGTTACTCCACAAGATAAAAGTTCACAGGGTTGGGGGTAGTATATTGGCATGGATAGAGGATTGGTTAATTAATAGAAAACAGAGAGTCTGGATAAATGATTCATTCTCTGGTCTGCAATCAGTAACTAGTGGGGTGCCGCAGGGATCAGTGCTGGGACCCCAACTATTTACAATCTATATTAACAACTTGGAAGAAGGGACCAAGTGTAATGTAGCCAAGTTTGCTGACGATACAAAGGTGGGAGGAAAAGTAATGTGCGAGGACACAAAAAAGTTGCAAAAGGACATAGACAGGCTAAGTGAGTGGGCAAAAATGTGGCAGATGGAATATAATGTTAGAAAGTGTGAGGTCATGCACTTTGGAAGAAAAAAAATTAAAGAGCAAGTTATTATTTAAAGGAGAAAGATTGCAAACAAAGTGCTGCAATACAGTGGTACCTGGGGTTACTTGTGCATGAAACACAAAGGGATAGAATGCAGGTACAGCAAGTGATCAGGAAGGCCAATGGAATCTATTGCAAAGGGGATGGAGTACTAAAGCAGGGAAGTCTTGCTACAGCTATACAAGGTATTGGTGAGGCAACACCTGGAATACTGCGTGCAGTTTTGGTTTCCATATTTACAAAAGGAGGCAGTTCAGAGAAGTTTCATTAAGTTGATACCGGGGATGAGGGGATTGACTTATCAGGAAAGTTTGAGTAGGTTGGGCCTCTACTCATTGGAATCCAGAAGAATGAGAGATGATCTTATCGAAACGTATAAGATTGAGGGGGCTTGACAAGATGGATGCAGAGAGGATGTTTCCATTAATGGGGGAGACTAGAACTAGAGGGCATGATCTTAGAATAAGGGGCCACCCATTTAAAACTGAGACGAGGAGAAATGTATTCTCTCAGAGGGTTGTAAATCTGTGGAATTCGCTGCCTCCGAGAACTGTGGAAACTGGGACGTTAAATAAATTTAAGACAGAAATAGACAGTTTCTTAAATGATAAGGGGATAAGGGGTTATGGGGAGCGGGCAGGGAAGTGATCGGATCAGCCATGATCGTATTAAATGGCGGAGCAGGCTCGAGGGGCAGTATGGCCTACTCCTGCTCCATGTTGTTATGATGTTATGTTCTCTGGGTAAAGAAGTTTCTTCTGAATTCCTGATTTGTTTTCTTGATGACTATCTTATATTGACAGCCTCTTAGATTGAATACTGAGAGCAAAACTATCAAAACCTTTCAGAATTTTAAAGACCTCTATCAGGTCACCCCTCAGTCTTCTCTTTTCAAAAGAAAAGAGCCCCAGCCTGTCCATACTTTCCTGATAGGCATAGCCTCACAGTTCTGGTATAATGTTCTCTTATCAACATTTATAGTGCGGTCACAAAAAAGAGACAACTCTAGGGTTCCAAGGAGAAAATCTTGCAATCTCGGCTTATGACAATTTGTTAGTTTGCTTGTATGACACATTACAAACAGAATTAAAATGGGCAAATAGCACAGAGCACATTGCTGAAAACTTTGGACTGTAGTAGCAATCACACCAATTGGTGCAAAGTTGCTTACTACATTCCGAGAGAGCAAACAGGAGATCCTAGCATCGTATTGAAGCCACTTGAGGAGGAAAGAAGGTGCAGTTATACTAAACAACCCATCTCACAACTGGCTTATACAGCCTGCTTACCTGCAGATGCAGGGCTACACTCCCAGCCATTGCATTTTGAATGTATAGCAACCCTACAAGCAGAAGCATTCATGCTCACAATACTTAAATATACTATAGGTTAGTTTGCGAGTGCAATAGAAGCACACCTTTAATCGGGGAAAAGTGAAGGCAGCTTAACCTTTTCATCAATCTAATGTGTACAGAAATAGCACAATCCTCCATTAATTTTAGCTTTGCCGACCAGAATCACCAAAGCAAACACACTACAACCTCACCCTTAATAAACCCTTTATCACCCACCAACACACAAGAACAAATAATATTGCTGTATTAATTTATCATTCAGCACACCACAAGCAATTAGCCTGAACATGCAGTATTTTATCTTTTTTCCCCACTCGTCTTCCTATACCGTACACCATTCCTCTCCCCGGGGAACCTCTCCCTTGGGAGGCATCACTCACCTCACCCCTGGGGAACTTCAGACCCGGGGCCATCACGCACCTCTCTCGCTGGGGAACCTCTTCCCCTGGACGGGAGGGGGGGGGGGGGGAATCACTCGCTTCTCCCCCTGGTCACCTTTCCCCTGGTGTGCATCACACAATTGTGGGGAGGGGTGGTGGCGTCACTCACCTCTCCCCTGGGGAACCTTTCACCCGGGGCCATCGTTCATCTCTTGCCCCAGTGGGACACCACTCACCCCTCTCCCGGGGAGGCTCCTCACCCCTGGGGAGCATCACTCTGCTCTACCCCTGCAGAGCTCTTCTGCCTTGTGGGCATCACACCCTGCTCCCCTGGGGAACTCTACCCTCCCCCGGGGGGGGCATCACTCCCCATATCCACTGGGGATGGCAGCTCTTCTGCCCTGGGGGCTTCACACCCCTCTATCCCCCAAGGACCTCTTCTCCCCAGGGAACTATTACACCCTAGGATCATCACTCCCCCTTATCCTCTGCGGGCTCTTCTTCTCTGGGGAGGGGGGGCATCATTTCACCCTATCCCCATGCAAAGGAGGGGCTCTTCTTCCCTGGGAGACATCACACACTTCTATTTCCTGGGGAGCAAAAGTACTTTGGTGGGAACATTTCCCTCTCTCCCTGGGGAGCTCTTCTGCCATGGAGACATCATTCCGCTCTCCTGTGGGGAGCATCATTCCCCTCTCCCCCTGGGGAGCGTTTCTCCCCTGGGGGGGGGGGGGGGGGGGAAGGGGGGTATCACACCCCTCTATCCCCTGAGAAACTCTTTTCCCCTGGGGTGCATCACTCACCTCCCCTGAAGATGAGTTTCCTGAACTGAGACTCTCTCACCAGCCTGCCGTCCGAGTCGAAGAGTAGCGGGAAGGTCTCGGGGCTGAGCCCGCAGCCTCTCCCTCCTGCTCCACTGGACGTCGTCGCCGCCTCCCCGTCCATGCAGACGCGAAGCCAAATCCTCTCCCCGGCGCCCACCGCCTGCTTCCTGTGCGGCTGCAGGGTCCGGAGGCGGAGGACTCCGCCTGGGTTTCTCCCTCCTCTCCCTCCTCCTCCTCCGCCGGTGCCCGCCACAGCCGCTCCTCCACTGCGGGACTTCGCCACAGAGTGTGCTCGCTGTCCGAGCTCTGGCCTCCGCTCTCCTTCATCCGTCCGCGTCCCCATGGCTCCGGGGGCGGGGCAGCGCCAGCTCTCCTTGCCGCCCCCTGCCGACCCGGCGGAGGACACTCCGCTCCCTGCTTCCACTGGCACCAGGCCCACGTCATCCACTGGGACCAGGCTCGGGTCATCCACTGGCCCCAGGTCCACGTCATTCACTGGGACCAGGCTCAGGTCATCCACTGGCCCCAGGTCCACGTCATTCACTGGGACCAGGCTCAGGTCATCCACTGGCACCAGGCTCAGGTCATTCACTGGGACCAGGCTCACGTCATTCACTGGGACCAGGCTCAGGTCATCCACTGGGACCAGGCTCACGTCATTCACTGGGACCAGGCTCAGGTCATCCACTGGCACCAGGCTCACGTCATTCACTGGGACCAGGCTCAGGTCATCCACTGGGACCAGGCTCACGTCATCCACTGGGACCAGGCTCGGGTCATCCACTGGCCCCAGGTCCACGTCATTCACTGGGACCAGGCTCAGGTCATCCACTGGCCCCAGGTCCACGTCATTCACTGGGACCAGGCTCAGATCATCCACTGGCACCAGGCTCAGGTCATTCACTGGGACCAGGCTCACGTCATTCACTGGGACCAGGCTCAGGTCATCCACTGGGACCAGGCTCACGTCATTCACTGGGACCAGGCTCAGTTCATCCACTGGCACCAGGCCCACGTCATCCACTGGGACCAGGCTCAGGTCATCCAGTGGCCCCATGTCCACGTCATCCACTGGCACCAGGCTCAGGTCATCCACTGGCACCAGGCCCACGTCATCCACTGGGACCAGGCTCACATCATTCACTGGGACCAGGGTCAGGTCATCCACTGGCACCGGGCTCACGTCATCCACTGGGACCAGGCTCAGGTCATCCACTGGCCCCATGTCCACGTCATCCACTGGCACCAGGCTCAGGTCATCCACTGGCACCAGGCCCACGTCATCCACTGGGACTAGGCTCACGTCATTCACTGGGACCAGGCTCAGATCATCCACTGGCCCCATGTCCACGTCGTCCACTGGCACCAGGTTCAGGTCATCCACTGGCCCCAGGTCCACGTCATCCATTGGTGCCAGGCCCGTGTCATCCACTGGCCCCAGGCTCATGTCATCCACTGGCACCAGGTCCACGTCACCCACTGGCACCAGGCTCAGGTCCACGTCATCCACTGGCCCCAGGCTCATATCAGCCACTGGCACCAGGCTCATGTCATCTACTGGCACCAGGCTCAGGTCATCCACTGGCATCAGACTCAGGCCATCCACTGGGACCAGGCTCAGGTCATCTACTGGCACCATGTCCACGTCATCCAGTGGCACCAGGCCCACATCATCCACTGGCACCAGGCTCAGGCCATCCAGTGGCACCAGACCCACATCCTCCACTGGCATCGAGCCCGTGTTAGCCACTGACACCAGGCTCATGTCGTCCACTGGCACCAGGCCCACAGCATCCACTGGCACCAGGTCCATGTCACCCACTGGCACCAGGTGCATATCATCCACTGGCACCAGGCTACGGTCATCCACTGGCACCAGGCCCATGTCGCCCACTGGCACCAGGCTCAGATCGTTGACTGGCAACAGGCCAACAACTTCCACTGGCACAAGGCCCACATTATGCACTGGCCCCAGGCTCAGGTCATCCACTGATCACAGGCTCACACCAACCACTAGGAGAAGGCTCAGCACATCCACTGGCACCAGGGTCAGATCATCCACTGGCACGAGGCGCGTGTCATCCACTGGATCAGGCTCAGGTCATCCCTGGCATCAGGCCCACATCACCTACTGGCACCAGGCCCACATCATCCACTGGCACCAGGCTCACATCATGCACTGGCCCCAGGCACAGGTCATCCACTGGCATCAGGCTCATGCCATCCACTGGGACCAGGCTCAGGCCATCCACTGGCACCAGGCCCATATCATCCACTGGCACCAGGCTCAGGTCTTCCACTGGCACCATGCTCACATCATCCACTGGCACAAGGCTCAGGTCATCCACTGGCATTAGGCTGAGACCATCCACTGGCCCCAGGTTCAGGACATCCACTGACACTATGCTCAAGTCATCCAATGGCACCATGTCCACGTCATCCAGTTGCACAAGGCCCATGTCATCTACTGGCACCAGGCTCAGGTCATCCACTGGCACCAGGACCGTGTCATCTACTGGCACCAGTCCCACATCATCCACTGGCACCAGGCTCGGGTCATCCAGTGACATCAGGCCCACATCCTCCACTGGCATCAGGCCCGCTTTAGCCACTGGCACCAGGCTCATGTCGTCCACTGGCACCAGGACCACATCATTAACGGGCACCAGGCCCACATTTTCCATTGGAACAAGGCTCAGGTCATCCACTGGCACAAGGCTCAGGTCATCCATTGGCACCAGGCCCATGTTATCCATTGGCACCAGGCTCAGGCTATCAACTGGTACCAGGCCCATGTAATCCACTGGCACGATGTCACGTCATCCACTGGACCAGGCTCAGTTCATCCCCTGGCATCAGGCCCACATCACCTACTGGCACCAGGGCCACGTTATCCACTGGCACCAGGCTCACATCATGCACTGGCCCCAGGCACAGGTCATCCACTGGCATCAGGCTCATGCCATCCACTGGGATCAGGCTCAGGCCATCCACTGGCACCAGGCCCATATCATCCACTGGCACCAGGCTCAGGTCTTCCACTGGCACCAGGCCCACATCATCCACTGGCACAAGGCTCAGGTCATCCACTGGCATTAGGCTGAGACCATCCACTGGCCCCAGGTTCAGGACATCCACTGACACTACGCTCAAGTCATCCAATGGCACCATGTCCACGTTATCCACTTGCACAAGGCCCATGTCATCTACTGGCACCAGTCTCAGGTCATCCACTGGCACCAGGACCATGCCATCGACTGGCACCAGGCTCAGGCCATCCACTGGGGCCAGGCTCAGGTCATCCAGTGGCACCAAGCCCACATCATCCACTGGCACCAGGCCCACATTTTCCATTGGAACACGGCTCGGGTCATCCACTGGCACAAGGCTCAGGTCATCCATTGGCACCAGGCCCATGTAATCCACTGGCATGATGTCCACGTCATCCACTGGACCAGGCTCAGGTCATCCCCTGGCATCAGACCCATATCACGTACTGGCACCAGGCCCACGTCATTCAGTGGCACCAGGCCCACATCATCCACTGGCACCAGGCTCAGGCCATCCAGTGGAACCAGACCCACATCCTCCACTGGCATCAGGCCCATGTTAGCCACTGGCACCAGGCTCAGGTCATCCAGTGGCACCAGGCCTACGTCATCCAATGTCACCAGGCTCAGGTCATCTACTGGAACCAGGCCCGTGTAATTCACTGGCACCAGACTCAGGCCATCCACTGGCATCAGGCTCAGGCCATCCACTGGCACCACGCCCACATCATCCACTGGCACTAGGCTTATATCATCCACCGGCACCATGCCCACATCATCCACTGACACCAGGCTCAGATCATCCACTGGTTCCAGGCTCAGGTCATCCACTGGCACTAGGCCCACATGATCCACTGACACTAGGCCCATGTCATCCATTGGCACCAGACCCGCATCGTCCACTGGCACCAGGCTCAGGGCATCCACTGGCACCAGGCTCAGGTCATCCACTGGCACCAGGCCCACATCATTCACTGGCACCAGGCTCAGGGCATCCACTGGCACCCGGCTCAGGTCACCCAGTGGCACCAGGCCCATGTCATCCACTGGCACCAAGCTCAGATCATCCACTGGCACAAGCCCACATCATCCTCTGGAACCAAGCCCATGTAATTCACTGGCACCAGGCTCAGGCCACCCACTGGCACCAGGCTTAGGCCATCCACTGACACCACGCCTATGTCATCCACTGTCACCAAGCCAGCGTAATCCACTGGCAATAGGCTTACATCATCCACTGGCACCAGGCCCACGTCATCCCCTGAAACCAGGCTCAGGCCACCACGGTCCCCAGGCTCAGGTCATCCACTGGAACCAGGCCCATGTAATTCACTGGCACCAGACTCAGGCCATCCACTGGCATCAGGCTCAGGCCATCCACTGGCACCACGCCCACATCATCCACTGGCACTAGGCTTATATCATCCACCGGCACCATGCCCACATCATCCACTGACACCAGGCTCAGATCATCCACTGGTTCCAGGCTCAGGTCATCCACTGGCACTAGGCCCACATAATCCACTGGCACTAGGCCCATGTCATCCATTGGCACCAGACCCGCATCGTCCACTGGCACCAGGCTCAGGGCATCCACTGGCACCAGGCTCAGGTCATCCACTGGCACCAGGCCCACATCATCCACTGGCACCAGGCTCAGGGCATCCACTGGCACCAGGCTCAGGTCACCCAGTGGCACCAGGCCCATGTCATCCACTGGCACCAAGCTCAGATCATCCACTGGCACAAGCCCACATCATCCTCTGGAACCAAGCCCATGTAATTCACTGGCACCAGGCTCAGGCCACCCACTGGCACCAGGCTTAGGCCATCCACTGACACCATGCCCATGTCATCCACTGTCACCAAGCCAGCGTAATCCACTGGCACTAGGCTTACATCATCCACTGGCACCAGGCCCACGTCATCCCCTGAAACCAGGCTCAGGCCACCACGGTCCCCAGGCTCAGGTCATCCAGTGGCACCGCACCCACATCATCCACTGGCACCAGGCCCACGTCATCCCCTGAAACCAGGCTCAGGCCACCACGGTCCCCAGGCTCAGGTTATCCAGTGGCACCGCACCCACATCATCCACTGGCACCAGGCTCAGATCATCCACTGGTTCCAGGCTCACGTCATCCACTGGCACCAGGCCCACATCACCCACTGGCACCAGGCCCAAGTCATCCACTGGCACCAGGCTCAGGTCATCCTCTGGAACCAGGCCCACATCATCCACTGGCACCAGGCCCAAGTCATTAACTGGCACCAGGCCCACGTATTCCAATGGCGCCAGGCTCAAGCCATCCACTGGCACCAGGCTCAGGCCATCCACTGGCACCAGTCCCATGTCATACACTGGCACCATGTCCACTTCATCCACTTGCACAAGGCCCATGTCACCTACTGGCACCAGGCTCAGTTCATCCACTGGCACCATGTCCACGTCGTCTACTGGCACTGCCCACATTACCCACTTGGCACCAGGTGCATATTATCCACTGACCCCCGGCTCAGATCATCAACTGGCAACACGCCCACATCATCCACTGGCACCAGATGCATATCATCTACTGGCACCAGGCTCAGATCATCCAGTGGCACCAGCCCATGTCATCCACTGGCACCAGGCTTTGGTGATTCACTGGTACCAGGCCCAAGTCATCCACTGGCACCAGGCCCACATCATCCACTGGCATCAGGCTCAGGTCATCCACTGGCACCAGGCCCACATCAAGCAGTGGCAGCAGATGCACATCATCCACTGGCTCTAGGCTCAGGCCATCAACTGGCATCAACCTCAAGTTATCCAATTGCATCAAGCCGATGTCATCCACTGGCACAAGGTACAGGTGATCCACTGGCACCAGGCCGAGGCCATCCACTGACATCAGGCCCACGCCATCCACTTTCACCAGGCTCACATCATCCAATGGCACCAGCCTGAGGCCATCCACTGGAACCAAGCCCATGTAATCCACTGACACCAGGCTCAGGCCATCGACTGGCATTGCGCCACATCATCCACGGGAACCAGGCCCATGTCACCCACTGGCACCAGGCTCAGATCATCCACTGGCACCATGCCCACGTCATCCACTGGCACCAGGCCCACATCACGCAGTGGTAGCACATGCATATCATCAACTGGCGCTAGGTTCAGGCCATCCACTGGCACCAGCCTCAAATCATCCAAAGGCACCAAGCCGATGTCATCCACTGGCACCAGGCACAGGTGATCCACTGGCACCAGGCCGAGGCCATCCACTGGCACCTGGCCCACATCATCCACTGACCCCAGGCGCAGGCCATCCAGTGGCACCATGCCCACATCATCCACCGGCACCAGGCCCACATCTTCCACTGGCACCAGGCTCAGGCCATCCACTGGCAGCAGGTCCTTTTGATCCACTGGCACCGGCCCACGTCATCCACTGGCACTGGGCTCAGTCATCGTCTGGCACAAGGCCCACTTCTTCCGCTGGCACCAGGCTCAGGTCATCCACTGGCACCAGGCCAATAATTTCCACTGGAACTAAGCCCATGTAATTCACTGGCACCAGGCTCAGGCCATCCACTGGCATCGGGCTCAGGCTATCCACTGGCATCACACCCACATGATCCACTGGCACCCGGCCCACATCGTCCACTGGCACCAGTCCCACGTCATCCACTGGCACCAGGCTCCGGCCATCCACTGGCAACAGGCTCAAGTCATCCACTGGCACCGCATCCACATCATCCACTGGTCCCAGGCCAAAATCACGCAGTGGCGGCAGACGCACATCATTCACTGGCGCTAGGCTCAGGCCATCCACTGGCACCAGGCCCAAGCCATCCACTGGTTCCAGGCTCAGGTCATCCACTGGCACCAGGCCCACATCATCCACTGGCACCAGGCCCAAGTCATCCACTGGCACCACGCCCAGGTCATCCACTGGCACCAGGCCCACATCATCCACTGGCACCAGACCCAATTCATCCACTGTCACCAGGCGCACGTCATCCAATGGCACCAGGCTCAGGCTATCCACTGGCACCAGGCTCAGGCCATCCACTGGCACCAGTCCCATGTCATCCACTGGCACCATGTTCACTTCATCCACTTGCACAAGGCCCATGTCACCTACTGGCACCAGGCTCAGTTCATCCACTGGCACCATGTACATGTCATCCACTGGCACTGCCCACATCATCCACTGGTACCAAGCCCATGTCTTCCACTGGCAACAGGCTCAGGCTATCCACTGCCACCAGACCAACATCACCCGCTGGCACCAAGCTCGGGCTATCCACTGGCACCGGGCCCACATCATCCACTGGCACCAAGCTCAGGCCATCCACTGGCACCAGGACCACATCATCCACTGGCACTAGGCCAACATCATCCATTGGCACCAGACCCATATCATCTACTGGCACCAGGCTCAGGTCATACACTGGTGTCATTCACTGGCACCACGCCCTCGTCATCCATGGGCACCAGGCCCACATCAAGCAGTGGCAGCAGACGCACATCATCCACTGGCTCTAGGCTCAGGCCATCCAGTGGCACGAGGCTCAGGCCATCAACTGGCATCAGCCTCAAGTTATCCAATGGCACCATGCCGATGTCATCCACTGGCACCAGGTACAGATGATCTACTGGCACCAGGCGGAGGCCATCCAGTGGCATCAGGCCCACGTCATCCACTGGTACCAGGCTCAGCTCATCCACTGGAACCAGACTCAGGTCATCCACTGGTACCAGGCCCGTTGTCCACTGGCACCAGGCTTTGGTCATCCATGGGTACCAGGCCCAAGTCATCCACTGGCACCAGGCTCATGTCATCCACAGGCACCAGGCTCAGGTCACCAGTGGCACCAGGCCCACGTCATCCACTGGCACCAGGCCCACGTCATCCTCTGGAACCAGGCTCAGGCCACCACTGTCCCCAGGCTCAGTCATCCACTGGCACTAGGCCCACTTCTTCCACTGGATGACGTGGGCCTGGTGCCAGTGGATGATGTGGGCCTGGTGCCAGTGGATGATGTGGGCATGGTGCCACTGGATGAGCTGAGCCTGGGGACAGTGGTGGCCTAAGCCTGGTTCCAGAGGATGACGTGGGCCCGGTGCTGGTGGATGACGTGGGCCAGGCTCAGGGCATCCACTGGCCCCAGGCTCAAGTCATCCACTGGCATCAGGCCCATGTCACCCACTGGCACCAGGCTTAGGCCACCCACTGGCCCCATCCTCAGGTCATCCACTGGCACCACGCCCACATCATCCACTGGCACCAGGCCCACATCAGGCAGTGGTAGCAGACGCACATCATCAACTGCCGCTAGGTTGAGGCCATCCACTGGCACCAGCCTCAAAATCATCCAATGGCACCATGCCGATGTCATCCACTGACACCAGGCACAGGTGATCCACTGGCACCAGGCTGAGGCCATCCACTGGCATCAAGCCCGCGTCATCCACTGGCACTAGGCCCACATCATCCACTGGCACCATGCCCACATCGTCCACTGGCACCAGACTCAGATCATCCACCAGCATCAGGCTCAGGTCATGCTCTGGAACCAGGATCAGGCCACCACTGTCCCCAGGCTTAGGTCATCCAGTGGCACCATGCCCACATCATCCACTGGCACCAGGCTCAGATCGTCCACTGGTTCAGGCTCAGGTCATCCACTGGCACCAGGCACACATCATCCACTGGCACCAGGCGCACATCATCCACTGGCACCAGGCCCATGTCATCCAATGGCACTAGGTTCAGATCATCCACTGGTTCCAGGCTCAGGTCATCCACTGGCTCCAGGCCCACATCATCCACTGGCACCAGGCTCAGGTCACCCACTGGCACCATGCCCACGTCGTCCACTGGCACCAGGCCCACGTCATCCATAGGCACCAGGCTCAGGCCATCCACTGGCCCCAGGCTTAGGTCATCCACTGGCACCACACCCTCGGCATCCACTGACACCAGGCCCACATCAGGCAGTGGTAGCAGTCGCACATCATCAACTGGCGCTAGATTCAGGCCATCCACTGGCACCAGGCTCAGGTCATCCTCTGGAACCAGGCTCAGGCCACCGCTGTCCTCAGGCTTAGGTCATCCAGTGGCACCACGCCCACATCATCCACGGGCACCAGGCTCAGATCATCCACTGGCACCAGACCCACGTCATCCTCTGGAACCAGGCTCAGGCCACCACTGTCCCCAGATTTGGTCATCCAGTGGCACCATGCCCACATAATCCACTGGTTCCAGGCTCAGGTCATCCACTGGCACCAGGCCGACATCACCAACGGGCACCAGGCGCAGATCATCCACTGGCACCAGGTCCACGTCATCCTCTGGAACCAGGCTCGGCCCACCACTGTCCCCAGGCACAGGTCATCCAGTGGAACCATGCCCAAATCATCCACTGGTACCAGGCTCAGATCATCCACTGGTTCCAGGCTCAGGTCATTCACTGGCACCAGGCCCACATCATCCACTGGCACCAAGCCCATATCAAGCAATGGCAGCAGATGCACATCATCCACGTGCTCTAGGCTCAGGCCATCAACTGGCATCAGCCTCAAGTTATCCAATGGAACCAGGCCGATGTCATCCACTGGCACCAGGCTCATGTCATCCACTGGCACCAGGCCCACATCATCCACTGGCACCCGTCCCATGTCATCCACTGGCACCATGTTCACTTCATCCACTTGCACAAGGCCCATGTCACCTACTGGCACCAGGCTCAGTTCATCCACTGGCACCATGTGCATGTCATCCACTGGCACTGCCCACATCACCCACTGGCACCAGATGCATATCATCCACTGGCACCAGGCTCAGGTCATCCACTGGTACCAAGCCCATGTCTTCCACTGGCAACAGGCTCAGGCTATCCACTGCCACCAGACCAACATCACCCGCTGGCACCAAGCTCGGGCTATCCACTGGCACCAGGCCCACATCATCCACTGGCACCAAGCTCAGGCCATCCACTGGCACCAGGACCACATCATCTACTGGCACTAGGCCAACGTCATCCATTGGCACCAGACCCATATCATCTACTGGCACCAGGCTCAGGTCATACACTGGTGTCATTCATTGGCACCACGCCCTCGTCATCCATGGGCACCAGGCCCACATCAAGCAGTGGCAGCAGACGCACATCATCCACTGGCTCTAGGCTCAGGCCAGCCAGTGGCACGAGGCTGAGGCCATCAACTGGCATCAGCCTCAAGTTATCCAATGGCACCATGCCGATGTCATCCACTGGCACCAGGTACAGATGATCTACTGGCACCAGGCGGAGGCCATCCAGTGGCATCAGACCCACGTCATCCACTGGCACCAGGCTCAGCTCATCCACTGGAACCGGACTCAGGTCATCCACTGGTACCAGGCCCGTTGTCCACTGGCACCAGGCTTTGGTCATCCACGGGTACCAGGCCCAAGTCATCCACTGGCACCAGGCTCATGTCATCCACAGGCACCAGGCTCAGGTCACCAGTGGCACCAGGCCCACGTCATCCATTGGCACCAGGCCCACATCACCCACTGGCACGATGCCCACGCCGTCCACTGGCACAAGGCCCACATCATCCACTGGCACCATGCTCACATCATCCACTGGCCCCTGGCCAAAATCACGCAGTGGCAGCAGACGCACATCATCCAATGGCAACAGGCCGATGTCATCCACTGGGACCAGGCACGGGTGATCCAGTGGCAACAGGCCTTCACCACTCACTGGCACCAGGCCCATGGCATTCCCTGGCACCAGGCCCACGCCACCCACTGGCACGAGGCTGAGGCCATCCACTGGCACCAGGCTCATGTCATCCACTGGCACCAGGCCCATGTCGTCAACTTGCACCAGGCCCACATTTTCCACTGGCCTCACGCCCACGTCATTCACTGGCAACAGGCGCGCATCATCCACTGGCACTAGGCTCAGGCCATTCACTGTCACCATGCTCACATCATCCACTGGCCACAGGCGTAGGCCACCCACTGGCCTCAGGCTCAGGCCATCCACTAGCCCCAGGCTCAGTTCATCCACTGGTGACAGGCTCAGGTCATGCAACGGTTCCAGGCCCACGTTATCCACTGGCACCTGGCCCATGTTATCCACTGGCATCAGGCTCAGGCCTTCCACTGACACCAGGCCCACATCATCCACTGGCTCCATGCCCAGGTCATCCACTGGCACCAGGCTCCCGTCACCCACTGGCACTGGTCCCACATTGTCCACTGGCACAAAGCTCAGGTCATCCACTGGCACCATGCCCACATCATCCACTGGCACCAGGCCCATGTCATCCACTGGCATCAGGCTCACGGCAACCACTGACGCCAGGCTCAAGTCATCCACTGGCACCCGGCTCAGGCCATCCACTGGCCCCAGTCGCTATTCATCCACTGGCACCAGGCTCACGGCAACCACTGACGCCAGGCTCAAGTCATCCACTGGCACCAGGCTGAGGTCATCCATGGCACAATGCTCAGTCCATCCACTGGCCTCATGCTCAGGCCATCCACTGGCACCAGGCTCACGCCAACCACTGGCGCCAGGCTCAGGTCAGCCACTGTCACCAGTTCCATGTCTTCCACTGGTGCCAGGCTGAAATCATTCACTGGCACCGGGCCCACATCATCCACTGGCACCAGGCTCAGGTCATTCACTGGCACCGGGCCCACATCATCCACTGGCACCAGGCTCAGGTCATTCACTGGCACCAGGCCCACATCATGCACTGGCACCACGCCCACATCATCCACTGGCACCAGGCCCACATCACCCACCGGCACCAGGCTCACATTATCCACTGGTCCCAACCCACACCATCCACTGGCCCCAGGCTCAGGCCACCCACTGGCCCCAGGCCCACGTAATCCACTGGCCCCAGGCTAAGGCCATCCACTGGCCCCAGGCTCACGTAATCCATTGGCACCTGTCTCAGATCATGCACTGGCACCAGGCCCACATCATCCACTGGCACCAGGCCCCCATCATCCACTGGCACCAGGCCCCCATCATCCACTGGCACCAGGCCCACATCATCCACTGGCCCCAAGCTCAGGCCATCCACTGGCACCAGGCCCACATCATCCACTGGCCCCAGGCTCAGGCCATCCACTGGCACCAGGCCCACACCATCCACTGGCCCCAGGCTCAGGCCATCCACTGGCACCAGGCTCAGGTCATCCTCTGTCCCCAGGCCCACGCCATCCACTGGCCCCAGGCTCAGGCCATCCACTGGCACCTGGCTCGCATCATCCCCTGGCACCAGGCTCACATCGTCCACCGTCCACTGGCACCAGGCTCTGGTCATCCACTGGCAGCAGGCTCAGGTCATCCAATGGCACCAACAATTTATATATATATGTATTTATATCGTGCCTTTAATGTTGTGAAACATCCCAAGGCTTCACAGGTGCATTAAGCAAACAAAATTTGACACCAAGCTGCTTAAGTAGAAATTAGGGCAAGTGACCAAAAGCTTGGCCAAAGAGGTAGGTTTTAAGGAGTATCTTGAAGGAGGAAAGGGAGGCAGGGAGGTTTAGACAGGGAGGTCCAGAGCTGGAATAGTCAAGTCTAGAGGTAACAAAGGCAAGGATGAGGGTTTCAGCAGCGAATGAGCTGAGGTAAGGGCGGAGCTGGACGATGTTACATGGGTGGAAATAGGCAGTCTTAGTTTTGCTGTGGATATGTGGTCGAAAGCACATTTCAGGGTCAAATATGACACCAAGGTTGCGAACAGTCTGGTTCAGCCTCAGACAGGAATTGGGAAGAGTGAAAAGTCAGTGGCTTGTGAAAGGAGTTTGTGGTGGGGATTTAAAACAATAGTTTTGATCTTCCCAATATTCAACTGAAGAAAATTTCTGCTCATCCAGAACTGCATGTCAGACAAGCAGTCTGACGATTTACGAGACTGAGGAGGGGTAGTGAGGTAGAGCTGGGTGTCATCAGTGTACATGTGGAAACTGATACTGTGTTTCCGGATGATGTCGTCAAGGGACAACATGGAGATGATAAATAGGAGGGGGCCAAGCATAGATCCTTGGGGGACACCAGAGGTAACGATGCAGGGGTGAGAAGAGTAGCCATTGCAGGAAACTTTCTGGCTACGATTAGATAGAATAGAATGGAACCAGATGAGTGCAGTCCCACCCAGCTGGACGACAGTGGAGAGGCACTGGAGCAGGATAGAGTGGTCAACCGTGTCAAAGCCAGCGGAAAAGTCAGGAAAGACAAGGATAAGGTCATCCATAGGTACCAGGCTCCGGTCATCCACTGGCCCCAGGCTCAGGCCATCCACTGGCACCAGGCTCAGGTCATCCACTGGCCCCAGGCTCAAGCCATCCACTGGCACCAGGCTCAGGTCATCCACTGGCCCCAGGCTCAGGCCATCCACTGGCCCCAGGCTCAGGCCATCCAGCTGCAAGAGAGAAGGTAAGTTTTGTTTTTACTCTTCTTGGCCACTTTGCCTTTAAGCATCATCCCCAAAAAGGCCGGCGGCCTGATGCATGCCTCCTGCAGCCATCTGTGTTTTCACCCGGCGCTGCTGCAGGAGGCAGAATGCAATTTCGGGTCCAGGGCGTTACCAGGGTGATGCGCACGGCGATGATGTCACGATCTTCGGGCGAGGGCGATCAGGGCGCAATGTCACAAAACTCCCACTGAATATGGTGTGAGTCGCTAACGGGAGGCACAAATGAACCCAATTTCACCCCCAGAACTGTGCACAGTTTAGACAATTGATTTTGGACGACATACTTTAGATAGTCTAGGTAGTCTTTCTTAGGTCTAGATCATTTCCAACTGCAAATACAAAGTTGTTTCATGATAAACACCACAAGAAGGATGGAGTGCAGTTTAGTGACATAACATGGTTGTGGACCGATGTTGTACACCCAGCTTACAATTGTCCTATTACTGAGTTATGAATATCAGCCCAAAACAATTTAAGTTCATAAAGTGCTGTTAACATAGTAAAACATGCCAAGGAACTTCACAGGAGCGATTTTCAGCCAGAATTTGACACCGAGCCACGTAAGAAGATATCAGGGTAGGTGTCCAAACAATTGGTCAAAGAGGTAGGTTTTAAGGCATTTCTGCGGTTGCAGACATGACTCCAGGAAGGTATGTTGCCTCCATGGTGCCAGGGTCAAGGATGTCACCGAGCGGCTGCAGGGCATTCTGGGGAGAGAAGGTGAACAGCCAGAGGTCGTGATCCATATCGATGCCAATGGCATAGGTAGAAAGAGGGATGAGCAGAAAAGTAGAATGTGAATTTGGAAGACAGAGGACACGAGGACTAGAAAATAGACAACAAGGGAGTTTGGCACCACTAAATGGTATATACTTCAATGCAAGGAGTATAGGGAATAAAGCAGATGAGCTGAGAGCACAGATAGACACTTGGGAGTATGATATTATAGCTATTGCAGAGACATGGCTGAAAGAAGGGCAGGTATGGTAGCTCAACATTCCTGGGTACAGGATTTTTAGACGAGATAGAAGGGGGGTAAAAAAGGATGGGGTTTCCAATATTGATTAAAGAAACAATTCATCATCATAGAAACGGTTACAGCTATGACGAGGGATGATATGATAGAAGGATCATCAAATGATGCCATATGAGTTAAATTAAAGAACAAAAAGGGAACGATCACACTGCTGGGAGTGTACAATAGACCCACAAAAACGTCAGACGGAGGTAGAAGAGCAAGTATGTGGGCAAAATTCTGAGAAGTGCAAAAACCATAGGGCAGTAATAGCAGTAATAGTAAGGGATTTAAACTACCCTAATATTAACTGGAATAAAATTAGTGCGAAAGTTATAGAGGGTGCGGAATTCCTAAAATGCATTCAGGAGAACTTTTCTTAGCCAGTATGTAACAAGCCCAACAAGGGAGGGGGCGGTTCTGGACTTAGTTTTAGGGAATGAAGCTGGGCAGTTGGAAGGGGTATCAGTGGGAGAGCATTTTGGTGCTAGTGATCATAATTCAGTTAGATTTAGGATAGTTATGGAAAAGGACAAAGATAGACCAGGAACAAAAGTTCTCAATTGGGGAAAAGCCAATTTTGCTAAGCTGAGATGGGATTTAGCCAAAGTGGACTGGAAACAGTTACTTGAAGACAAATCAGTGTCAGAGCAGTGGGAGGTATTCAAGGAGAAGATCCTGAGGGTTCAGAGCAAGTATGTTCCCTTAAAGAAAAAAGGTGGGACTAACAAATCTAGAGCCCCCTGGATATCAAGGGACAAACAGGGTAGGATAAAGAAAAAAGGGAGGCTTATGACAGATATCGAGGGCTCAATACTGCAGAAACTCCAGAGGAGTATAGAAAGTTCAAGGGTTCAATTAAAAAGGAAACTAGGAAAGCAAAGAGAGGGCATGAAAACATTTTGGCAAGTAAAATCAAGGAAAACCCAAAGATGTTTTATAAGTACATTAAGAGCAAGAGGATAACTAAAGAAAGAGTAGGGCCTATTAGAGACCATAAAAGCAATCTGTGTGTAGAGGCGGTAGGTGTGAGTATGGTTCTTAATGAATACTTTGCGTCTGTTTTCACAAAAGAGAGGGGCGGTGCAAACATTGCAATCAGGGAGGAGGCGTGTGAAATATTAGATGAAATAAACATAGTGAGAGAGGAAGTATTCAGGGACTTTTGTCTCTATAATCTCTCCCGCCTTCCACCCTATTACAAACCTCCCCTTTTGTTCTTTCTTCCCCTGCCCCTTTCATTGCTTAAGAATGTGCTCGTTTCGATCATTTGGTAGTTCTGATGAAGGGTCGTCAACCCGAAATGTTAACTCTGTTTTTCTCTCCAGATTCAGATTTATTTCAGATTCCAACAACTGCAGTATTTTGCTTTTGTATTATTATTATTAAGGGGCTCAGCAGCTTTGAAAGTGGATAAATCCCCAAATCCAGTTGAAATGTATCCCAGGCTGTTAAGAGAAGCAAAAGAGGTAATAGCAAAGGCTCTGACTATCATTTTCCAGTCCTCTCTGGCTACAGGTGCGGTGCCAGAGGACTGGAGGACTGCTAACGTTGTACCTTTGTTTAAAAAGGGAGAAAGGGATAGACCGAGTAATTACAGGCCAGTCAGCCTAACCTCAGTGGTGGGAAAATTATTGAAAAAAATTCTGAAAGATAGGATAAATCTTCATTTAGAAAGACACAGATTAATCAAGGACAGTCAGCATGGATTTGTTAAGGGAAGGTCGTGTCTGACTAAATTAATTGAATTTTTTGAGGAGGTAACAAGGAGGGTCGATGAGGGTAGTGCATTTGGTGTAGTGTATATGGATTTTAGAAAGGCTCTTGATAAGGTTCCACATGGCAGACTGGTCACAAAAGTAAAAGCCCATGGGATCCAGGACAATGTGGCAAGTTGGATCCAAAATTGGCTCAGAGACAGGAAGCAAAGGGTAATGGTTGATGGGTGTTTTTGTGACTGGACTTAGTACTAGGTCCTTTGCTTTTTCTAGTATCTCTCAATGATATAAACTTGAATGTTGTGGTTATGATTAAGAAGTTTGCAGATGATACTAAAATAGACTGTGTGGTTGATATCAGGAATATATCAATGAACTGGTCAGGCGGGCAGAACAGTTGCAAATGGAATTCAATACGGAGAAGTGTGAGGTAATGCATTTGGGGAGGGCTAACAAGAC
The DNA here is from genome assembly GCF_044704955.1 of Pristiophorus japonicus. NCBI lineage: Eukaryota > Metazoa > Chordata > Chondrichthyes > Pristiophoridae > Pristiophorus > Pristiophorus japonicus. The sequence goes on along the minus strand of NC_091977.1, from coordinate 228,539,309 downwards.
AAGGGCACATTAGGACACTGAGAAGTGTAGAGGATCAAAGGGACATGGGAGTTCATGTTCACAGATCCCTGACGGCAGCAGACCAGGTAGATGAGGTGGTTAAGAAGGCATACAGAATACTTACCTTTATTAGCCGAGGTATAGAATACAAGAACAGAGAGGTTATGCTTGAACTGTATAGAACACTAGTTAGGCCACAGCTAGAGTACTCTATGTGTTGTGTATCTGTAAAGCATGCAGTTCCATGTTCCACCACCAGGGAGCGTATCCCTTGAAGTCCCAAGGGATCCCAGCATCCCTTGGGAGCACTGTATATAAGCTGGCCCCTAAGGCTTGTTACTCACTCTGGAGTGTCTTAATAAAGACTGAGGTCACTGTTACTTTAACCTCCCGCTGTGCAGTCTCATCTGTGTTAGGAACACAACAACTAGCGACGAGTACACGAATCCAACGCAAAGATGTAGCAAACTGTGGGCATCCTGGAGAAGTTCTCGGAGGGTGAGGACTGGGAAGCCTATGTCGAACGGTTAGACCAGTACTTTGTAGCCAACGAGCTGGACGGAGAAGGAAATGCTGCAAAAAGGAGAGCGGTCCTCCTCATGGTCTGCGGGGCACCGACCTACAGCCTCATGAAGAATATTCTGGCTCCAGTGAAACCCACAGATAAGTCGTATGAGGAGCTGTGTACACTGGTTCAGGAGCATCTTAGCCTAAGGGAGAGCGTGCTGATGGCGAGGTATCAGTTCTATATGTACCAGCGATCTGAAGGTCAGGAAGTGGCGAGCTACGTCGCCGAGCTAAGGCAACTTGCAGGACATTGTGAGTTTGATAGCTACCTGGAGCAAATGCTCAGAGTCTTTTTTGTACTGTGCATTGGCCACGAGACCATCCTACGAAAATTTTTGACTGTAGAGACACCGACCCTCAGCAAGGCCATTGCGATAGCACAGGCGTTTATGTCCATCAGTGATAACACCAAACAAATCTCTCAGCACACAAGTGCTGGCAATGTTCATAAATTAACTGGAACTGTGTTTGCGAGCAGAAATGTACAGGGCAGAAATCACGAGTCTGCAACTGCCAGCAGGCCTCAGGTGACCCAGATGACTCAGAGTCCGCAACAAAGGATGAATGCAAGACAATTTACACCTTGTTGGCGTTGTGGAGGTTTCCATTCAGCCTATTCATGCCGCTTCAAAGGGTACGTTTGCAAGAGCTGTAGAACAATGGGGCACCTCCAACGAGCTTGCAGACGAGCTGCAAGCTCTGCAAAACCTGCTAACCACCACGTGACAGAGGAAGATCGGTCCATGGTGGATCAAAGCAATTTCGAGCCCCAGAGAGAGGAGGCAGATGCTGAAGTACATGGGGTGCACACATTTTCGACGAAATGTCCACCTATAATGCTAAACGTAAAATTGAATGGCTTACCCATAGCCATGGAACTGGACACTGGCGCTAGCCAATCCATCATGAGTAAAAAGATATTTGAGAGACTGTGGTGCAACAAGGCACTCAGACCGGCCCTGAGCCCCATTCACACGAAACTGAGAATGTACACCAAAGAGCTTATCACTGTCCTGAGCAGTGCCATGTTCAAGGTCACCTACGAGGGCACGATGCAAAAACTGCCACTCTGGATTGTCCTGGGCGATGGCCCCACACTGCTTGGAAGGAGCTGGCTGGGCAAAATCCACTGGAACTGGGATGACACCCGAGTACATGAGGCCTCATGTACCCAGGTTCTCAATAAATTTCCATCACTTTTTGAGCCAGGCATTGGAAACTTTTCCGGGGCGGAGGTACGGATCCACTTGGTCCCAGAGGCATGACCCATTCACCACAAGGCGCGAGCGGTACCTCACATGATGGGGGAGAGAGTGGAAATTAAGCTGGACAGGCTGCAATGCGAGGGCATCATCTCCCCAGTGGAATTCAGCGAGTGGGCCAGCCCAATTGTTCCAGTACTCAAAAGTGATGGCATGGTTAGGATTTGCGACGATTATAAAGTAACTATTAATTGTTTCTCGCTACAGGACCAATACCCGCTACCTAAGGCAGATGACCTATTTGCGACGCTGGCAGGAGGCAAGACGTTCATCAAGCTCGACCTGACTTCGGCCTACATGACGGAGGAGCTGGAGGAGTCTTCGAAGGGCCTCACCTGCATTAACACGCACAAGGGACTGTTCATCTACAACAGATGCCCGTTTGGAATTCAGTCGGCTGCAGTGATCTTCCATGGAGAAGCTACTCAAGTTGGTACCACGCACGGTGGTTTTTCAGGATGACATATTGGTCATGGGTCGGGACACCGTCGAGCACCTACAAAACCTGGAGGAGGTCCTCCAGCGACTAGATCGTGTGGGGTTGCGGCTGAAGAGGTCGCAATGTGTCTTCATGGCAACAGAAGTGGAGTTTTTGGGGAGAAAGATTGCGGCGGATGGCATTCGGCCCACAGACAGAGGTTATCAGGAACGCGCTCAGGCCACAGAATGTCACGGAGCTGCGGTCGTTCCTGGAACTCCTCAACTATTTTGGTAACTTCCTATCAGGGTTAAGCACCCTCTTAGAGCCCCTACATGTATTATTGCATAAAGGTGAGAACTGGGTATGGGGAAAAAAACAAGTAATTGCTTTTGAGAAAGCCAGAAACATTTTATGCTCCAACAAGCTGCTTGTATTGTATAACCCGTGTAAAAGACTAGTGATAGCATGTGATGCGTCGTCGTACGGAGTCAGGTGTGTATTACAACAAGCTAACGTTGCGGGGAAGTTGCAACCTGTCGCCTAATGTGGAAATGTATTTTTATCTAAGCTGATACCATACGGTATTTGTGTGCCCCTTTGCAATATATATATATAACAAAATGGAGTCCTGGTCCTTCCAGAACTTTCTGCATTTTAGCAGTCAGCTTGCATAAACAGCTAAACCTGGTTTGAGATGGCTGATGGCCATCAGACAGCTAGGAGACAAGTCATGCTGAGACAAATACCCCCCCATGGTGCTCTCTTATTGTCTACACTACAGGAGTTCCATGTCACCCTACCCTTTCCTATGTACTCCATTCCACCAGCCACTATCTCTTGTAGAGACCTCATCCTTTTGATGTAAACGATAAACTGACCAGGAAATTGAACAATCCTGACACAATACAAGACAGGTGATAGCCCATTACCTATGACTCATGGAGTAATGGCCGGCTGGCCAACTGATAACCCTGACAAAAGGAAATATCTGTAAACCATGTCAGGACAGGATGTAGTAATTAACTCTTTATCTGTATTCACTGACTGTGAGACAGAGCAATACACAGGGAGAGGCCAGAACTTGGGTTTTACTGTATAAATATCTTGTGAAACTGTACCATTTGGGAGGTGTTCACTTAGCCCTTGACTGAGTGTGACCTGCCCCTTGCTAGCAAGCGAATTAAAGAAACTTCTGCCGGAGCTGTAAGTGTCGGAGTCATTCTTTTCGGAGGTCGAGATTTCAACACTTTGCTTCCAGGAGCTTGTCTAAGGCCGAGAGAGCCTACAGCATGATTGAGAAAGAGGCACTAGCGTGTGTGTTTGGGGTAAAGAAAATGCATCAGTACTTGTTTGGCCTCAAATTTGAGCTGGAAACTGATCACAAGCCCCTCATATCCCTGATCGCTGAAAACAAGTGGATAAATCCCCTCAGCCCGCATACAAAGGTGGGCACTCGCGCTATCAGCCTATAACTATACCATCCGCCACAGGCCAGGCACCGAGAACTGTGCGGATGCTCTCAGTCGGCTACCATTGCCCACCACGGGGTGGAAATGGCGCAGCCTGAAAACTTGTTGATGGTGGTGCAGTCCGCAGACTTGTTGATGGTCATGGAAGCATTTGAAAATGATAAATCACCTGTAACGGCCCGCCAGATTAGGACTTGGACCAGCCAAGATCCTCTGCTGTCCCTAGTAAAAAACTGTGTACTGCATGGGAGCTGGGCCAGCATCCCCGTTGAAATGCAAGAGCTAATCAAGCCGTTCCAGCGGCGAAAGGACAAGCTGTCCATTCAGGCAGACTGCCTGTTGTGGGGTAACCACGTACTGCTACCAAAAAAGGGCAGGGAGATGTTCACCTCAGATCTCCACAGCACACACCCGGGTATAGTAATGATGAAAGCGATAGCCAGATCCCACGTGTGGTGGCCCGGTATCGACTCTGACTTCGAGTCCTGTGTACGGCAATGCAGCGTGTGTGCTCAGTTGAGCAACACGCCCAGAGAGACACCACTAAGTTTGTGGTCCTGGCCCTCCAGACCATGGTCAAGGATCCATGTCGACTACGCGGGCCCGTTTCTCGGTAAAATATTCCTGGTGGTGGTGGATGCTTTTTCAAAATGGATTGAATGTGAAATAATGTCGGGAAGCACCGCCTTTGCCACTATTGAAAGCCTGAGGGCCATGTTTGCCACCCACTGCCTGCCTGACATACTGGTCAGTGACAACGGGCCATGTTTTACCAGTGCCAAATTTAAAGAATTCACGACCCGCAATGCGATCAAACATGTCACCTTGGCCCCGTTTAAACCAGCCTCCAATGGGCAGGCAGTGCGGACAGTACAAACAATCAAACAGAGCCTCAAACGAGTCACAGAAGGCTCACTCCAAACCCGCCTGTCCCGAGTATTGCTCAGCTACCGCACGAGACCCCACTCGCTCACAGGGGTGCCCCCAGCTGAGCTACTCATGAAAAGGACACTTAAAACCAGACTCTCGCTGGTTTACCCCAACCTGCATGATCAGGTAGAGAACAGGCAGCAGCAACAAAATGTAAACGATGGTCACGCCACTGTGTCACGGGAAATTGATCTGAATGACCCTGTGTATGTGCTAAACTATGGACATGGTCCCAAGTGGATCGCGGGCATGGTGATAGCTAAAGAAGGGAGTTTGTAGTCAAACTAGACAATGGACAAATCTGCAGTAAGCACCTGGAGCAAACGAGGCTGCGGTTCACAGACTGCCCTGAACAACCCACAGCAGACACCATCTTTTTTGAGCCCACAACACACACCCAAAGGATCAACGACACCATGCCGGACCAGGAAATCGAACCCATCATGTCCAACAGCCCAGCAAGGCCAGGCTCACCCAGCAGCCCTGCAGGGCCAACAACACACCAGCCCAGTGAGGGCACAGCCAACACATCAGAACAGACATTTGTACTGAGGCGGTCCACCAGGGAAAGAAAGACTCCTGACCGCCTCACCTTGTAAATAGTTTTCACTTTGACTTTGGGGGGGGGGGGGGTGATGTTGTGTATCTGTAAAGCAGCACTCCCATGTTCCGCCACCAGGGAGCGTATCCCCTGAAGTCCCAAGGGATTCCTGCATCCCTTGAGAGCACTGTATATAAGCCGGCCCCTAAGGCCTGTTACTTACTCTGGAGTGTCTTAATAAAGACTGAGGTCACTGTTACTTTAATCTCCCTGTGTGCAGTCTCATCTGTGTTAAGAACACAACAGTATGCAATTCTGCTCATCACATTACAGGAAAGATGTGATTGTACTGGAGAGGGTGCAGAGGAGATTTACGAGGCTGTTGCCTGGACTGGAGAATGTTAGCCATGAGGAAAGATTGCATAGGCTTGGTTTGTTTTCTTTGGAACAGAGTAGGCTGAGGGGAGATCTTATTGAGGTGTATACAATTATAAGGGCTCTAGATAGAGTGGGTAGGAGGGATCTATTTCCCTTAGAAGAGGGGTCAACAACCAGGGGGCATACAGTTAATGTAATTGGTAGGAGGTTTAGAGGGGATTTGAGGGCAAATATTTTCACCCAAAGGGTGATAGGGGTCTGGAATTCACTGCCTGAAAGGGTGATAGAGGCAAAATCCTCACCACATTTAAAAAGTACTTGAATGTGCACCTGAAGTGCTGTATCCTACAGGGTTACGGACCAAGAGCTGGAAAGTGGGGTTAGGCTGGTTAGCTCTTTGTCAGCCGGCGCAGACACAATAGGCCGAAATGGCCTTCTTCTGTGCTGTAAATTTTTATGATTCTATGATTAAGGAGCAGCTTAAAGGAGGAGCGAAAGAAGTAGAAAGGCGGAGAGTTTTAGGGGGTGAGAACTCCAGAGCTTAGGGCCCAGGCAGCTGTAGGCACAGCTGCCAATGGTGGGGTGAAGGAATTCGGGGATGGGCAAGAGGCCAGAATTGGAGGAGCGCAGAGATCTTGAAGGATTGTGAGGCTGGAGGAGTTAACAGAGATTGGGAGGGGCGAGACCATAAAGGGATTTGGAGGATTGTGGGGCTGGAGGAGGTTCGAGATTGGGAGGGGCAAGACCATGGAGGGATTTGAACACAAGGAACTGTGGGCGGCTTATCACGAGTGAGCTCAACTAACCTGAGAACGCAAGGTCAGCTCATTCACTTAACTTTCCAGTGCTTTAGGTGTAGCATCCCCAACATGTCAGGAGCGCCAAGTCATCAGATCCCCAGAAACTCTACACCTTAGTTCCTGGTAACACTTCCTTTCCTGTTCTATTCACTCATGCTGAGTATTAAACTCCATATCGTTCCATCATCAAAACCATCAATTTCTGCCTCCTTAACAGAGCCAGCCTTTGTATGTACTGCACCCTAACTATGTATTTATGTCAATTTGACAAAATTATGATAGAGTAGGTAGAAGGGCCGGTAACCAGAGGACACAGATTTAAGGTAATTGGCAAAAAAGCCAGGTGGAAGATGAGGAGGATTACTTTTTACTCAACGAGTTGTGATGATCTTGAATGCACTGAATGAGTAGCCAAACCTACTGTTGACAACGGCACGGACAAGAGTTTTAGACATGGAACAGAATCATTCAGCACAGAAGGAGGCCATTTGGCCCACCATGCCAGTTACCGTCACTCTTAAATAGCTAGCAATTAATCCCCCCCACCCCTCGCCCCTTGTATTTCCCCATAACCCTGCAAATGTTTCTTTTTTATGTATTTATCCAATTCTCTTTTGAAAGATACTATTGAACCCTTTCAGGCATTGCGCTCCAGATCATAACAACTTGCTGTGTTAAAAAAAATTCTCCTCATCTCTGCTTTGGTTCTTGTTTTAAGTTAGCTGTTTTGAATGAAAATTTGCAGCTTCGGTCTATCTTGGCCAGGAAGGATTGCTGTGTTACCCAAATGAGAGACACAACTTGGCCATTCAGGGGTGCTGTTGAGTACATTAAGTAACAAAGTGATTCTACAGGGTCTGATTTTCAAAAGAGTTGCCATGCCACAAACACAAGCAGCTTCTGTACTTTTTCATTGGTGGTTTCTTGAAATTGTAATTTTGGGCCCGATATTTGCAGGGAGGGGAGGGAGCAAGGGGAGAAAGGCAGAAGTCATATTTTTAATTCCTTTTCTCGCCCAGTAGATTGACAGGCTGGCTGACTGCCAGCAGTAGAAAGCCCTTGGGGAGCGTCCCCGGCAACTGGGAAACTGGGCGTCGGCAAAGATCGCAGGGCATAAGAGGGGGGAATCGGACCGGCAATCAGGAGGGAGGGATAGATCGCGGAGCAGAAGGCTTGTGATTGCAAGTTTGGTGGGACAGGGGGTCGGGCCGAACGTGGGGCAGAAGGTTTGCCTGAGGGGTTTGTGGGGGAGGGAAGCACTCCCGCTCCTCCTGGCTCACAAGTAGTGCTATAAAAAATAACATTTATCTGCTTGATCCCACATTGACTTACCTGCCGGGCTTTCTGGAACCCTGGGAAACCCGTCTGACTAGCGTTAAAATCAAATCATGCTCCCAGCTGATCGATGAAAATTGGGCCTGCCACATGTTAGGACAGGTGACCAAAAGACTGGTCAAAGAGGTAGGTTTAAAGAGTGTCTTAAAGAAGGAGAGAGAGGCGGAGAGGTTTAGGGAGGGAATTTAGAGCTTAGGGCCTTGGTGGCTGAAGGCACCACTGCCAATGGTGGAATGATTAAAATCGGGTTTGCTCAAGAAACCAGAATTAGGAGCGCAGAGGCCTCGGAGGGGTATAGGACTGGAGGAGGTTTACTGAGAGTGGGAGGGGCGAGGCCATGGAGGGTTTGAAATTAAGGATGAGAATGCGCGTGAAATCCCACCCCGCCACAATTCCGGTGACCCTTCGCAGTTATTAGAATTTTCCAGTACATATCTTGTTCATTTTTCCTTTCTGTCTTTTCATCGATCTATTTATGTTGGTGATGCTTGGCTTTTGTGTCAGTTGAAACATAAATTATTTTCTTCACGAAAAGTATTACAATTGCAGTATTTTCCCAAGTGCCTTTTCAGGACAATATGACTGTAGAATGTAACACTAATAGGTTTGTTGCACATACAGAATGATGCCGCAGTGTCAAACCAGCATTTATATTGGTTCTTGAAGATTCATTATGCATCACTAAAACTTAGCTCTCATTTTATATTGCAAATCTGCAGTTGTTTACACAAGCAGTAATAAGCCTTGTGGGCTGCCCTGACCTGTGTGAGAACACCACCACAGGTCGGGGCTATAAATAGAGCTGGAGTGCCAGGCCCTGGGACATTGTGGACGAAGGTGTGGCGAATGAGGGTACGGGGCACAGAAGAGCCGAGGGCCCTGGGGCAGCACGGGCCTGCCCACACTGCGATATGTGTGCGCACTAAGTCCGCGCAGCAGAGCAGGTCTCCAGTCGTCCTGGTTCAACCCTTGCCACTGGATAAAGGCCTAGCTCTGTCAAGCCCGTGTGGTGGCTGATGTGCAACGGTCATCACACGTTAAAAAAATCCACGCACAGGCATCTTCCATCCCCTCAATTGGAGTTCAGGACTGGAACATCGGGTCCTTCATTGAAATATCTGTGAACTCTTGTGGAAGCAAGTCATCCTCGCTAGAGGGACCACCTATGATGATGATGACGAATAAGCCTTGTGGGATTTTGACCACTGGTAGCATAAAGGTTTTACAATACCATCAGAAAATTACTACTCAAAATGAATACCATCTGCTCAAAACTCAATCACCAAAGACCTTTTCATTTTGCAGCCTCCCTATCTGTGTAACCTCCTCCAGTCCTACAACCCTCCGAGATCTCTGCGCTCATCCAATTTTGGTCTCTTCTGCCTTCCCCCAGATTTTCTTCGCCCCACCATGGGTGGCCGTGCCTTTAGCTGCCTAGGTCCTAAGTTCTGGAATTCCCTCCCTAAACCTCTCCGCCTCTCTACCTCACTCTCTTCCTTTAAGATGTTCCTTAAGACCTACCTCTTTGACCAAGCCTTTGGTCACCTGTCCTAATATCTCCTTATGTGCCTTGGTGTCAAATTTTAACTGATACCCTTTACCAAACTAAAATCTGTCAAAATCTGTCAAACTAAATTATCCATGGATCCCCAGCCTTAACAGCTTTTCAGGGAAAGAGTTCCAGATTTCCACAACCCTTTATGTGAAGAAGTGCTTCCTGACATCGCCCCTGAACACACTAGCTCTAATTTTAAGGTATGCCCCCTTGTTTTGGACCCCTGCCGTGCCCCCCCCACCAGAAGAAGTAGTTTCTCTCTATCTACCCTATTAAATCCTTCAATCATCTCAAACACCTCAATTAGATCAGCCCTTAATTGTTAAATTACAAGGACAGGTTGCATAGACTAAGCTTGTATTCCCTTGAGAAGATTAAGGGGTGATCTAAGTGAGGTGTTTAAGATGATTAAAGGATTTGATAGGGTATATGGAGAGAAACAATGCCCTCTGGTGGGGGTGAGGTGTGTGAGTCCAGAACAAGGACGTATAACTTAAAATTAGGGCTAGGCCGTTCAGGGGTGATGTCAGGAAGCACTTCTTCACACAAAAGACAGTGGAGATCTGGGACTCTCCCAAAAAGCTGTGGAGGCTGGGGGTGAATGTAAAATTTCAAAACTGAGATTGATAGATTTTTGTTATGCAAAGGGTATTAAGGGTTACGGAACCAAGGTAGGTTGGTGATAGATTTAATTGAATGGCAGAACAGGCTCAAGGGGTTGACTGACCTGCTCCTGTTCCGATGTTCTGAAGTTTACAGGATACAGGGTTAAATTTGATCTGACAGAACACTGAACGCAAGTTGCAATTTATAATCCAACAGTTGCAGTTGGACTGGAGAACCATGGAACTTTGTGGAATGGATTCCTGAAGATTTTGAAAGGCTAGAATTTATTCAAGTAGGTGTGGTTTCATTGGTGTGGGAAAAATAAATATGGGTGCTGTTCTTTTGGTTGGGTTTTAAATGGGTGAATCAGTAAATGTGAGCACATGCCAATTTAAACAGTGAAATGGTAATGTGCTTTAAATTCCTCAGAGACTGAAGTTCTTTGGTGTGCATGGTATTAAACCATGCTTTCTTCCCTGCCTGCCCCCCTGATATATTAACATAATTATGGTCCATAAAACTGCAGTTCATGCAACAGAGGTGAATCCTGCCACATTCAGGAGATATTCCTGTAGTACGACAACTTTCTATCTGTGGCCATCATCAGAACCATTGTCAATTCTATTTTTTTGGTGACATTTGATGACACATACTATTTTTTGTAATACAGTATATTAAAATCAGTAAGCAATACAGCTTAATGTTCTCAGCAGATATTTTCCAAACTCTACCTGTTTCTATAATTTTTGAGCTGCTTAATGATGTACTAATTAACCCTTTTGGCAACAGCAACAACAATTTGCATTAAATTGCACCAGGACCTTCACTGGAATGTTACCAAACACAATTTGACACAGCCACATAGTGATATTAGGACAGGTGACCAAAAGCTTGGTCAAAGGGGTAGGTTTTAAGCAGTGTATAAAAGGAGGGAAGAGAGATGAAGTTTAGGGAGGGAATTCCAGAGCTTAGGGCCTAGGCAGTTGAAGTCACCACCATCAATGGTGGATCGATGAAAATCGTGGTGCTCAAAATGCCAGAATTAGAGACGTGCAGAAACCTCGGAGGATTGTAAGGCTGAAGTATGTTGCAGAGATAGGGAGGGGTGAGGCCATGGAGGGATTTGAAAACATGGATGAGATTTTTAAACTTCAAATGTTGTCGGACCGGAAGCCAATGGAGGTTAGCAAGCACAGAGTGATGGGTGAATAGGACTTGGTGCGATTTAGGATATGGGCAGCAGAGCTTTGGACGAGCTCAAGTTTATGGAGAGTGGAAAGTGGAGTGCTGGCCAGGAGAGCACAATTTAAGAAGGTGCAGAGCATTTCTTAGTCAGCAGTGTTCTATAATATATATCTTGACAGGTGATGCTAATCAGAGAGCTCATTTTATTATATTGTACACTTACTCCTCCCTCTACCTAGTTGTGCAACCTCCTCCAGCCCTCAATCCTACAGGCACGCTGGCCCCACTGGAGGCTATCACTTTACTTGCAGTACAGAAGGAGGCTATTTGGCCCATCGTGCCTGTGACGGCTCTTTGAAAGAGCTATCCAATTAGTTCCATTCCCTCTGCTCTTTCCCCATAGCCCTGTGATTTTTCCTTTTCAAGTATTTATCCAGTTCCCTTTTGAAAGTTATTATTGAATTTGCTTCCAACACTCTTTCAGATATAACTGGAGCATATTAGTCAGGTGAGCTTTACTTTCCCTTTTATGGTTTTGGTTTTAGCTGGGTTATTGAGAACTGGGGGAAGGAAAGCCAGGTCTAACTTCTCTGTAATTAAGCAATCAAAGACTAAGTGCACGGCCTAAATTTTGCACTAATTGTTTTCCTCAGTATGCATAGATGTGTTTAAGGAGAAGCTAGATAAATGAGGGAGAAAGTAATAGAAGGACACGCTGATAGGGTGAGAAGTAGAATGGGAGGAGGCTGGTATGGAGCATGAACACCAGTATGGACCAGATTGGTTAGGGCAACCCCCTCCTTGCGATGAATTGGACTCTTCAGAGCTCTGTGTGCCAATTTCTAAGTCGGGGTCTCTAGGGGCAGAGGCAGAGGGAGTCCTAGTTGGGTGTAGGGTGTGGTGGAGGTATATCGGAGAAGTGTATCTATACTTTTACTTTTGTTTGTGCTTAGAACCACTGAGTTTATCAGTCAGCTAGACAAGTTTGGAACCTTGACACTGAAAATTTATCAATCTCAGTTTTGAAATTTTCCAATTGACCCCCATCCTCATCAACGTTTTGGGGGGAGAGTGGTCCAGATTTCCACTTCCCGTTGTGTGAAGAAGTGAACAGCATAGTCCTAATAAGTTTATGCCCCCATTTGAGATTCAATTGAATAGTTGGATGAAGGAAAAGGGGATGAAGGGAGATGAGGAACAGGGCGGGTAAATATGAATAGGGCTATTGGAAAGTAAATGCTGATATGGACTGGTTGGGCCCAAAGGCCTTTTTCCATGTTGTCACTTCCACAGCAGGTAAATTCCTGGGAGCTGTTAACGTTGCTTTGCTGGAAGGGTGACGGGAATCCTGTTTGCTTTTGAAATGATTATACGGGGACTGCATGCTAACGGGATCCTCTCATATTCTGATGCAGCTCAGCTTTCTCTCTCCTGACCTGCCATAAATGTCAGCAGTCAGCAGGTGTTCTCCAGCAATAGTGCAGCGACCTCAATGGTCTGTTCTTATGCTCTTGCTGTACCGAGAATTTCACACCAGCTTTATAAAAGAGCGAGCTTGCATTCTCTATCGCGCCTTATCCGAGAGGGCAGATGGACATGCCTTGCTTTAACATCTCATCCGAAACTGCAATAGGAACTCTGCAGCGGGATTGACATGCAGACTTTGATCTGCTGCAACACTCACTGACTGAAATATGTTTGGCGAACATTTTTTTGTCGATCCTACAAGACTCACGTAGTTCTCGTCTCCTCAAATGACTTGGGACTTGTACGAATCCTAAGAGAACCATGTTCTTGTTTTTCACCCCTGCTGCGTGGAGTTCAAGCTGATTGCATGCAAGACTCCGGGGACCATTCTAAGCTGTGTATCCATTCTTCAAGCACACGGAGGGACACTTCTGGTAATCGAGTTACTGTCCCTGTTTGCTCACTATCCCTATTGAGGCCAAATGTGTACCAGATTATTTCTCTCACCAGCTCCCTGTAGATTGCTCCAAATGCAGCTGAGGCGGGAAGCAACCTCAAACTCAGTCCCCAGAGTTGACACCGAGGCTTATCCTGAGATAATTCACCCGCTGTACTGTCGCTATTATATTAGCTGCACAATAATTGTGGTGAGTCTTAATGCTGGGCCTGAATCCACAAGAGATTTCGAACAGCCTGGTGAGAACCTTGAGTTTTGTTGATCAAGCAAACTATTTGGACAGTTGGTGATGGTGGTGGCGTCAGGTGGTGGGAGCTTGTTATGAAAATTTAAATTTTAAAAAAGTACTGGAAATACACAGCAGGTCAGTCACTATCTGAAAGAAAAAGACAATTTGATAGTTTGGATAGGGCTGTTCATCAGAATTCGGCACCTAGTTCTGATCAAGAAAACAGTAATCCAAGTTTCTGTTTGAGGCTTCCTGACCTGCTGTGTACTCGCAATGGTTTCTGTTTTTACTTCGGATTTCCAGCATTTGCAGTTTTTTTTATTTTGATCAATCAATTGATTTTGTGGGACGGTTGTTGTAGAGGCAAAGTATTAGTAAGAGCAACCATTTCATAGAATCATAGCCATCTACAGCATAGAAAAAAGAAGGTCATTTTGTCTGTGCCGGCCGAAAAAGAGCTATCCTGGCTAATCTCACTTTCCAGCTCTTGGTCAGTAGCCCTGTGGGTTACGCACTTCAAGTCCATATCCAAGTACTTTTTAAATGTGGTGAGGGTTTCTGCCTCTACCACCCTTTCAGACAGTTAGTTCCAGACCCCCACCACCCTCTGGCTGAAAAAGGTTCTTCTCAATTTCAATCTAATCCTTCTACAAATTACTTTAAATCTATGCCCCCTGGATATTGACCTCTCTGCTAGGGAAATAGGTCCTTCCTATCCACTCTATCTAGGCCCTCATAATTTTATGCACCTCAATTAAGTTTACCCTTAGCCTCCTCTATTCCAAAGAAAAAAACCCCAGCCTATCCAATCTTTCCTCATAGCTAAAATTCTCCAGTACTGGCAAAAATCTTGTAAATCTTCTCTGTACCCTCTCTAGTGCAATCACATCTTTCCTGTAATATGGTGACCAGAACTGTACACCGTACTCGAGCTGTGGGGTATCTAGTGTTTTATACAGTTCAAACATAAACCCCTGCTCTTATATTCTATGCCTTGACTAATAAAGGAAATTATCCCGTATGCCTTAACCACCTTATCTACCTGTCCTGCTACCTTTAGGGATCTGTGGACATGCACTCTAAGGTCCCTTTATTCTGCTACACTTCTCTGTATCCACCATTCATTGTGCATTCCCTTGCCTTGTTAGCCCTCCCCAAATGCATTACCTCATGCTTCTCCGGATTGAATTCCACTTGCCACTGTTTTGCCCATCTGACCAGTGCATTGATATATCCCTGCAGTTTACAGCTTTCTTTTTCATTATCAACCACACGGCCAATTTTTGTATCATCTGCAAACTTCTTAATCATGCCCCTTGCATTCAAGTCCAAATCATCGATATATACCACAAAAAGCAAGGCACCAAGTATTAAGCTCTACAGAACCCCACTGAAAACAGCCTTCCAGTCACAAAAACACCTGTTGACCATTAGCCTTTGCTTCCTGCCACTGAACCAATTTTGGATCCAACTGCCACTTTCCCTTGGATCCCATGGGCTTTTACATTTCTGCTCAATCTGCTATGTGGGACCTTGTCACAAGCCTTGCTAAAATCCATACAGACTACTTCAAATGCACTACCCGCATCGACCCTCCTTGTTGCTGCCTCAAAAAAAAAGTTCAATCAAATTGGACAGACACAACCTTCCCTTAACAAATCCATTCATGCTGACTGTCCTTGATCAATCCATGCCTTTCTAAATGACGATGATAATGATGATGATGATTTAAACACTGTCCCTCAATTTTTTCCAATAGTTTGTCCACCACCGAGTTCAGGCTGACTGGCCTGTAATTACTCGGTCTATCCCTTTCTCCCTTTTTAAACAACAGTACAACGTTAGCTGTCCTCCAGTTCTCCACCACCACACCTATAGCCAGAGGATTGGAAAATGATGGTCAGAGCCTCCACTATTTCCTCCCTTGCTTCTCTACAGCCTGGGATATATTTCATCCTGACTTGGGGATTTATCTACTTTCACAGATGCTAAACCCCTTTTAATATTTCCTCTCTGTTTATCTCTCATAATATTTCACACGCTTCCTCCTTAACTACATCATATCATAGGCGATCCTTCAAACGAGGATGACGTGCTTCCACAAGAGTTCAGATGTTTCAACAAAGGACCCAATGTTCCAGTCCTGAACTCCAATTGAGGGGGTGGAAGATGCCTGTGCATGAATTTTTTTTTAACGCGTGGTGACCGTTGCACATCAGCCACCACATGGGCTCGACAGAGCTAAGCCTTTATCCAGTGGTTGAACCAGGATGACTGGAGACCTGCTCTGCTGCACGACCTAGTGCACACACACATCAGTGTGGGCAGGCCCATGCCACCCCTGGGCCCTCAGCTCTTCTGGGCCCCGTACCCTCATTCGCCATACCTTTGCCCACGATGTTCCAGGGCCTGGCGCTCCAGCTCTATTTATAGCCCCGACCTGCGGTGGTGGTCTCACACAGGTCGGGGTTGTCATGTATTCAACTATCATTGTAACCCATGTATAAGCTGACCTAAGTTGTACACCTTGAGAACATTGACCACAAGAGGTGAACTTGTGGGAGACACTCCTAACTTGGACTTTCAGGTATAAAAGGGGAAGCTCCACCCACCTTCATCACTTAAGGTCTTGGTAATAAAGATAACTGGTCACAGAGTGACCTTCTCTTGTATGGGCCTCGTGTGCATTTATACTGTATAGTAAGGACATATCATTGGCGACGAGAAACTGGGATTTAAACCACGTGAGCATGGCCACTAGCAGCACAGAAGAGAGGTACTGTGTTCATGATTGGGACGACTTTATTGAGAGACTACAGCAAAGTTTTGTCATTAAGGAATGGCTGGGACAGGATTCGGCCGACAAATGCAGGGCTCATCTCCTGACGGTTTGTGGATCCAGAATGTACTCCCTGATGAAGGACGTTCTAGCATCAGAGAAGCCGGCGGACAAGACATTCGAAGAGCTCAGTAAGTTGATTGGGGAACACCTTAACCCAGCGAGCAGCATGCACATGGCGAGACACCGGTTTTACATGCACCGGCGACGAGAAGGGCAAAGCGTTCCAGACTTCGTGGCAGATCTCCGGCGACTGGCGAGCCTATGCAAGTTCCCAGATGCATGCAGAGCGGAGATGCTGTGAGACTTTTTTTATTGAGGGCATCGGGCACACTGGGGTTTTCAGGAACCTGATTGAGACCAAAGACTTGACCTTGGAAGCGGTGGCTCTGATAGCTCAGACATTTATCATGGGAGGAAGAGACCAGAATGATGTATGACAAAAATCTTGGCTCAAATACGACAAACAACCAGGGAGTCAACATTGTTAACGCGGCACACAGTTCTCGAGGCAGACAAGGGCAATCGGACATGCACCAGCATGTAGTCGAACCCAAAAGGGGCTAGCTGAATGGCGACTCATGCCATTGCAATGGACAATGCGGCCAGTAATGGGGCCATCAACACCTGTTAATGGTGCGCTTAAGGACAGTTACAGAGACAGTCATACGATCGACTGGTAATGGACCTTTTTGTTTCCAACAACGGGGCCTCCAGCTCATGCTGGAGGTGTGGAGGCAAGCACCCAGCCAAAGCTTGCAGGTATCCGCAATATACCTGCAGAAACTGCAACGTCAGCGGTCACTTGGCGCGTAAGTGCAGGAAGCCTGCAGCCAGGTTGATGTATGAGGAGGACGGGCCTGATGTAAGCCCTACGAGGCCAAATGAATACTGGGGGAAATCGCTGGAAGCTGAAGTTCAGAGAGTTCATGTGGAGCACATATACAGTTCATATACCAGGATGCCACCGATAATGATGGAAGTGCTCCTCAATGGCATCCCAGTATTAATGGAGCTAGACACGGGGGCCAGCCAGTCCCTGATGGGTATCAAACAGTTCGAAAGGTTGTCGGTGTCCAAGGCCAGGAGGCCAAAATTAGTGCCAATTGATGCACAGCTATATACAAAGGAGACCTTTCCGGTGCTAGGCAGCGCCACGGTAGTCGTGATCCACAAAGATTCAGAGAACAGGTTGCCACTCTGGATTGTCCTGGGAGACGGTCCCACACTACTGGGGAGGATTTGGCTTGCTGTCATGAACTGGAAATGGGACGATGTCGATGCAATTTCTTCTGTGGAGCGAGTATCATGCTCACAGGTCCTGGACAAATTTGACTCATTATTTCAATCCGGCATCAGCACTTTCATGGGGGGGCCAAGGTAGTGATTCACAATAAACCCGTACACCACAAGGCCAGAGCGGTGCTGTACGTGATGTGGGAAAAGATAAAATGCGAATTGGATCACCTGCTGAGGGAAGACATCATCTCGCCAGTCGAATTCAGTGACTAGACGAGCCCGATCGTGCCGGTGCTCAAGGCGGATGGGTCGGTCAGGATATGTGGCGAGTACAAGGCCACCATCAATCGGGTGTCACTCCAAGACCAGTAACCCGCTACCGAGAGCGGAGGACCTCTTTGTGATGCTATCCGATGGCAAACTTTTTTCAAAATTGGACCTGACCTCAGCTTATATGACCCAGGAGCTGGCGAGTGAGTCGAAGAAGCTGACCACCATCATGACACACAAGGGGTTGTTTGAGTATAACAGATGTCCGTTCGGGATTCGTTAGGCTGCCGCGATCTTTCAGCGAAATATGGAAAGCCTCCAAGTCGATTCCAAGGATGGTGGTTTTTCAAGACGAAATCCTCATCACGGGTCGCGATACTGAAGAACACTTCCACAACCTGGAGGAGGTGCTACGCAGACTGGACCGGGTAGGGCTGCGACTGGAAAAAAGCGAAGTGCATCTTCTTAACTCGAGGCAGAATTCCTGGGGAGGAGGGTAGCAGCAGATGGGATCAGACCCACTGCGTCCAAAACGGAAGCGATCCAGAGAGCACCCAGACTCCGTAACACGATGGAGCTGCGTTCGTTCCTGGGGCTCCTGAACAATTTTGGTAACTTTCTTCCCAAATTGAGCATGCTGTTAGAGCCACTACACGTGCTCCTACGCAAAGTTCGCGATTGGGTCTGGGGAGACAGCCAGGAAACGGCTTTTGATAAAGCACGCAATTTGTTATGCTCCAACAAACTGTTAATGCTATATGACCCGTGTAAGAAACGTGCGATGCGTCGTCCTATGGAGTTGGGTGCGTGTTGCATCATGTGAATGCCAATGGTCAGTTATAGCCAGTAGCTTATGCCTCCAGAAGTCTGTCCCAGGCAGAAAGGGGCTACGGGATAGTAGAAAAGGAAGCGCTAGCATGTGTATATGCATTTAAAAAAAAAAAATGCACCAGTACCTGTTTGGCAGGAAATTTGAGATGGAGACAGATCACAAACCCCTTACGTCCCTTTTGGCTGACAACAAGGCCATAAATTCAAATGCATTGGCCCGCATACAGAGTTGGGCACTCATGTTAGCCGTCTATGACTACACAATTCGGCACAGACCGGGCACTGAAAACTGCGTCGATGCACTCAGCAGGCTCCCAATAGCCACCACTGAGGGGGCAACTGAGCATGATGCTGAGATGGTCATGGCTGTTGAAGCTTTCGAAAGCGAAGGCTCACCTGTGACAACCCGTCAGATTAAATTCTGGACAAAGAGACCCGCTACTGTCTGGTTTAAAAAAAATGCCACGTACGGGGCATGCCCAGAGGAATTTAAACCATTTCATAGGCGCAAGGGTGAACTCTCGATTCAGGCCGATTGCCTACTGTGGGGAAACTGAGTAGTCATGCCCCAGAGGGGCAGAGAGGTGTTTATCAGAACTTCACAATGAGCATCCAGGCATTGTCATGATGAAGGCAATTGCCAGGTCACAAGTTTGGTGGCCAGGGATAGATGCAGACCTGGAACTTTGTTCGCAGGTGCAACACGTGTGCTCAGCTGGGCAACGCATCCAGGAAAGCCCCCCTTAGCCCCTGGCCCGCCAAGCCATGGTCACGCATCCATGTGGACTATGCAGGTCCTTTCATGGGAAAAATGTTTTTGGTTGTAGTAGACGCCAGTCCAAATGGATTGAGTGTGCCATTTTAAATTCAAGCACATCCTCTGCCACGGTAGAAAGTCTACGGGCAATGTTCGCCGCCCATGGTCTACCGGACGTCTTGGTCAGCGACAATGGCCCGTGCTTCACAAGCACGAAATTCCAGGACTTCATGGCAGGCAATGGAATCAACCATGTCACAACGGCACCATTCAAGCCGGCTTCAAATGGCCAGGCGGAACGAGCAGTGCAGATAATCAAACAGGGGATGCTCAGAATCCAAGGGGATTCCCTACAAAGCCGCTTCTCATGCCTCCTGTTGGCCAATAGATCGTGACCATACTCTCACTCGGGTTCCACCCGCAGAGCTGCTAATGAAAAGGACACAGGTTATCCCTTATACACTCTACTATGAAAGAAATTGTTGAGGGCAGGCGTCAGTCACAATGTGACTACCATGACAGGAATGCAAGGGTGCGATGTATTGATGTCAATGACCCTGTTTTTGTCCTTAATTTGTCAATCTCTACTCTCAATATACGACTCTAACACAATCAGCTCCGGTAGATGTTCCTTTTTTAATAAGTTTTTACTTGCAGCAAGGAAGAGTCTCACTCAGTCAAAGGCTAAGCGACGACTCCCAATATGGTACAGTTTCACAAGGTATTTATACAGTTTAAAAAAAAAGTTATGGTTCCATCCTGTGTATTGGTTCTACCTTTGCAGTCAGCAAAAACAGATAGAGTTAATGATTACCACATCCTTGTCTTGACATTTTACCCAAATGTCTCCTTTGTCAGTGTTTTTGGTGGGCCAATCAGCAATAACTCGATTTTAGGGTGTGATAATGTGCTATCATCGGCTTTGCATTGTTTTAGGATTGTCCAGTTATTTGGGCCCATTTTTTCCATAGTGGTTGATTGGATACTTGGCTTCTTGCCTATTATGGATGAGTTCTGTACAAGAGATAATGGCTGGTAATTTATTATCTCCAGGGGTGAATTGGTGCTGCAACTTTACAACCTTTATCCAGTCCTTCTAAGGTCTGGTATAGCGACGGACTATTGATAATACAGGGGAGCACAACGGGTGGTACTTATCTCAGCAGGACAGTCTTAATGTTATCTGGTGGCTATTAATCAACTACCAGCACTTTCAGTCAGGGTTAGCATGTTTATGCAAACAGACTGTCTGCTGCAGAAGTTTCTGGCAGGACTGGGACTCCATTTTGTTTTATGGCAAAAAGGGTACAAAAAAGTGAAATGCAACTTTAAAAATACATTTCCACAAATTACGCTGCAGGGCCCAAATGGCTTGCAGGCACTGTGATTGCCAAAGAGGGGAATAGAGTTTTGGTAGTTAAACTTACCAATGGACAAATCTGCCGCAAACATGTGGATCAAACTAAAAGGAGGTTCAGCAACACCATAGAAGAAGCAGAGGAAGAACACGATGTAGAGTTTACTCCACCACAGGTGACCGAACACCGGAACCAAGTGGAGGAGAGCCCAGTCACTGTGGGCAGTCCGGATAGGCCTGAGGCACCGCAAACAGCAGACACTCAGGCCAGCGCCCAACAACCGGAGCCCCAACTCGGGCGCTCTACAAGGGAGCGTAAACCACCAAAGAGACTTAACCTGTGATCCCAATAAGACTTTGGGGGGGGGAGGTGATGTCATGTATTCAACCAGCATTGTAACCCATGGATAAGCTAACCTAAATTGTACACCTTGAGAACATTGACCACAAGGGGTGAACTTGTGGGAGACACTCCTAACCTGGACTTTCAGGTATAAAAGGGGAAGCTCCACCCACCTTCATCACTTCAGGTCTCAGCAATAAAGATAACTGGTCACAGTGACCTTCTCTCAAGTAATGGGCCTCGTGTGCATTTATACTGTATAGTAAGGACATATCAGGTGTGGCCCACGATGTCTTAACTATAATGTCCGCATCGTCCCACTCTTTAGTGAAGACAGACACAAAGTATTCACTAACCATACCCATGTCTTCTGTCGCAACACACAGGATATCATTATGATCTCTAATAGGCCTTACTCTTTCTTTAGTTATCTTCTTGCTCTTTATGCATTTATAAAATATCTTTGGGGTTTCCTTGATTTTACTTGCTAATATTTTTTCATGCCCTTTCTTTGCTTTCCTAATTTCCTTTTTTTAATTTCAGCCCTGCACTTTCTATACTCCTTTTAGGCTTTCTGCAGTATTTAGCTCTTGGTGTCTGACAAACTTACCTTTTTTTACTTTATCCTACCCTGTATGATCCTTAACATCCATGGAGCTCTAGATGTTGGAGTCCTACCCTTTTTCTTTGTGGAAATATATTTGCTCTTGTTATGTATGCAATAAAGGTTCAAACTGAGTACTGTTTAACTAAGCAAGGTACAACCTTGCTTCTGCTTCTGCTTTATTTAGGCCCAAACTCTCAAAATGGCTGACTCTCAAAATGGCTGATCTTTTATACCAGAGCAGCACCGGTCTCTCACAGGTTGAGAAGGTCTGGTGCTTTACGCTCCTGGGTTGACCGTCTCAGTTTGGTTCCGGCCTTGGGTCTGTTGTGGCTGGATGGCTGACTTGTTGGGGGTGGCAGTGGCCACGTCAGGAATTGCAAGTCCATTTTTATTGAACAAGTCCATGATGGAAATTCCGGTTTCACCGATGACCCTTGAGTCCATAGAAGGCTGTTGATAGGTTGGTTGGCCGCCGACGGGTTTTTTCGTCCGACTGCTCAGGCTCGTCTGTGTGCCTCAGCTTTGTTTGATCCATGTGTTTCCTGCAAGTTTGCCTATTCTTGAGCTTAATAACACCTACTCTGTTGCCCTCCTTGGCCATGACCGTACCAGCGATTTGGGACCCTGACCATAATTCAACACATATACAGGATCATTAACAAAAATCTCGCGTGACACAGTTGCGCGATCGTGGTACCCTTGTTGACTGTCTTCTGTATTCAACATGATTACTTAAATCCGGGTGTACAAGAGATAACTTGGTCTTAAGATCTCTCCAAGAGTTCAGCAAGCAAGACCCCTCTGAGTGTGTGGGGTCTTGTCCTGTAACTCAGCAGTATGCAAGACAAGCGGGTCTGCAGTGACCCTTGGGTTACTCTCCTCATGCTTTTCTTGATAATTTGTACTGCACGTTCTGCTTGCCTGTTGGATGCAGGCTTGAACTGTGCTGACCTTGCATGTTTTATGCCATTAAGTTTTACAAACTCCTGACTGGTGAAGCACGACCCATTGTCGCTCACCACTATGTCTGGCAGACCACGTGTCGCAAACATGACATTGAGATTCTCTATGGTTGCCATGGACATACTGCTTGACATGACTATGCATTCTATCTAATATATGTCCTTACTATACAGTACAAATGCACATGAGGCCCATGCTAGAAAGAAGGTCACTCTGTGACCAGTAACCTTTATTTGCCAGCACTTAAGTGGAGAAGATGGGTGGAGCTTCCCCTTTTATACCTGAAAGTCCAAGTTAGGAGTCTCTCCTACAAGTTCACCATCTAGTGGTCACTGTTCTCACAGTGTACAACTTAGGTCAGTTTATACATGTATTCAACTGTCTTTGTAATCCATGACACTATCCACTTCGAATAAGCATCCACCACCATTTTAAAAACATCTTTCCCAGGAAGGGACCTGCAAAATCTACATGGATCCTGGACCAAGGTTTGGATGGTCATGACCACAGACTCAGCGGCAACTCCGCTGGTGCTTTGCTGAGCTGCATGCAGGTGTTGCACTGATGCACGCATGCATCCAGCTCAGAATCAATTCCTGGCCACCACACGTGGGACCTGCCGATGGCCATTATCACTATGCCGGGATGTGTGGTGTGTAACTCACACACAAACTTCTCTCTCCCTTTCTTGGGCATTACAACTCGATTGTCCCACAATATGCAATCGGCTTGAATAGACATTTCGTCTTTGCGACGAATGTACGGTTTGGCCTCCTTGCATATTTGCTTGGGTATGGCAGACCAATCCCCTTTGAGGATGCAACCCTTTACCACCGATAATATCGGGTCCTGGCTGGTCCAGGTCTTACCTTGTTGAACCGTGACCGGGGTACCTTCACTCTCAAAAGCATCCATGATTAACATTAAATCTGCCAGTTGTGGCATTTCCACCTCCGGTGTGGGCAACGGCAACCGGCTCAAAGCATCGGCACAATTCTCTGTGCGAGGTCTGTGGCAAACGACATAATCATAGGCAGATAATGTCAGTCCCATCTTTTTGGATGCGGGATAAAACGTTGGTATTGATACCTTTGCTCTCGGGAAAACAACAAAATGAGCGGCTTGTGATCGCTCTCTAATTCAAACCTCAGACCGAACAGGTATTGATGCATCTTTTTAACATCGTACACACATTAAAGCTGCTTTTTCTACCATACTGTAGGCTCTTTCTGCTTGCGACAAACTTTTGGATGCATATGCGACAGGTTGAAGTTTCCCCGACTCATTGGCTTGTAACACGCAACCAATTCCATATGACTATGCGTCACAGGCCAAAACTAAACGTTTACATGGGTCAAAATGTACCAGCAGCTTGTTCGAGGAAAGCAGATTGGTGGCTTTCTTGAAAGCTCTGTCTTGCAATGCGCCCCACCCCAGTTGTTGCCTTTTCTCAATAGCATATGCAGTGGCTCAAGAAAGGTGCTCCATTTAGGTAGGAAGTTACCAAAGTAGTTGAGTAGACCCAGGAACGAAAGCAGCTCTCGCGTTCAGCGGCTTGGGTGCATTTTTGATGGCTTTGATTTTCATGTTTGTAGGTCTGATGCCATCAGTGGCGATTTTCCTCCCAAGGAATTCAACCTCCGTGCCATGAAGACTCACTTCAGATCCATTGTGCTATGCACGTGTGGGTTCGGATCCAATCCTCATTGCCAAATGTTATGTATGCCATAAAGGTTCAAACTGAGTACTGTTTAACTAAGCAAGGTACAACCTTGCATCTGCTTTATTTAAGCCCAAAGTGCCTGACTCTCCAAATGGCTGGCCTTTTATACCAGAGCAGCACCATGTGCGTGCTGCTCAGTGGCCTCCAACAATGACACCATCTGGTGGCTACAAACAGCATGTACATATATGACCGCTCTAAACCCTCCCTATCTCCTCCTTGAATGCCTCCCACTGCTCTGACACTGATTTACCTTTTTAAGTAGCTGTTTCCAGTCAACTTTTTCTAAATCACATCTCAACTTAGTAAAATTGGCCTCCCTAATTGAGAACTTTTACTTCTGGCCTGTCTTTGTCCTTTTTCCTAACTATGCTAAATCTAACTGAATTATGATCACTACTGTAATGTATTTGCTTCATGGGTTCTTTGCTTAAGCATTCATAGTAACACTTTGATATTAAGAACTAGTTGGTTGTTAAGCTTTTATTAATAAATCACATTACGCATTACCAATTCATCCACTACTACCACCAAAATGCTCTCCCACTGATATATCCCTTCCATCTGCTCAGCTTCATTCCCTAAAACTAAGACCAGTACCGCCCCCCCTCTCTTGTTGGGCTTCCCTACACTATGTATTCCATTTAAGTCGTTACAGCTTAAACCAAGACAGAGAAGTACTCAGTTGAAAGGCACAATGGCCTGGATTTGGCAGTCAGTGGCAAAGGAGTGGTGCTCACCATTCACCACACTTACAGCTACCCAGAGACTTTTCATGGGTATTTATACAGCAACTTATGGTAATTAGAGAGCCAGTTTGGCACGGTGCCCTCTACAGGGGATCTGGGACTTGTGCGAGCAGGGAAAGCAACAGCGTGTCTCTCCAACCAATCCGATTGAAGAATCCTTACTGAGACACTTTGCGGGGGGTGGGAGAAATTCCCCAGCGTCCAGATTGGGGGCGGTAACCGGCTCAAGGTGGGACTTCATAAAATATTCTCCTCATCTCCTCCTTAAATCTGTGGCCTCTGGTTACTGACCCTCCTGCCAGTGGAAACAGTTTCTCCTTATTTACTCCATCAAAACCCTTCCTGCTTTTGAACACCTCAATTAAATCTCCCTTTAACCTTCTCTGCTCTAAGGAGAAAAATCCTAGCTTCTTCAGTTTCTCTTTGTAATTGAAGTCCCTCATCTCTGCTACCATTCTAGTAAAGCTCCTCTGCACCCTCCCTAAGGCCTTGAAATCCTTTCTAAAGTGTGGTCCCCAGAATTGGGATAACCAGTGATTTATAAAGATTTGGCATAACTATTTTTTTATTCATTCTGGGATGTGGGAGTTGCTGGCAAGGTCAGCATTTATTGCCCTTGGTGGTGGTGGTGAGCCACCTTCTTGAACCGCTGCAGTCCTTGTGGTGAAGTTACTTCTACAGTGCTATTAGGGAGGGAGTTCCAGGAAGTTGACCAGCAACGAAGGAACGGCAATATATTTCCAAGTTAGGATGGTGTGTAACTTGGAGGTGGTGATGTTCCCATGCGCCTGCTGCCCTTGCCCTTCTAGGTGGTAGAGGTTGTGGGATTGGGAGGTGCTGCCAAAGAAGCCTTGGCGAGTTGCTGCAGCGCATCTTGTAGATGGTACACACTGCAGCCACGGTGCATCGGTGGTGGAGGGAGTGAATGTTGAAGGTGGTGGATGGGGTGGCAATCAAGTGGATTGCTTTGTCCTGGATGGTGTCGAGCTTCTGGAATGTAGTTGGAGCTGCACTCATCCAGACAAATGGAAAGTATTCAATCACACTCCTGACTTGTGACTTGTAGATGGTGAAAAGGCTTTGGGGAGTCAGGTGAGACACTTGCCGCAGAATACCCAGCCTCTGACCCGCTCTTGTTGCCACAGTATTTATGTGGCTAGTTCAGTTCAGTTCTGGTCAATGGTGACCCCCAGGATGTTGATGATGGGGGATTTGGTGATGGTAATGCCATTGAATATCAAGGGGAGGTAGTTAGACTCTTGCCTGTTGGAGATGGTCATTGTCTTGGCACTTGTGTGGTGCGAATGTTAATTGCCACTTAGCCCAAGCCTGAATGCCATCCCGGTCCTGCTGAATGCGGGCATGGACTGCTCCATTATCTGAGGAGCTGCGAATGGAACTGAACACTGCAGTCATCAGTGAACATCTCCTCCACTTCTCACCTTATGATGGAGGGAAGATCATTGTTGAAGCAGCGGAAGATGGTTGGTCCGAGGACACTGCCCTGAGGAACCCCTGCAGCGATGTCCTGGGACTGAGATGATTGACCTCCAACCACCATAACCATCTTCCTTTGTGCTAGGTATGACTCCAGCCAGTGGAGAGTTTTCCCCCTGATTCCCATTGACTTCCTTGCTTTTGTAAGCTATGCCTCTGTTTATAAAGCCAAGGATCCCATATGCTTTTTTACCAGCCTTCTCAACTTGTCCTTCAACGATTTGTGTACGTACAGCCTCGGGTCTCTGTTTCTGCACCCCCTTTAAAATTTTACCATTTAGTTTATATTGCCTCTCCTCATTCTTCCTACCAAAATACATCACTTCACACTTGTGTTAAACAGCATCTGCCATCTGTCTGCCCATTTCACAAGTCTGTCTCTATCCTCCTCACTGTTTACTACATTTCCGAGTTTCATTTCAACTGCAAGTTTTGACATTATGTCCTGTATACCCAAGTCGAGGTCATGAATATATATCAAAAAGACCAATGGTCCCAACACCGACACTTTGAGGACACCACTTTATACTTCCCTCCAGTCTGAAAAACAACCGCTCACCACTATGGCCTTCCTTTGTGCTGTGTAAAGTGTAAAGATAATGTGGGGCTGAAAGGGTTATCACATCCAGTGGCCATGCAGATCGTGAGCAATATATTCAGAAAGGGAAAAATGTCCCATTCAGACTGTGATTTTCACTTCCACCGACAACTATTATTGAGAGATAATTCAGAGCAGGGTGCGTTGCCTCATTTAAGAACAATCAACAGGATGTGAGAAAGCGGAGGGGCTGCAGGGAGCTTGGCATGTCGCTACTTCCAGAAACCCCAGACACAGCGTGATCTCTGCAGTCAGCACCTGCCCAGCTTCTTCATGACACTTGCTCAGCTTGCCCACACGAAGCCAGTCATCTATTCTGATTAAAAGAAGTATCGGGTTAGTCATTAATCTACCACCCACTGACCTGCTGACACTCCTTTCATATTTAACACCAATGCTTCCGAAGCCAGCCACTATTAATGGGCACAAATAACAATCGGGGGGTAAAGGTATACTCCCACAAGACGGCGTAATATTTTATAAACTATTCATGCACGGTTTATAAATAGTAGATGGTGTTAACACAAATTAGATCACCTGCCACAAATGATTTGACAAATCAATTTAACATCTACTTATCTCCCAGATAGAGTGTAATGTAACAATTACGGAGGGGGTGGGGCGCTGGGGGGTTAAGGTAATGTTAAAATCCAATCCACATGTGACCTCCAGGAACAGGTGGCAACCACATTTTAGGGCAATTGATTTTCTTGCTGTCTTAATGCGACAGGGCTCTGGTAAAGCTCTGGAGCCAGCTTAAGGGCTAACAGCAGTGTGCCATCACATGCACAGCCCAAGCACGGCAGGAAGGGAGTGATAGAGAAACGACGGTCAAAGCCAGTCATTTCGACCTGTGGTACAAGTAGACTCTTCCTGGCTTCACGCTCTTTTTTTTTCTCCCCCACACGCGCGCGCACACACACGATAGCTGCTGGTCCGAAGTGTGGTGCAACACTAAGGAAATGGTAGCCAGGGAGTCAATAAATGCGCAATGATCTCAGTTCAAAAGTCTTGATCCCTGATATAATCGAGAGGTCTCAATTAGCAGAAAGGAAAAGGAAACGAGGAAATGCTGGTAAGTTTCTCTCAAACCTTTCTTCATTCTCGTAGTATTGCTGTCCTTTAAAGTCAAGTTAGTGCTTCCTAACAAATTAATTATTTGGATATGTTTGCTGTAGGCACGAGGATGCTTATTGTGCTGTTTGTGCAATTTTATACAAGAAATATTATAATAATGTAATTATTATTCACGAGCAATGCTGGTGTTCACTGCTGTGGAGTATGCTGCTTTTCCAGGAGCATGGTTCAGTTATCAGTTTAATCAGGTAAACTTTAGAACCGTAGCTAATTTAAAATTGACAAAAGACTGAAACTACAGGGCTGCAATCGGAATTATTGCCCACTTCATCTAAGTGAGGTTGCCAAGGCTACACTCAAATCAAATAAGGAAGCATCTTTCCTCTTAAAGTTGAGTTCGGCCTGCAAAAGATCGAATGGGCAGGTGAGCTCCAGCAATAACTACGCTGTGGTGTGGGACTCTACACTCAGATGGACCCAGGATCAAATCCCAGTTTCGATCCATATTCAAATTTTCACCTTGGGGGAGGGGGTAAGTCGGAGGACCTCCTTGTGGGTCTGCTCCTGGGCCTTGGATAAGGTGGTTATCCACAGGTCTGGGTTGGATACGTCCCGTGGAGGGGCGGTGGTCTCTCTGGCTGCCTGCCTCTCTTCCACAGTTCTTACCCACACCCGGGTGGCCCTGGAGAGGGAGCGCGCGGTGTCTGCCGATCGCTTGAGGCCTTCCGTGGCTGGTGGGCACCGCAGGGACTAGATGGCATAGTGGACACAGGCAGCAATAATATTGTTTAAGGTTATAAGTTTTTCCTTTTTTTAATGGTTTAGGTGTGCCCCTCTTAAAAAGGGGGACACTTTTTGATTGGTGTTTGGTTGATGGCATTGGTGCATCTCGGTGTTTCCTTATGGGTTTGATTAGAAGAGGCACGCTCTCTACTACATTGCATAATACTTTATTGTAATTCGAATAAAGCATTGCTATTACACTTGAGTTTTCTCCAGTTGTGTAGCTACACAAAACTTGGGTTAATAAATTTATCACCATCTCAATGTTGCATAACTAACATGAACAAGAAATGTAAAATAAATAAATCCAAATGTAAACTCTTACAGTTCCAAATGTATTGAAAAAGTTTAAAATAATTCTCTTTAAAGTTAAAGGTACAATCCCTTTATCCTAACCACTTCGGGGGCACTTAATATTATTAGTAACAATATTAGCCAATTTAAATGTTTTAATCAAACCAGATTATGTTTTCAACGAGCAATTTTCCATTAACAAATGTGCCTATTTTACGCAGAACTGATAATGTTTCACAATGTGCTGCTGCCTCATAGTGGACTGACTATATTTGCTCATATATATCATTATATATTGTTCCCCCCCCCCCTTCTGTTCTTATTGGGGCAAGGTACCATGGGTGGTCATAACCCTCTTGTTCCTCACCCCGTCACATGTGAGCCTAAAGAGTAAATATTGGCTTCAATCCCTGGGGTGGCAATCCAGCCAAACTCAATTATGTCTTCACCTGACAAAATGATACTTCCAGCAAATGCCACTGGATAAAGATTGGGAGTGGAGACCCTGGCTGGCTGTTTTCCCCTTTTCCCCTAACTTTGGGGCTTTCAGGCTAATAATACCCCAGTGCTGCTGTGGCTAAGATCATCAACTCAGCACTGATCAGGGATTGAACCTGGAACCATGATTTGTATACATAAGAACATAAGAAGTAGGAGCAAGCCTGCTCTGCCATTCAATAAGTTCATGGCTGATCTTCTATCTCAACTCAACTTTCCCACCCTATCCCCATATCCCTTGATTCCCCTAGTCCAAAAATCTATCGCTTTGTCTTGCATATACTCAACGATTGAGCATCCACAGCTCTCTGGAGTAGAGAATTGCAAAGATTCACAGCCCTCCTGAGTGAAGAAATTTCACCTCATCTCAGTCCTAAATGACCGACCCCTTATCCTGAGACTATGACCCCGAGTTCTCAGGGCCGAAATTGCCCACCGCCCGAAACAAGTTTCATCTATCGCTCCTTGAACTGTTCCGGCTCTGGGGCGGACAATCCGGAGAAATTCAGCACTTTGCGGGGTTTTTTGGAGCAAGGCGGAAGTGTTCACATCATCGGGCTGGAACTGCGGTCAGGTCGGAGTAGCTGTCACTTGCGGGGCAGAAATGGGGGCAGGTCAGAGTGGCTGATGCTGCAAATCATCAGCGCCACGCTGATGACGTCATCGTGCTGGCGTGTCACAATGTCAAACACTGGGCCACCAAGGAGGGTTTTGGCCGGGCCAACGGCCTGGCACCCAAGAGGGGGCGCCACCTCTCCTTTAAGGGTGGCCGCGCTGCCAAACCACTTGGGCACCGACAGAAAAAAATGTTGGAGGTACCGACCGGCATTGGCGCCACTCCCACGGAGAAATGTACAAATGGGGCAATTTCTCACGGGCAATTTCAGAAAAGGGTCGCCACCGATCGGTAAGGGGTCGCCGTGTGTACGAAGCGACGGGAAAATGGGTGGAGCGGTCCCCTACACCGCTCCAAAAGTAAAGGAGGGCAATGTTCAAAATGGCGGCAACTCGGCGGCTAGTCCACACCGACCCGTGGCCACTGCTTTCAGGCTGCCACGGGCCTTATGGAAATGGGCAATTACAGCCCCCTAGACACTCTAGGGGGAATGGCCTTTCAGCCAATCCTGCACCAAATTCATATCTTTTTATGAATACTAATCATGATTCCAGTTTCAATCCCTGATCAATGCTGAGTTAATGACCTTAGCCATAGTTGCATTATTATCATGCGGTTTTATCATTATCTCAAGAGACCCTGAATTAGGGGGAAGGGGGTAAAAAGGCAATCAGCCAGGGTTTCCACTCCCAATCTTTCTTGGATGTCAGCAGTGGCTTAGTGGGTAGCACACTTGCCCACTGGGTCAGAAGATTGTGGGTATAAGAACATAACATAAGAAATAGGAGCAGGACTGGGCCATTTGGCCCCTTGCGCCTGCTCCGCCATTTAATAAGATCATGGCTGATCTGATCTTGGCCTCAACTCCACTTTTCTGCCTGTTCTCCATAACCCTTGACTCCCTGTAGTTCAAAAATCTCTCTACATCTGCCTTGAATATGTTGAATAACTCAGCCTCCACAGCTCCCTGGGGTACAGAATTCTAAAGATTCACAACACAGAGGAGAAATTCCTCCTCATCTCTGTCTTAAATGGGTGACCCCTTATTCATAACTCCAGACCCTTGAGCACAAAAATCTAGGCTGACACTCCAATGCAGTGCTGAGGATGGGCTGCAGTGTTGGAGTTGGTTTATTTTGGATGAAACATGAGGTGTTAAACCGAGGCTCCGTCTGCTCTCTCAGGTGGATATAAAAGATCCTATGGCATATTTCGAAGAAGAGCAAGGGGAGTTATCCCCATTGTCCTGGTCAATATTTATCCCTCAATCATCATCACTAAAACCAGATTATCAGCTCATTAGTACATTGCTGTTTGTGGGACCTTGCTGTATGCACATTAGCTGCTGCGTTTCCTGCATTACAACAGTGACTGCACTTCAAAGTAATTCCTTGGCTGTAAAGTGCTTTGGGACCTCCTGAGGTTGTGTAAGGCACTGTAGAAAAACAGCTCGCTCGCTCTTTTCTTTCTTCTATACTGACAAGTTCTCTAAGAATTTGAAACATTTAACCCTCCAAGAATTTTGTACATATAATTAAGGAGCAGTTACCAAGTGAGCCATTAGATGAGCCACCTGAAGAACATTTTAGGATCTGATTTGTATTTTCCAACCTTGCATGCCTGGATGAGGAATTCCATTCAATCAGAGTAAATATGTGAGGTTGGGTTTATTGCATTCATTAGTTGAGTTGGGATGCCTTTATCTGAAGTTAACTGTGCCTCTCATAGTTTTCTCTTCTAATTAATGACTGCTCGGTTGCTAAGTGCGCTATAAGGTACCAAGCCATACAGATGAGGCGGTACCCAGGTTTGAGATCTCATCTGTGCTGAGTTACCTGATCTCATTTGGGGGGAGGCACAGAGCTGCTGGGTTTTGGGGAAGAAACATCTGCTAGGGTTCCTCCTGTGGACGCCTGTCTAGTGTTTGCTGTTGGAAAGTTGTGGATCTCAGATCTGATTTGACTCAGCCACACTTTTGACTATTCTATCAAGGCACTCTGTCTAGGCATAAACAGGAAGATTAGCCACTGAGGTAAGGTGCCAAATAACTGGCAGTGCAAGTGGGATGATACCTCAGGATAGATCACCTTTTTCAGGAAAGAAAATGGAGCAGATAATAAAAGGGAACTCCTTTTCATTAACCCAATGGAGGAGACTGAAAATCATGTCTCTGCTTTTTGTGGGCTGTGTAAAAGCTGTCAGTGCAATCTATCTGGTCACAGTGTGGTCCCCTTCAGGCCCTTTCAAGCAACTTTAAGGGAAGTGGAAAATATTTGGAAAAGAAACAGAGAACTCATAATCAGTAAATTTAGCTCAAGGTGTGTGATTAATCTACCATGTTAAATGAAGTGATCTAATGTTCTGTAAGTGCTGATGAGAGCAACACACGTGCATTTTAGGTTAAGTTGAGCTGCATTGCTGTAGCCTTGAAGCCCATCTGACCTGGAATATTTCTGGATCTGAGAATGCTTCAAGCTTTCATTGGGCTTTTTGTAGTCACTGTTTTCTTCTTGATTAGCAAATTAATTTTGCCTCCACCAATTAAACAAAATAAGTGAGCAATTAAATTGAACCACGTTAGACTAATATATGGTGAAGGGAATTTACAAGTCAAAATGCATGGAATATTTTGAAGCAAAATGCACTTTAAAATGGCATGATTGCTACAATACAAGTGAGAGGAAAACATTACAAGATGAGAATATAATAATTGACAACCATCTTTAATTTTTTAAAAATACGTTCCTCCAGAATTAATATATGGTGCTGTGGGTTTGTGGGGTATCTTTTCATTCCTGGGACCTGTCTTAAAATCCAGCCTACACTCAAGCCTACTGGCTATAAGAACATAAATAGGAACAGGCCCTTTGAGCCTGCTCTACCATTCAATAAAATCATTGCTGATCTTTACCTCAACTCTACCTTCCCGCACCATCCCCATATCCCTTAATTCCCATAGTATCAAAAATCTATCGATCACAGTCTTGAATATATTCAATGACTGAACATCCACAGCCCTCTGAAGTAGAGAATTCCAAAGATTCACAACCCTTTGAGTGAAGAAATTTCTCCTTATCTTAGTCCTAAATGACCCACCCACTTCTAGACACCCAGACAGTGGAAACATCTGCCTAGTACCTGCCCTGTCAAACCCCTTGGGGATTCTATGTACAATACGTTTGGGTAACCTCAAGTTATGGGGGTCTAATTAGCTTGGATGATGTGGAATTGGTATGGGTGGAGCTACGGAATACCAAGGGGCAGAAAATGCTAGTGGGAGTTGTGTACAGACCTCCAAACAGTAGTAGTGATGTTGGGGAGGGCATCAAACGGGAAATTAGGGGTGCATGCAATAAAAGTGCAGCAGTTATCATGGGTGACTTTAATATGCATATAGATTGGGCTAACCAAACTGGAAACAATACGGTGGAGGAGGATTTCCTGGAGTGCATAAGGGATGGTTTGCTCGACCAATATGTCAAGGAACCAACTGGGGGGGAGGCCATCTTAGACTGGGTGTTGTGTAATGAGAGAGGATTAATTAGCAATCTCGTTGTGCGAGGCCCCTTGGGGAAGAGTGACCATAATATGGTGGAATTCTACATTAGGATGGAGAATGAAACAGTTAATTCAGAGACCATGGTCCAGAACTTAAAGAAGGGTAACTTTGAAGGTATGAGGCGTGAATTGGCTAGGATAGATTGGCAAATGATGCTTAAGGGGTTGACCGTGGATGGGCAATGGCAGACATTTAGAGATCGCATGGATGAACGACAACAATTATACATCCCTGTCTGGCGTAAAAATAAAAAGGGAAGGTGGCTATCAAGGGAAATCAGGGATAGTATTAAAGCCAAGGAAGTGGCATACAAATTGGCCAGAAATAGCAGCGAACGTGGGGACTGTGAGAAATTTAGAACTCAGCAAAGGAGGACAAAGGGTTTGATTAGGGCAGGGAAAATAGAGTATGAGAGGAAGCTTGCAGGGAACATTAAAATGGACTGCAAAAGATTCTATAGATATGTAAAGAGAAAAAGGTTAGTAAAGACAAATGTAGGTCCCCTGCAGTCAGAATCAGGGGAAGTCATAACTGGGAACAAAGAAATGGCAGACCAATTGAACAAGTACTTTGGTTCGGTTTTCACTAAGGAGGACACAAACAACCTTCCGGATATAAAAGGGGTCAGAGGGTCTAGTAAGAAGGAGGAACTGAGGGAAATCCTTATTAGTCAGGAAATTGATGGGATTGAAGGCCGATAAATCCCCAGGGCCTGATGGTCTGCATCCCAGAGTACTTAAGGAGGTGGCCTTGGAAATAGCGGATGCATTGATAGTCATTTTCCAACATTCCATAGACTCTGGATCAGCTCGTATGGAGTGGAGGGTAGCAAATGTAACCCCACTTTTTTAAAAAAGGAGGGAGAGAGAAAACAGGGAATTATAGACCGGTCAGCTTGACATCAGTAGTGGGGAAATTGATGGAATCAATTATTAAGCATGTCATAGCAGTGCATTTGGAAAGAGGTGACATGATAAGTCCAAGTCAGCATGGATTTGTGAAAGGGAAATCATGCTTGACAAATCTTCTGGAATTTTTTGAGGAGGTTTCCAGTAGAGTAGACAAGGGAGAACCAGTTGATGTGGTGTATTTGGACTTTCAGAAGGCTTTCGACAAGGTCCCACACAAGAGATTAGTGTGCAAAGTTAAAGCACATGGGATTGGGGGTAGTGTGCTGACTTGGATTGAAAGCTGGTTGGCAGATAGGGAGCAGAGTTGGAGTAAATGGGTACTTTTCAGAATGGCAGGCAGTGACTAGTGGGGTAACGCAAGGTTCTGTGCTGGAGCCCCAGCTGTTTACATTGTACATTAATGATTTAGACGAGGGGATTAAATGTAGTATCTCCAAATTTGCGGATGACACTAAGTTGGGTGGCAGTGTGAGCTGCGAGGAGGATGCTATGAGGCTGCAGAGTGACTTGGATAGGTTAGGTGAGTGGGCAAATGCATGGCAGATGAAGTATAATGTAGATAAATGTGAGGTTATCCACTTTGGTGGTAAAAACAGACAGACTATTATCTGAATGGTGACAGATTAGGAAAAGGGGAGGTGCAACGAGACCTGGGTGTCATGGTACATCAGTCATTGAAGGTTGGCATGCAGGTACAGCAGGCGGTTAAAGCAAATGGCATGTTGGCCTTCATAGCGAGGGGATTTGAGTACAGGGGCAGGGAGGGGTTACTACAGTTGTACAGGGCCTTGGTGAGGCCACACTGGAGTATTGTGTACAGTTTTGGTCTCCTAACTTGGGGAAGGACATTCTTGCTATTGAGGGAATGCAGTGAAGGTTCACCAGACTGATTCCTGGGATGGCGGGACTGACATGTCGAGAAAGACTGGATCAACTGGGCTTGTATTCACTGGAGTTCAGAAGAATGAGAGGGGATCTCATAGAAACGTTTAAAATTCTGACAGGTTAGATGCAGGAAGAATGTTCCCAATGTTGGGGAAGTCCAGAGCTAGGGGTCACAGTCTAAGGATAAGGGGTAAGCCATTTAGGACCGAGATGAGGAGAAACTTCTTCACCCAGAGAGTGGTGAACGTTAGGAATTCTCTACCACAGAAAGTTGTTGAGGCCAATTCACTAAATATATTCAAAAAGGAGTTAGATGTAGTCCTTACCACTAGGGGGATAAAGGGGTATGGCGAGAAAGCAGGAATGGGGTACTAAAGTTGCATGTTCAGCCATTAACTCATTGAATGGCAGTGCAGGCTCGAAGGGCCGAATGGCCTACTCCTGCACCTATTTTCTATGTTTCTAAACATAAATTTGGTATTAAATTGACTATCACCCCAAAATGACCATAAAAATGACTGGTGTGGAACTAAGTGATCACACTGGTGTAATTAAAGTTATTCTGTTGTGCTTTTAGCTTAGCACTTGTGGCTTAGCATAGGCATGATGCACTTGGCCTGTGCTTTACCTCATTGAGGATTCTTGATGCTGTTAATTGGTTAAAAATGTGTAAAAGTATTGTATTACTCAGCACCGATTAGTCCAATTTTGTATTCAAATTGAGAGTGCAATTTCTGTAATGTTCAGGAATCCCTTTAAGGTACTAATTGCTAATACTCGACGCCTCCAATGTCTTGTCAGACTGTTTGTCTGACATTCAGTCTTGGATGAGCCACAGTTTTCCCCAGTTAAATACTGAAGCTATGGTCTTCGGCCCCCACCTCAAACTCCGTACCCTACTCACCGACTCCATATCACTCCCTGTCCAATTGAACCAGATTGTGTGTTCGAATTTGCACCACGTCCCGCTCACCCATCACCCCCTGTACTTGTTGATCTACATTGGCGCCCCCCCCCCCCCCAAGGAACGACTCAATGTTAAAATTCTCAGCCTTGTATTCAAATCCCTCCATGGCCTCACCCCTCCCTATCTGTGTAACCTCCCCCAGCCCTACAACCCACACAAGAACTCTGCGCTCCTCCAATTGTGTCCTCTTGCGCATCCCCAATTTATTAATCGCTCCACTATTGGCGGCCCTGCCTTCAGCTGCCTAGGCCCCAAGCTCTGGAATTCCCTCACTAAACCGTTCCGTCTCTCTCCTCCTTTTAAGACACTCCTTAAAACCTACCTCTTTGATCAAGCTTTTGTTCACCTGTCCTAATATCTCCTTGTGTAGCTCGGTGTCAAATTCTGTTTGATGATTGTTCCTGTGAAGCATCTTGGGACATTTCACTAAGGTGCAATATAAACACAAGTTGTTCACAACCTGAGCATCCTAATCGACCTTGAGCTGACCTTCCAACCCCATATCCTCTCCATCACAAAGATCGTCACCTCTTTAACATTATTCATCCATGTCCTACCTCTGCTGAAGATCTCCTCTATGTCTTTGTCACCACCAAATTTGACTCTACCAATGCTCCCCTGGCCAGCCTCCTATCTTCCACCCTCTGTAATCTTCAGCTCATCCAATACTCTGCTGTCCATATCCTATCTCCCGCCAAATCTTGCTCACCTATAACCGTCTGTCCTCATTGACCTACATTGGCTCCCAGTAACCCAACTCCTTAAATTTAAGATTCTGGTGTTTAAATCTCCTGAATTTGCTCACATTTCCTTATCTCTATAACCTCCTCCACTTGTTTCCCACCCCCATTCATCTAATCCATGTTCTGCTTTCCACCACCCCACCACCAGCAGCCATACTTTCAGCCACCTAGGCTGAAATTCTCTCCCTAAACACCTCTGCCTTTTTGCTTTCCTCCTCCTTCGTGTAACCGATCTCTCTCCAAGATATTGGTCACCCCTCCTAATCTCTCCTTTGGCTCGGCATCCATTTTAATCTGATTACACTTTTGTGAAGCGCCTTGGGACGTTTTTCAACATTGATGGCGCTGTATGAAAGCAAGTTAGAATCCACTTTGTATTTACTCTATTTAGACCAGAGAGCTTTTTTACCAGTTTAGAGGTTGGTTGGCAATACTTGTCTCTATGGAAACCTGAGAACTCACGCATATAATTGCTAAAAGACTGTCTGAAAGAAAATGTCATGGATGATATTATTTGCCCTGTTGGAAGCATATTTAGAAGCACACTTAAATGTTAGTTTGTATATACTTTAAAATGTGTCACAGTATGATTCAGCCAGAATAATACAATATACTGTAAAATTGAAAAGTAAATCTCTCTTCTTGCCATAAATTAAACTATAGGTTTGGGTGAAACACAAGAGACACAAACTATTTCCCCTGGTGAAAGAGTATAAAACAAGCTTTAAAATTACAGCTAAGCTGTTCATGGGAGATGTCAGGTAGCACATCGTCACATAAAGGGTAGTGGAAATCTGGAACTCTCTCCCCTAAAATGCTCGTAAGGCTGTGGGAAAGAGGGAGGGAGGGAGGAAATGTCAAAACTGAGATTGATAGATTTTTGTTAGGCAAATGTATTAAATGGTTAGAGAACCAAGGCAGATAGGTAGAGTTAAGATACAAACATTGAAACATAAGATTCTGAGGGGGATTGACAGGATAAATGCTGATTGTTTCCCCTGGCTGGAGTCTGCAACTAGGCGGTATAGTCTCAGGATAAGGAACCGGCCTTTTAAGACACAGATGAAGAATTTCTTCACTGAGGGTTGTGAATCTTTGGAATTCTCTGCTCCAAAGTGCTGTGGATGCTCAGTCGATGAGCATATTCAAGACTGAGATCGATAGATTTTTGGACTCTGAGGAATCCAGGAATGTGGGGATCGGGCAGGAATTGGAATTGATGTGGAAGGTCAGCCAGGATCTTCTTGAATGGCAGAACAGGCTCAAAGGGCCATATGGACTACTCCTGCTCCTAATTCTTGTATTCTTATGTTCAGCCATGATCTAATTGAATGGCAGAACAGGTTCGAAGGACTGAATAGCCAACTCCTGTTCCGATGAAGGTGATGAGCTAAATTTTCCTTTTATTTTTAACAGCCTGCTAGATAGGACATCTTGGCTCGTATCAAACTGACTTCACCGTAAGATCGTTATCGATTGGGTGGACCACAAAGTAATATCGGTGTAAGGTGTGGAAAGATCCATGGTTCGTTTGGTCTCCCATCCATCTGTAGGAGGATGTGTTCAGGTTAGCTATTTTGGGGATGGGCTGATTTAACAAAAGAACTCTTAAGGACCTTTTCAGTATATGGTTTGGCAATTGAATTCATCTAAAAATAACTTCAATATCATTGTTCAACTTGTAAGCAAATTCTGACTGGAGTTATCTTATGCTACTGTTTGAAGCTTGCAATATGTTACAGTTGTGTTTGAAGCTCGTTGCTTAAAAACAGATGTCTTAATATACATTGTGTATTGTGCCAGAGACCGTGAAATGCATTACTTGCAATTGGAAATCTGATGTTGTAAACAGTGTGATGGTTTCCACAGCCAGCTCACGTTGCTATTGGGGCTAAGCTTGTGCTGCTTC
Organism: Pristiophorus japonicus; assembly: GCF_044704955.1. Classification (NCBI taxonomy): domain Eukaryota; kingdom Metazoa; phylum Chordata; class Chondrichthyes; family Pristiophoridae; genus Pristiophorus; species Pristiophorus japonicus. Next base: position 228,500,092 of record NC_091977.1, on the reverse strand, counting down.
TCACGTTGTGCACCTGCCCTGAAAAGTCAGAGTCCACAGACTATACCATGCGCATTATATGCCACTGCTAAGAGCCCAGACCCGGAGGTTGCAACATTCAAGTTATGATTGACAAATGCAACATAACTTTTTTTTTCTAGGAACTAATTGTTGAAGTTGCTGAAATTTGCTGAGGGATATGTCACTGGTTTGATCCATGGGATGGTAGATGGAATATTTTAATACATCAGTAGTAAAACTCCCAGTTGGATTAATCTAGTCGATGTGTACTTACCCACTTCAGACTAGCTATCATTTTCACCAGTTACTATGGGAACGTAGCAGGTGGCTGGCTAATTCATCTGCAGGTTATGTTTAATTCTGTTTGAAACCTGTTGGTTCTTAAGGGGAAAAAAGATGAGGTACTTAAGGCAGGTGATGAGATGGACAGATTTCACTATTAATATAGAAAAGTAGTTTGTAAGTGGCAACAGTTGGTTAGTTTGCAGTGAGTGCAATTGATTGTCTCACCAATACAAAGAGAACAAACATTGGAGAATAGCTTGAAGCTAAAATCTAAAATTCCAGTCAGATAAGTTAGGATTTTGTGAGGGGAGCGAGTGTGGAAATAGAAAATGTATTCAATTTGAATGAAAACTGAAGAGGGTCAGACTCTTAATAGACAGAGTATACTGGCACTGGGAACAGGTTCCAGATATAGGCTGCCAACTCTGGCTGGATGTATTCCTGGAGGTTTCATCACGTGACCTCCCATTGGTCGCCCAACATATCCAACTTCACACCTCTGCCAATTGGAAAGCGAACAGACCCGATTGGATGATTCAAATCATAGAAACTTACAGCACAGAAGGACGCCATTCGGCCCATCGTGCCTGTGCTCGCTCTTTGAAAGAACAGTCATGCTTAGTCCCACCTACCCCCACTTTTTGTCTGTAACCCTGTACATTCCTCTTCCTCAAGTACCGCACAACTCCCTTTTTAAAATGATTTATGGAATCTGCTTCCACCATCTTTTCAAGTACAGCGTCCCAAATCCTGACAACTGAGTGAAAAAAATTCTCCTCCTGTTCCCTCTAGACCTTTTGCCAACAATTTAAAATCTAGGACCTCTGGTTATTGACCCACTCACCTGATTGGATGATTCTTGACTGTCAGTCAAACAGTCTTTTCTTTGCCACCTCTAATAAATCTTAACTAATTTTCTTTCAAGACACTTGTTTTATCATTTTTAAAGCACCTATGATTCTTTTTCCCTGGGTGTTGCTCGCAGCAGTGTCCTGGAGATTAATCTTCAATTCCTGGAGACTTCAGCTAGTCCAGGCAAATCTAGGCCAATCCTGGAGACTGCAGGTCAATGCTGGAGACTGCAACAACAACTACTTGTATTTATATGGCACCTTTTAATGTAGTGAAACATCCCAAGGCATTTCACAGGAGTATTGAGATAACAAATTTCATACCGAACCGCTTAAGATAAATTACGGTAGATTACCAAAATTTGGTCAAAGAGGTAGGTTTTAAGGAGCGCCTTGAAGGAGGAAAGAGAGGTAGAGAAACGGAGAGGTTTAGTCAGGGAATTCCAGAGCTTGGAATCTAGGTAACAGCACACACAAACAATGGTTGAGTGATTTTATAATCGGATGCTCAAGATGTGGAGGGGGGGGAGGGGGGGGGTGGCGTGGAGAGGAGAGGGCGTGCCAATGTAGGTCAGCGAGCTCAGGGGTGATGGGTGAACGGAACTGGGTGCGAGTTAGGACACGTGCAGCTGAGTTTTGGATCACCTCTAGTTTATGTAGGGTAGAATGTGGGAAGCCAGCTAGGAGTGCATTGGAATAGTCAAGTCTAGAGGTAACAAAGGCGTGAATGAGGGTTTCAGTAGCGGATGAGCTGAGGCAAGGGCAGAGACGGGCGATGTTACGGAGGTGGAAATAGGCAGTCTTATGCTGTGAATATGTGGTCGAATGCTCATTTCAGGTTCAAATAAATGCAGGCTAAGCCTGGAGACTCTAGACCATCCAGGAGGCGTTAACAACCCTATCCAGATATGGTTAATTGTCACAGCCTGCCAGCTCATTTCAACTCATCTATGCCCCTCTTTTTTTTTCTTTTAAAGCGATTTAGGTTCCTTTTTATTACTATAGGCAGCCCCTTAAGCCAAGGTCAGCCAACAACAATGACAACCAATTTAATTACTATCATTGACTGTACCACAGCTCTAGAGTGTCAGGCACATTTTTTCTTTTAAAGTTCACTGCTCAGGACAATCGTATCTCCAGCATCTTTTTAAAAAATTCATTCACGAGTTGTGGGCGTTGCTGGCAAGGCCAGTATTTATTGCCCTTTAGAAGGTGGTGAGCCACCACCTTGAACAGCTGCAGGCTGTTAGGGAGGGAGTTCCAGGACTTTGATCCAGTGACAATGAAGGAATGGCTGATATACGTCCAAGTCAGGATAGTGTGTGACTTGGAGGTGGTGGTGTTCTGATGCGCATCTTGAAGCAGCGCACTTGTAACAAAGTCCCACAACTTCAGATGGGTGAGAAGTCCCTGTTTTTTTTAAAATGTATTGCTACACCTCTTGTGCGATGTTTCAATTTGTGCCCCATTATTACTCTATTACGCAACTTCAAAGCTAATTTGATTTCCACTAATTAAATCCCATTGCATGCATATTAGATATAGGTAATATTATTTCAGTTTAGAAGTTGCATTTGTTTTATGGCTTCATTCTTTATTAATTGCCCCTCTCTTAAAAGGGGTCAGTATTGTTTGGTTGATGTCACTGTGGCAACCCAGTGTCTCCTTATGGGTTTAGCTACAAGACGCATGCTCTTCACTAAAATTGGGTAATACCTTCTTATAATTTTAATATAAAGGATTGCTTTTACACAGTCGAGACTGTTCTTCATTTTACAGATGTGCAGCTACACTTAAATTGGGTTACTTACAAATAATGTTTCATTTCAATGTTGCATAAATGTAACACTTGCAAGAAATTTAAAACAAATATCCGAATGGAAGCTCTTATAGTTTCAAACATATTTAAATGGTGTTTGTTGCTTTTCATGTCAAAATAACTCTTTAAAATCTCTATTCTAATGCTACATTGGTACTTGAGGACAATACAGTGACACAATACATCGAGATAAAGACTTGCATTTATATAGTATCTTTCATGGCCTCAGGACGTCCCAAAGCGCAATACGTTAAACTGAGGCCCTGTCTGCCCTCTCGGGTAGATGTGAAAGATCCCATGGCACTATTTTAAAGCGGAGCACGGGAGTTCGCCCTGTTGTCCTGGGCCAATATTTATCCCTCAACCAACATCATTAAAACTGATTATCTGGTTATGAACCGATTGCTGTTTGTGGGAGCTTGCTGTGAGCAAATTGGCTGCACGTTTCCTGCATTACAACTGTACTTCATTGGCTGCAAAGTGTTTTGGGACGGCCTGAGGTTGTGAAAGGCGCTATATAGATGCAAGTTTGTTCGTTCTTTCAATTGAATAGAATCTAATCAGTACTGATGCATTCATTCATAGTGAGCTGAGCTTGAGCTGAATATGCTCCTGGGATCAAGCAACAAGTTGTGTTTTGAAGTGCTTGCATTCAAAGAGATGGTTGCATTTGAAACAGACATGCATATAGATTCTTGCAGATTGCATTTTCCTGGGTGAGAGGCTGCCATTACACTTTAGACTTTTCTGATTATCTTTTGCTTACAACTGCTGATGGGGAAGTGCCAATTACTGTTAAAACAGGAAGCTGTCTTTGCAGCACTGTGATGATCAGTTAGTAAGCAGGACCACATCAAAGATGACCGGTGCATATTTCATGAAGGTGTACCAGGCAGGGGTTTTAGCATTTCTATCGCTACCAGCTAGCATCTGAGAACTGAATTAAAATTTAGTTGCTCATTAAAGATTTATGAATTTCTTATCAGCGTACTTGCAAAATAAATTTGCTAATTGCTGCCTTCTCGTGTCCATTTTAATTAATGTTGTTCTTTGAGACATAGAAGGACATTGCATTGCGATCAGCAATCTCTGCTCAGGCTAGGGATTGGACATGGGATCTTCCTAGGCTTTATGGTCATATTGAAGACACTGGAAATTTGTGTAGCTGCTTTTAGAAAATAGCTATTCAGTCTCGGGATGTAGACGTCGCTGGCAAGGTTGGCATTTATTGCCTATTCCTAGTGCCTCGATGCATCAGAGTGGCTAACTAAGCCACTTTAACTCTTTACACCAATTTGATTAGAGGGCAGTTGTGACTCGAGTTACACAAAGGCCCAGACTGGGTAAGGACGGCAGGTTTCTGTTCTGGATGAGCAGTCATTTTCTCATTGACTTTGGTCTTCCCAATATTCATTGTTTTCGGTCCTAGGTACTGACTCCATCCCTATTCCCAACTTCTGTCTAAGTATAGATCAGACTGTTCGCAACCTTGCTGTCATATTTGACCCTGAAATGAACTTTCAACCACATATTCGCAGCAAAATTAAGACCGCCTATTTTCACTTCCGTAACATCGCCCATCTCTGCCCTTGCCCCAGCTCATCTGCTGCTGAAGCCCTCATCCATGCCTTTGTTACCTCTAGACTTGACTATTCTAGCGCATTCCTGGTTGGCTTCCCACATTCTGTGTAAACTAGAGGTCATCCAAAACTTGGTTGCCCATGTCCTAACTCGCACCAAGTTGCACTCACCCATCACACCTGTGCTCGCTGACCTACATTGGCTCCCAGTTAAGCAACACCTTGATTTCAAAATTCTCATCCTTATTTTCAAATCCCTCCATGGCCTCGTCCCTCCCTATCTCTGTAATCTCATCCAGCCCCACAACGCCCCGAGATGTCTGTGCTCCTCTAATTCTGCCTTCTTGAGCATCCCTGATTATACTCGCTCAACCATTGGCGGCCGTGCCTTATGTTGCCTAGACCCTAAGCTCAAAGTCCCTGCCTAAACTTCTCTGTCTCTCTCTACCTCTCTTTCCTCCTTCAAGACGCTCCTTAAAACCCGTGTCCGTGACCAAGCTTACCCTATTGTCTCTTTATGTGGGTCGGTGTCAAATTTTTTGTCTCATAATACTCCTGTGAAGCGCCTTGGGATGTTTACTACGTTAAAGGTGCTATATAAATACTTGTTGTTTTCCCTAAAGGACATTAGTGTGCCAGTTGAAATAATTTTATTGCACCAAAGGACTACAAATGTGACGAGCTAACATGAGAATCAATAGTCCAAAATTAAGATCTTAAACTTCCAGCTTTCCTTCTTTATATCTGCAACAGGCGATCTTGTGACCTAAAGAATTATTTATATATCTAAACCCGTTCTCTTGAAAGGATCTTTAATATAGAAAGTGGATCTTAATGCTGCTTTGTTGTGATCTCCAGTTTACCCATAGACTGTCATATAAAATTCAACTGTGTCTAGAGACTCTGAGCTAATGAAGGTCTGGTAATATACTGTCCTGAGTGGCTTGGTGGGTAGCATTTTTGCCTCGGAGTCAGAAGGTTTTTGGTCCAAATCTCACTACAGAAACCTGAGCACAAAATCCATGCCGACATTCCCAGTGCAGTACTGAGGGAGTGCTGCACTGTCGGTGGTGCCGTCTTTCTGGTTGAGACGTTCAACTGTCTGCCCTCTCGGGTGGCTGTAAAAGATTCCATGGCACTATTTCGAAGAAGAGCAAGGGAGTTCTTTCCTGTGTCCTGGGCCAATACTTTACCCTCAACCAGTATCACTAAAACAGATTTGGGGGAGAAATTCAAGTGCGCCCCCTCTGAGGTTAACTTTTAAAAGTTGAAAAAATTAGAGCCAGGTGCTAATGTGTTTAAATTTTTTTTTTAATTTGCCGCTTGATTTAGCACTCCACTTCCTTCCTGGAGCGCAGCAGGCAGGGCAATAGGTGCGCAGCACTGCTGCATTGGAAGGCACCTTCCCTCCCTTTTAAAGGGAAAGGCCATCACTGCAGGCGCTGCAAAGGAAAAACATACCTGGACCTCAATGGCAGCCACGATCCGGTGTGATCAGCCTGATGCACTGCATCAGAGTGCCGGGCTGATAGGTCACGGGGGAAAAGCATCAAAATAAATTCAGAGCATTCCATAATTTTTTTTTACCTACCTTGGCCACCTCACCTTTAAGCAATGCCCCCAAAGTGCCCAGCCTCCTGATGAATGCCGCCTGTAGCTGCCATTGTTTCCGCCCGGCGATGCTGCAGGGGGCGGAACCCAAGTTCGGGTGGGGGCACTACCGGAGCAATACTCACTGCGATTACATCACGATCTCCGCGCGAAGGAGATCGGGGTGCAACGTCTTACCGCCACCACAAGCCTTCTGCCAAATATGGAGGAAGGCAATCTTCTCTCTGCCTGGTCGGTAAGTGCTTAGCACCCCATTATTGCCCCCTGGAGATGATAACGGGAGGCACTGATGGTCAATTTTTAGGCCAAAATCTGCTCATTAATACATTGCTGTTTGTGGGAGCTTGCTGTGCACAAATTTACTGCTGCGTTTCCTACACTACAGCAGTGACTACAATTCAAAAATTGTCATTGGCCGTAAAGTGCTTTTGGACATCCTGAGGTTGTGAAAGGCATTATATAAAAACAGTCTTCCTTTTTTTAATAGCACCTGAAGTACTGCAAGAGGGATGTCATTGGTGAATCTCTTTGGTGTGCTGAGGTATCGCTAACATCTCGAAGTCATAGTCCAGTGTATTGTTTGTTCTGCTGTCTTACAAAGTGCACGCAGATCACATGAGGGCATGAGATGAAACTAGTAAACCAAGACAAAGTAAAGCGGATTTTTCATTCAGTCCCTTGACTCTTTACAAATCTGCCTCGATATGATATCTGAGTAAATGAAAACCCTCTTGGGGACATGGGGAACAGCTAATGATGCTGAATCTGAAACACAATCCAGAGCAATAATCAAGAAACCCCAAAAGTGCAAGAGTCTTAGCAGCACAGGTGAGATGGAAGATCATCAAACTAAATTTCAATGGAGATTACAACACCAGCATAAATCAGTCTGCCCTGATTTTCCAAAACTAACTCATCATAGGCAGTCCCTCAAAATCGAAGACTTGCTTCCACTCTAAAAGTGAGTTCTCAGGTGACAGTACAGTCTAATACGGGAATTACAGTCTCTGTCACAGGTGGGACAGACTGTCATTGAAGGAAAGGGTGGGTGGGGAGTCTGCTTTGCTGTGCGCTCCTTCCGCTGTCTGCGCTTGGCTTCTGCATGCTCTCGGCGACGAGACTCAAAGTGCTCAGTGTCCTTCCGGATGCTCTTCCTCCACTTAGGGTGGTCTTAGGCTGAAACTAACTAACCCATGGGTGACGAGCTCCTGCTGTCTGGTCATAGGTTCCATTGAAGAAAAAGAACCAAGCACATCAAATGCGACTAATCAACGTGATAATGACCAGATAATCTGCTTTAGTGATTTTGATTGAGGGATAAATATTGGCCAGGACACCGTGGAGAGCGCTCCAGCTGTTCGAAATAGTGGCTGTAGGATTTTTGCACCCACTGGAGAGAGCAGACTGGGGCCTCAGTTTAGCGTCTCAACTGGAAGACGGCAGCTAAGCTATATTTTGCATGATGGGTGTATACACATGTGGAAACCACTAGTCCCACAGGCAAGAATAAATAATATACAAAGTAACTCAAGATTCCAGAAATTGAAGATGTGGCAGGGATGGAGGAGAGAGGCTAAACTATGCAGGAGGAGTGAGGCATCTTGAGTTGGCCTGCAGTGAGAAAACACATTGAAGAATGTGAGTGATCATTAAAAGCTATTTATTTGATGATTTTTATGCTGTGCCAAGTCTAACCGATAATGGATTGTGTTATTACAGGTGCGACGTCCAAAATCCGGAGTTCTGGACATCGGGCCGATCCGTGGTGGGGTTGTTCGAAAAATGTTCCAAAATCCGGACAACCTCACCTTGGCCCCCCAGCCTCAACGCGACCGACCCCCCCGCCCCCTCCACCTCCCCTACCCTACCTACCTCGGCCCAGCAAAGACGTTCCAAAATCGGAAATATCCAGAACGGCCTCCGTCCCAAGGTTTCCAGATTTCGGACGTCACACTTATATTCTATAATCTGAATTCCCACCTATATATCTTCAGTCACAGGTGCTGAATTGTCCTAACGAGTAATGAGGGGATGGTGGCAACTTGGTAATGCCGTGGCTCAGTGGGTAGCACTCTGTCCTTTTGAATCAGAACGATGTGGGATCAAGTCTCGTTCCAAAGAGTTGAGCACAAAATCTAGGCTGACACTCCCAGTGCAGTACTGAGGGAGTGCTGCACTGTCGGAGGTGCTGTCTTTCGGATGAGATGTTAAACCGAGGCTCTGTCTGCTCTCAGGTGGATGTAAAAGATCCCATGGGTCTATTTCAAAAAGAGCAGGGGAGTTATCCCCGGTGTGCTAGCCAATATTTATCCCTCAACCAACATCACTAAAAACAGATTATCTGGTCACTTATCTCATTGCTGTCAGTGGGACCTTGCTGTGTGCAAATTTGCTGTTGCATTTCCCTATTTTACAACAGTGACTGCTTCAAAAAGTACTTCATTGGCTGTAAAATGGTTTGGAATGTCCTGAGCTCATGAAAGGCCCTGTATAAATGCAATTCTTTCTTTCCATGTTGATTTAAATCTGTCATTATAGCAATGATATTTGCTAAAAAATGAAAGGTGGTTGTAAGATTTGGGAGTATCTGTTGACATTTTAGTAACGAAGAGGATTTTTAGGTGATATTCAAAATTTGGGGGTTGAAAATCAGGAGGTTTAATAATAGGCAGGAGATCAGCTCCACATGATTGTCTCCATCAGGTTGGTAATGAAAATCTACTCCATGATCACTATCAAAGCTGATGTAGAAAGATCTTTATTGTGAGGTCAAGGCACACACACTCTTTTACCACCATCTTCAAAAATTAGCTGGCCAGTCTTAAAGTGTGGTTTCTGGCTTGCTGGTGTCCTTGCCCTTTAACTGAATGCCAGTGAGTGATTCAGATCTCTTGCTGAGAAATCTGTTCTTTGGCGGCCTTTTTAGTGGAATAGACTGTAATAAAGAAAGACTTGCATTTAAATAGCACCTTTCAACCTCAGGCCATCCCAAATAATTTATTGCCAATGAAGTACTTTCTAAATTGTGGTCACTGTTGTAATGTGGGAAATGCGGCAGCCAATTTGTACGCCGCAAGTTCCCACAAGCAGAAATGTGATAATGACCAGATAATCTGTTTTAGTAATGTTGGTTGAGGAATACATGATGGCCAGGACATCGGGGAGAATACCCCTGCTCTTCTCTGAATAGTGACCGTGCGATCTTTTGTGTTCAGAGGGCAAGCGGGGCCTCGGTTTAACGTCTCATCCATAATCCCACTCCCTCAGCACTGCACTGGGAGTGTGAGCATGGATTATATGCTCAAATCTCTGGAATGGGACTTGAACCCACAACCTTCTGATTTAGAGGTGAGAGTGCCACCCACTGAGCCATGGCTAACACCATCTATTAAGTATATGTGGTGCAATAAAGATTAGTTTTTTTTCTTCCTTTGACACATGCAGAGCAATTTCTTTGCAGCACGAAAATAATGAATGATTAAAGACATTTTGACCTTGGCTGTCTTTCAATGGAAATGAGTTCCTTTATTCAGAAATAAATTAGCATAATTTTGTGAGGGGTGGTTTTCTGAAATTATGCAGAATTCCAGCCATCGGGAGCATATATCCCAATGATTTTCCGTCTCTTAAAATAAATCTGTGGGGAATATGCTGGGATTCCCAATATACGCTTCCCTTGGGAGGTGCTCCATGCTGGGAGTACAAGTTTGTAAAATCACCCACAAAATATATTGGTTTATCAGTTTGTGAAATGTCTGTATTTTGCTACTTTACTGAGGTTGTTAACCCATTTAAAAAGCAACAGGTCAATTACTATGGGGGCGAATTTCTGCCAGAGATTTCTCCCCCTCTCCCACCAGAACGTCTATTGAAGATCAGCTGAATGCCTGCAAACCTCACAGTTGTGGTGGGAGATCTCATGCAGAAATTCCAGGCTTTTGTTAAACAAGCAAACAGAGGAATTTCCAAAATGCATTCAGCAAATTTTTTTTGTTCATTGAATTTAAAATTATTATCCCTCCATTGCCTCGCCCCTCCCTGTCTGTGTAATAATCTCTAACCCTGAGATTTCTTCACTCCTCCAATTCTCCCATCTTGCACATCCCTGATTTTAATCGCTTCACCATTGCCGGCCGTGCCTCCAGCTGCCTAGGCCATTAGCTCTGGAATTCCCTCTTCAATCTCTCCGTGCCTCTCTTCTCCTTTAAGATGCACCTTAAAACCTACCTCTGGGCAAGCATGCCTGACTGTATCTCCTTATGTGGCTCGGTGTCAAATGTTGTCTGGGGTTGCAGGTAATATATTAGCATGGATAGAGGATTGGCTAACTAACAGAGAACAGAGTCAGGATAAATGGTTCATTCTCTACCATAGGCAACCAGTAACTAGTGGGGTGCTGCAGGGATCAGTGCTGGGACCCCAACTATTTACAATCTATATTAATGACTTGGAAGAAGGGACTGAGTGTCACGTAGCCAAGTTTGCTGATACAAAGATGGGAGGAAAAGCAATGTGTGAGGAGGACACACAATCTGAAAGGACGTAGACTGGCTAAGTGAGTGGGCAAAAATTTGGCAGATGGAGTATAATGTTGGAAAGTGTGAGGTCATGCACTTTGGCAGAAAAAAAAATCAAAGAGCAAGTTATTATTTAAATGGAGAAAGATTGCAAAGTGCTGCAGTACAGCAGGACCTGGGGGTACTCGTGCATGAAACACAAAAGGCTAGTATGCAGGTACAGCAAGTGATCAGGAAGGCCAATGGTATCTTGGCCTTTATTGCAAAGGGGATTGAGTATAAAAGCAGGGCAGTCTTGCTACAGCTATACAAGGTATTGGCGAGGTCACCTGGAATACTTCGGGCAGTTTTGGCTTCCATATTTACAAAAGGATCTACTTGCTTTGGAGGCAGTTCAGAGAAGGTTCACAAGGTTAATTCCGGGAATGAGGGGGTTGACATGAGGAAAGGTTGAGTAGGTTGGGCCTCTACTCATTGGAATTCAGAAGAATGAGAGGTGATCTTATCGAAACTTATAAGATTATGACTGGGCTTGACGATGTGGATGCAGAGAGGATATTTCCACTGATAGAGAACTAGAGGGCATGATCTTAGAATAAGGAGCTGCCCATTTAAAACAGAGATGAGGAGAAATTTCTTCTGAGGGTTGTAAATCTGTGGAATTTGCTGCATCAGAGCTGTGAAAGCTGGGACATTGAATAAATTTAAGACAGAAATAGACAGTTTCGTAAATGAAAACGGGTTATGGGGAGTGGCCGGGGAAGTGGAGCGGAGTCCATGATCAGATCAGCCATGATCTTATTGAATGGTGGAGCAGGCTCGAGGGGCCGTATGGCCTACTCCTGCTCCTATTTATGTTCTTCTGTTTTAACACTTCTGTGAAGCTCCTTGGGATGTTTTACTCTGCATAAATGCAAATTCTTGTAGCAAATAAACTCCAGGATAGGATGAATCAGGACTGTATGTGAGAAGAAGCTCGTGATTTACAAATCCCCATGGGGGGGGGAAATTTTTTTTAAAAGAGCCACATGCATCTGTCTGTGATGAAGGCAATGTCTCTTTCCTTGTTCTCTGGTGGGTGGAAGCGTGTCGATGCACGCTGGGAACCAGAAGTCTGGTTTTTAAACACACATTTAAAACATTGTCCACAGGAAAATACTGATGGCCAAACAAAAACAAAAGCTACTTTCATTCGAAATAAATGATAACTGTTGCAGCAATGCGACACCATGACTGCACAGAAGAATGGGCTACCTGATTGCTCTGTTTTATATGATGCCATTAGATTCCTTAGTATTAGTTAGCTGCTGCCTTTCTGTTGTAGCCCAACAAGGAGGAATGTTTAACTCAGTGAAATAATTGCCCCAATATATGCAGGGTAGAGGTAGATGCTATGCTCATAATAGAGGATGAAACTGTGTACAATGAGCAAGTGTGACCTTAGCTCCTTTTTAATAAGATTCCAGAGTGCAGGTAACCTGTGGGCGGCCTGCTTATATGCTGGAATCCCTTGGGACTCCAGCAGGTAGGCCCTCTGGTGGTAATGTAATACAGGTTACAAAGGGTTAAATACATAAGATCACTCTCCCGTGAAGTCAACAATACACTTATTTACAAGGTGAGATGATTTGGGGCTTTTCGCTCCCTTGTCGATCGTCTTGGTACAAATGCAGGTGTGGGTGATTTGGTTAGTTCTTCACTGGGCTGTTGGGCAGCCGGCCTTGGCGGGCTGCTGGGGATGGTGAGTTCAGCTTCGTGGTCAACCATGATGTCAGTTGCCGTGTGTGTGTGTGTGTGTGTGTGTTGGAGGGTCAAAGTTGGTGGTGTCTTCTTCGAGTTGTTCGTAGCTGTTGGTGAACCGCAATTTGATTTGGTCCAAATGTTTTCTGTGCGTTTGTCCATTGGCCAATTTGACCTGAAACACCCAACTCCCCTCTTTGGCTGTGACTGTGCCAGCGAGCCATTTGGGACCATGTCCATAATTGAGCACAAACATAGCATCATTGATCTCTCTAACGCGTGACAAATTTGCGCGGTCATGGTACACACTTTGTTAATGCCGCTTGCTCTCCATGTGATCATGGAGATCAGGGTGGACCAGAGAGAGCCTTGTTTTTAGCAGCTCATGAGCAGCTTGGCTGTGGGAATCCCGGTGAGTGAGTGTGGTCTGGTGTTGTAGCTGAGCAGCACTCGGGATAGCTGGGTCTGCAGGGAGCCTTCCGATACACGTTTCAAACTTTGCTTGATGGTCTGAGCTGCCCGTTCAAGCCTGCATCCAATGGCCAGGCAGAACGGGGAAGATGTGACGTGCTTGATCCCATTGCGGGTCATGAATTCCTTGAATTCAGCACTGGTGAAGCACGTCCTAGTCAGCGACAATGGGCCATCAGGCAAGCCGTGCGTGGCAAACATGACTCGTGAGGCTTTCAATACTGGCCGTGGACGTGCTTGCAGACATTATCGTACATTCAATCCATTTTGCGTAAGCGTCCATGATAACCAAAAACATTTTGCCTAGAAATGGGCCCGCATAGTCCACGTGGATCCTCAACCACGGTTTGGAGGGCCACGACCCCAAACTTAGTGGTGCCTCTCTGGATGCATTGCTCAGCTGAGAGCAAGTGTTGCACTGGCGCATGCATGACTCTAAATCTGAGTCGATGCCAGGCCACCACACGTGAGATCTGGCTATGGCTTTCATCATTACAATGCCTGGGTGGGTGCTGTGCAGTTCACATGAACATATCTCTGCCTTTCTTGGGCCAGACCACGCGATTGCCCCACAACAGACAGTCCGCCTGCAGGGACATTTCGTTTTTGCGCCTGTGGAGCGGCTTAATCGCCTCCTGCATCTCCGCTGGGACACTGGTCCAGCTCCCATGGAGGACAGTTTTTTTTATAAAGGACAGTAAAAGATCCTGGCTGGTCCAGGTCCTGATCTGGCGTGCCATAACGGGGGACTTTTCGTTCTCGAATGCCTCCATGATCATGAGCAAGTCCGCTGGCTGTGCCATTTCCACCCCGGTGGTGGGCAATGGCAGCCGACAGAGCATCTGCGCAGTTCTCTGTGCCCGGTCTGTGGCGGATTACATAGTTGTGTGCCGACAGCTTGAGCGCCCATCTTTGGATGTGGGCAGAGGCATTGGTGTTAATCCCTTTGCTCTCAGAGACAGCGATATGAGGCCAAATAAGTACTGGTGCATTTTTTTTTAACCCCGTAAACGCATGCCAGAGCCTCTTTTTCAATTATGTTGTAGGCCCTTTCGGACTTGGACAAACTCCTGGACGCATAAGCGACCGGTTGCAAGACCCCCGATTCGTTAGCCTGTTGTAACACACACCCGACCCCGTATGACGATGCATCGCAAGCTAACACTAATCTTTTAGAGAATGATGTTTGATGTGTGCAGGAGCAGATGTGGTAGCCCAACTTTTGTATCTATTTCATTGTGATTTCTTAGAAGGCGGTGAAATGAACATTGGATTTAGAAACCGGCTTGCTTTTTTAAGATGGTCCTTTTTTGTTAGGATCAGAGTCCAGTGTTGCAGAGAGGTTTCTGGAAATTTCCAAAATGTAAATTGGATAGTAATGATTTCCAACCATTTATTTCTGTGACTGGAGGTGTAGATGTTTGGGTTTTCAATTCATTTTTCATCTACAAAATGAATTCTAGAACTTGGAACCATGATCCCAACCCAAGATCCAGATGGGAGCCCCTGGAAGGGGACTTGTGGTCCGGCCATATTGGGATGGGGGTCTCTGGGTCTGGCAGTATTTTTAAGGGAGCCCCTGGTCTGGAATCACAGGAAGGGAGGTCCCAAAGTTCTTAGAACATAACATAAGAAATAGGCCATTTGGCCTCACGAGCCTACTCCGCCATTTAATATCATGGCTCATCTGATCATGGGCTCAACTCCACTTCCCTACCTGCTCCCCGTAATCCTTTATTCCCTTTATCACTCAAATCTGTCTATCTCTGCCTTAAATATATTCAATGACCCAGCCTCCTCAGCTCTCTGGAGCAGATAATTCCACAGATTTACAACCCTGAGAAGAAATTCCTCCTCATTTCAGTTTTAAATGGACAGCCCCTTATTCTGAGACTATGCCCCCTAGTTTTAGTTTCCCTGATGAGGGGAAGTATCCTCTTTGCACCAACCTTGATCACCTCTCATTCTTCTGAACTCCAATGAGTATAGACCCAACCTATCTTCATAAGTCAACACCCTCATCTCTGGAATCAACCAAGTGAACTTTGTCTGAACAGCCTCCATTGCAAGTATATCCTTCCTTAAATACAGAGACCAAAATTGTACGCAGTACTCTAGGTGTGGCCTCACCAATACCCTTGTATACTCCACCCCCTTGCAATGAAGACCAACATTCCATTTACCTTCCTGATTATTTGCTGTGCCTGCATACTAACTTTGTGTTTCATGTACAAGGACCCCCAGGTCCTTCTGTACTGCAGCACTTTATAATTGTTCTCCATTTAAGTTATAATTTGCTTTTCTATTTTTTTCTGCCAAAGTGGATAACCTCACATTTTCCCACATTATACTCCATCTGCCAAATTTTTGCCCACTCACTTAGCCTGTCTATATCCCTTTGCAGATTTTTTTGTATCCTCCTCACAATTTGCTCTCCCATCCATCTTTGTATCCTCATCAAACTTGGCTACATTACACTCGGTCCCTTCATCCAAGTCATTAATATAGATTGTAAATAGTTGAAGCCCCAGCACCGATCCCTGTGGCACCCCACTAGTTACTGTTTGCCAACCAGAAAATGACCCATTTATCCCAACTCTCTGTTGTCTGTTTGTTAGCCAATCCTCTAGCCATGCTAATATATTACCCACAACCCTGTGAACTTTTATCTTGTGCAGTAATCTTTTATGTGGCACCTTATTGAATGCCTTCTGGAAATCCAAATGCACTACATTCACTGGTTCCCCTTTATCCATCCTGCTCATTACATCCTCAAAGAACTCCAGCAAATTTGTCAAACATGATTTCCCTTTCATAAAACCATGCTGGCTCTGATTGAATCATGCTTTTCCAAATGTCCTGCTACTGCTTCCTTAATAATGGACTCCAGCATTTTCCCAACGACAGATGTTAGGCTAATTGGTCTATATTTCCTGCTTTTTGTCTGCCTTCTTTTTTAAATGGGGGCGTTACATTTGCGGTTTTACAATCCACTGGGACCTCCCCAGAATCCAGGGAATTTTGGTAGATTACAACCAATGCATCCACTATGTCAGCAGGTCAGGCATCATCTGTGGCGAGGAAGCAGAGTTAATGTTTCGGGCCGATGACCTTTCGTCAGAATGGAATGTTCTGACGAAGGGTCATCGACCTGAAACATTAATTCTGCTTCCTCTCCACAGATGCTGTCTGACCTGCTGAGATTTCCAGCATTTTGTTTTTTTATTCCAGATTCCAGCATCTGCAGTATTTTGCTTTTGCATCCGCTATCGCTGCAGCCACTTCTTTTAAGACCCTGGGATGCAAGCTATCGGGTCCAGGGGACTTGTACAGCTTCAGTCCAATTAGGTTACCGAATACTAGTTCTTTAGTGATAGTGATTGTGTTAAGTTCCTCCCTCCCTATAGCCCTTTGATTATCCACTTTTGGGATGTTTTTAGTGTCTTCAACCAAAATATTTGTTCAAAGTCTATGCCATTTCCTTGTTCCCCATTATTAATTCCCCAGTTTCATCCTCTAAGGCACCAACATTTACTTTAGCCAATCTTTTCCTTTTTATGTAACTGTAGAAACTCTTACTATCTGTTATATTTGGTGCTAGTTTACTTTTATAATCTATCTTCCCTCTCTCATTTGTTTAGTTCTTTGCTGGCTTTTAAAAGTTTCCCAATCCTTTGGCCTCGCACTAGTCTTGGCCACTTGGTATGCCCTTGTTTTCAATTTGCTAACATCCCTTATTTCCTTAGTTAGTCACGGATGGTTATTCCTTCTCTTGCAGTCTTTCCTTCTCATTGGAGAATAGTTTTTTGAAAGTTATGAAATATCATCTTAAATGTCTGCCACTGCTCTTCAACCATCCCACACTTTAATCTATTTTCCCAATCCACTTTAGCTAACTCTTTCTTCATACCTTTGTAGTCTCCTTTGTTTAAGCTTAGGACACTGGTTTGAGATCCAACTGAATTTGAAATTCAACCATGCTATGGTCACTCATTCCTAGCGGATCCTGTCTCATTACACAGTACCAGGTCTAAGATAGCCTGTTCCTTGGTTGGTTCCGCAACGTACTGTTCAAGGAAACTCTCCTGAATACACTCTATGAACTCTTCCTCTGTCCAATCAATATAAAGGTTAAAATCACCCATGATTATTGCCATTCCTTTTTTACAAGCCTCCATTATTTCTTGATTTATGTTCCGTCCAACTGCAGCTACTGTTGGGGGGCCTATAGACTATGCCCACCAGCGACTTTTTCCTTTATTATTCCTTGTCTCCACCCAAACTGAGGTGGAGGTGGATTCTAGGAATATTGAGGCAGGTTATAGTATGCGGAATAACTGGAAGAGGGGTCCTGGGATCTGTGAGCATTGAGTAGGGTGGTCTAAAGGTCTGGGAATATGGTCTTGGGGGTGGATCCAGATCCCACATCTCTCCCAATTATTATAGATGCCAAAACCTACCTCTATGATCCTAGGCCTGTTTCTGTGCTGTATATTCTAAGTAATTCTATGAAAGCGTCATAAACTGACTTTGGCCTCTTTATAAATTATCAGTCCCCAAACCTCACCCTGCTCCCACCCACCGCCTTGTCCTGTCTGCAGACCCATTTGCACTCTCGGTTCCTGACTTCATGTTCCTGCTTTAAAGCACCTGAGGCTAAATTTTCTCAAAGTGGAATCGGCTGGGTGTGAGCATCTTGACACTGATCCTGACATGCAATGTTTACTCTTTTAGTGCGCTATTATCGAGCTTGCATGATTTATACGGTTATTAAGAAATAATGAATTTCCATAAATAAACAAAAATTACCCCATAATTCATATGGGAAAATTCCGAGACTCAGAAATGGACCACAAGAGAAATGGCTAAATAAAATTTAAGAGCAACGCAGAGGCACTTAACTAACAAATTTAAAAAAATCCATTCTTGCTAAACAATCTTATTGATGGAAAAAAGAAGGAAGAAACCACATTCATAGATGTAGTTTGTCTGAGCCCCTCACAACAGAACATAGGAACAGGAATAACTCATTCAATGAGATCTCTTTTTTTTTTCATGCGTTCCTGGGATGTGGGTGTTGCTGGCAAGGCCAGCATTTTTTTTTTTATTCGTTGCCAATCTTTCCAATTCTTTGTCAAATCACAAACGCCAGAGGTCATCTTGCACACATCAAGGATCACTCTGCGCCAATGCTCTTAGCCAAAAGGCCTAGAGCCACTGCACCGTTCCTGGAAGTACTGCAATACCAGGTTCGTGCCATGGAGGTGGATGGGTCAGGTCCCCCCACACACCTCCGTGGAGGTGGATGGGTCAAACCACCCCACCCACCTCCTATTTCCAAAAAGCATAGGAGAATCACCTTCCTGATCCAGGGAGAACCACGTTGGGGTCATGGTTACTCCCCTGTCAGGTCAGTTACGCATGATCTTAGCCAAAAGGCCAGCATTTATTGCCCATCCCTAATTACTCTTGAGATGGTGGTGGTGAGCTACCTTCTTAAACTGCTGCAGTCTGTGTGGTGAAGGTACTCCCACAGTGCTGTTAGGGAGGGAGTTCCAGGATTTTGAATGGTGAAATATTTCCAAGTAAGGATGGTGTATAACTTGGAGGTGGTGGTGTTTCCATGCGCCTGCTGCTCTTCTCCATCTAGGTGGTAAAGTTCGTGGCTTTGGGAGGTGCTGCTGAAGAAGCAGTGACAAGTTGCTGCAGTGCATCTTGTGGAACACACTGCAGCTATGTTGCACTGTGGTGGAGGGAGAGAATATTTAAGGTGGTGGATGGGGTGCCAATCAAGGGGGCTGTTTTGTCCTGGATGGTGTCGAGCTGCTTGAGTAGTGTTGGAGCTGCACTCATCCAGGCAAGTGGAGAGTATTCCATCACACTCCTGACTTTTGCCTTGTAGATGGTGGAAAGGCTTTGGGGAGTCAGGAGATGAGACACTCACCGCAGAATACCCAACCTCTGACCTGCTCTTGTAGGCACAGTATTTATGTGGCTGGTCCAGTTAAATTTCTGGTCAATGGTAACCCCCAGGATGTTGATGGTGGTGGATTCGGCAATGGTTAAGCCAATGAATATCAAGGGGAGCTGGTTAAACTCTCGCTTGTTGGAGATGGTCATTGCCTAGTTCTTGTGTGGCGCGAATGTTACTTGCCACTTTTTAACCCCAGCCTGAATGTTGTCCAGATCTTGCTGCTTGCAGGTATGGATTGCTTCATTTTCTGAGGAGCTCCGAATGGAACTGAACACTGCAAACATCCCCACTTCTGACCTTATGATGGAGTGTAGGTCATTGAAGAAACAGCTGAAGAGGATTGGGCCTAGGACACTGCCCTGAGGAACTCCTGCAGTGATGTTCTTGGGCTGTGATGAGGTCTGGAGCTGAGTGGCCCTGGAAGAACTCAAACTGAGCATCAGTGAGCAGGTTATTGGTGAGTAAGTGCAGCTTGATAGCACTGCCGACGACACCTTCCATCACTTTGCTGATGATTGAGAGTAGACTGATGGGGCGGTAATTGGCTGGATTGGATTTGTCCTGCTTTTTGTGGACAGGATATACATAAGAACATACTTGGGCAGTTTTCCACATTGTCAGCTAGATTCCAGTGTTGTAGCTATACTGGAACAGCTGTGGTTGGCACACTCATGAGTCAGATGAGTGTGGGTTCAAGTCCCACTCCACATACTTGAGCACAAAAATCCAGGCTGACACTCCAGTCAGTGCTGCTCTGTCTGAGGTGCCATCTTTCAGATGAGATATTAAACCAAGGTCCTGTTGGCTCTCAGGAGAATGTAAAATATCCCATGACACTATTTTGAAGAAGAGCAGGGGAGTTATGTCTCGTAGCTTGGCCTATATTTATCCCTCAATCAACATAACAAAAACAGACTATCTGGTTATTATCACTTTGCTGTTTATGGGAGTTTGCTGTGTGCAAATTGGCTGCTATGTTTCCTACATTACAACAGTGATTGCACTTCAAAAGTACTTCATTGGCTGTAAAGTGCTTTGGGATGTCCAATGGTCATGAAAGGTGCTATAGAAATGCAAGTCTTTCCTTTTTCTCAGCTTTCTTTCTTGGCTGATTTTTGACCTAACTCCATAAACCTGCCTTTGGCCCATATCCCTTAAAACATCTGGTTAACAGAAATCTCTCAACCTCAGGTCAATTGTTAATTTTAAATCTATCATCAACTGCTGTTTGCAGAAGAGATTTCCCAAATTCTACCATCCTTTGTGTATAGAAGTTTTTCCTAATTTCATTTCTGAAAGCCCTGGCTCTAAACTTTGGCTATGTCCCCTAGTCCTGGACTCCCCAACATTTGTTAATACAAGTAATGGCAAACGCCTCCATTTTAAATTTCTCATCCTTGTTTTCAAATCCCTCCATGGCCTCACCCCTCCCTATCTCTAACCTCCTTCAGCCCTACAACTCTCCGAGATCTTTGCACTCCACCAATTCAGACCTTTTGTGCATCCTCTATTTTAATTGCTCGGTTCTAACACACCTCATCACCCCCTCCCCGGTGTTGTGAGAATGGTGCGTGGAAGGAGGTTAAGATCAGGCCCAGTCCAGTTACCGGCCTGTGCATCCCATATTTCCATCACTCCACAATTGGCCGTGCCTTAATCTGCCTAGGCCCTAAGCTCTGGAATGTCCCCCCTAAACCTCTTCACCTCTCTCCCTCTCCTCCTTTTCAGACGCTCCTTAAAACCTACCTCTGACCAATCCTGTCCCAATTTCTTTTTATGTGGCTCGATCTCAAATTTTGTTAACACGCCTGTGAAATGTCTTGGGACATTTTACTACATTAAAGACACTATATAAATGCAAGTTGTTGTTGAACACTCCTATGGCGTGACGTGGATCTGATATCAGAGATGGTGCTCAGTTGATGGGGGATGGGGGGATTCAAATTTTAAAATGATCCTTAGTCGGGCAGGCAGAGAAACTTGAGGTAAATTGGGAGGGGATTGTTGGGGGGAAAAAAAATTCTCCCTGGAAAATGACAATAGAGGCACAGCAGGCATCTTTTAAATTAGTTTAAATATGTTAAAGGGGTTGTAGAAATGCAAGTTATTGTTATTGACTTTAATTCTCCTTTTATCCTCTTTCTATATTTGACCTTCCCCCTTTCTCTTCTCCCACTCCTAGCTGCTCGATCTCCACCCTTAATCTATCCCTTTACACCACCGCACCTCCCTACCTGCTCTACCTTTTGAGTGGAGAGGGTTTACAGTGGGCTCCTACCTGACTCGCCCTCCTGCAGTCATGCCTGAGGTGGGAGATGAAATTCAGTTCTCTCGAACTGTAGATAGCATTTGGGCTATTCCGATATTATAAAAAGGTCTCGCTGCAGCTAACGCACAAAATGCTGATTCCTGAGTTGTCGTATGGCCCATACGCTAAAATAACATTGCTGTTGCAAGACTTTTCATAATTGTTCAATGTCATTGACTCTTGAGGGGTTTCTACAGAGTAGTTAGAGAAAAACTGTTCCCATTGGCAGAAGCGGACACGGGTGTTTGGCAAAAGAACCAAAGGTGACATGGGGAAAAGCTTTTTTACGCAGCGAGTGGTTAGGATCTGGAATGCACTGCCTGAGAGGGTGATGGAAGCAGGCTCAATTGTGGCTTTCAAATGGGAGTTGGATAAGTACCTGAAGGAACAAAATTTGCAGGGCTACAGGGAAAGGGCGGGGGAGTGGGTCTATCTGAAGTGCTATTGCAGAGAGCTGGCATGGGCTCAGTGGGCTGAATAGTCTCCTGTGCTGTGACAATTCTATAATTTTGTGTTAACTATTGCTTATTGTTTTGTTAGCTATTTTTCTGTTGCCTATTGCAAACCTTCCTTTTCATTGTACATGATTGGATTTGACACAGTTTGAGTAGGTGGCATTTAGTATCATTGGGTAAAATGAGGGGCCCCCACAAGGCAATCACTGCCCTGGTGGACAGTCTTGGGGCCTGGGATCTGGAGCATTGTTGTTATGTTTACCAAGCCTGCCTTTTCAAGGCCCCTATTCCGGTACTCCCCGTGAGGAAGTATTCGAAACAGATCTTGAGGTCAATTAGGGACTAATTATTATTGTTAGTTTTTCTAGATTGCTAGTTTACTGGCTCTGACATTATCTTAACAACCTCTCCAGGTTATCGATGTCAGAAGCACACAGCAAGAAATAACTTGGCTTTTCTCTTTGCTTATTTTTTGTTCAGTGTGGTTTGTTTGTGTTTTTGGCAAAGTGTTAATGGTGTATTGACTGCTCAACAACCATTCTGGTCCTGAAAAATAATTTTAGATTTGGGGAATATCAAATTTCTCCATTATGATAAAGATTACTAAATTTTAAAATAAAAAATATTTTTTTACTTTTTAAAGTTTGTTCACGATATTTTAGCTTCTGCCTTAACCCCATGTGTATTTCCCAATCTTCATTTTGCGCTCAAATTTTTAAAAAAATGAATTGATCAGTGTTTTTTATTTCCTGGTTTGCTGTTTGTGCAAATTCTTCAATGCGATTTGTGGCTTAGCTTGATGGCATCACTGCTAATGTATGCTGGCGATCCCCTTTTTGACAGCATTATAATCAAATTAAGCACGAGAAAGCCACAAGATCTTTGTGGACAGCTTTGTTCGAGGTTAGCTGTGGCTGCTGTCACCTTGCCACTGACCGCAAATTCCAGGCCAATGTAACACGTTGCTATGGTGTACAACATGCAACTATTGGTGGTAATTCTGCAAGTTATATGGCATTACAACAATATATATAACCTCTTTAATCTGATGGTAAATGAAATATGTAGAATGACTGAGCTATGGAAGCATCCCTCTTTTTATTACACTAAAATTGGTGTACACTTTAGTTTGATTCTCTGATTCCAGCCTATTTTCTATCTGCCGCAATGTAATCCAATCAAATTTGTTCAAAGATCTTGGCTGCTAGATTCTTCACCTTATTCTATTTTCCTTAAAATCATAACGAGGAGAGATAAATGCCTGTCACCTGACTCATGACGGCGAATGTTTAGAAAAGTTCTGTCTGCGAAAATCTTTCCATCCACGTGAAAATGCATTGTTAAATCTAAGGATATGAAACTTTCCCACCCATCGCTGAAATTACAACCAAATTGGATAACCCCCTTCTGCCAGCTCCTAATTAAAAAGTGTTGCTTTCTGACCAGTCATATATTCCAATTAAGTATCTCAAAAAATTGTTTTATTTTTCATTTTCTCAAATGTGAGATACTTGCGTGGTCCCTGCTGATATGGTAGTTGCCCTTTAACTTTCATTTATGATTTAAGATCATTTTAATTGCTCATTTACATAAACTAACTCTCGTAGCACTATCCATTTCTACTGTCTAAGTTGCTCACTTATCACAAACAAAGGAAGTACGAGCCTTGTGGAATAAGATCTATTTTAAGCGTTGTACCACTGATTTACCTATTGTGGAGTATCAAACAGTATGTAATTTTTCATACGGTGAGATAGTAAACTAAGTTATAATGACTGATCTGTGGTTTTGGATTCTTTGGGGCCAAAATTTCCCCCTTCCTTAATGCCCGTTACTGCCTTTATATCGATAACCTGGAAAGGTTGTTAAGATAATATTGGTGTCAGAAAACTGGCAATAATATAGAAACATAGAAAATAGGTGCAGGAGTAGGCCATTCGGCCCTTTGAGCCTGCACCGCCATTCAATGAGTTCATGGCTGATTATTCACCTCAGTACCCCTTTCCTGCTTTCTCTCCATATCCCTTGATCCCTTTAGCCTGGGAATATTGAACTCCCTCTTGAATATATCTAACGAACTGGCATCAACAACTCTCTGTGGTAGAGAATTCCACAGGTTCACCACTCTGGGTGAAGAAATTTCTCCTCATCTCGGTCCTAAATGGCTTACCCCTTATCCTTAGACTATGAACCCTGGTTCTGGACTCCCCCAACATTGGGAACATTCTTCCTGCATCTAACCTGTCTAGTCCCATCAGAATCTTGTAAGTTTCTGAGATCCCCTCTCATCCTTCTAAACTCCAGTGAATACAATCATTAGTCCCTAATTGACCAAGATCTATTTTGAATACTTCCTCATGGGGAGTAGCGGAATAGTGGCCTTAAAAAGGCAGACTTGGTTAACATTATAACGCTTATAGGGCGGTAAGTCCTTTTCGACCGGGGGCAGGCGGATGATCCAACACATGCAGAATTTCCCCCGAGCCGGGGGGCAGCGGAAACGGGTTCAGCACAGCGCTGATGACACTGTCTGCCTTCCGCCCTTCTACTGCCCCAAAAACTGCTTTGATGATTTTTTTAAAAGAAGAGGGCAATTTCCCTCTATTCTCCGCCCCATTGATTTTGGGCGGCAATTCATTACACAACTCAAGTTATCCGCTCCAAACGGGACGCAGGGCAATTTCGGCCCCAATTTGAATTCTGAATTAATTTCTGAATAGGCTTTCAACATTTGGAAGGTTAGCTGTTGACCGGAGAAATGTAGACTTGTTTCATCAAGGAACTTGGCAGAATTTGATGGCGAGGAACTTCTGTGGGGGTGTTAGGGGGGGGGGGTGGCGAATGGGCTGCTATAAAATCACATTTAATTGGAAGGATTATTGACACCGCTGTTGTCGGCCAATGAGTTGGAGGCAGGGGCAGGACTTGAGAGTCTCCGATCTCACGACCCAGACAGCAAACAGAGTCTCCAGACTACAGCAAGATTGTTTCTCTTCACTCCAAAAATTGAAATCCAGCTCTCGGCACTGTTTGTTACTCATCTGCCCGCCTAGTTTCAGCAGTTTTTGTTAGCTAAAATGTTAATGACTGTCCTGTAATCTCATGACCGAAACTACAGCAGGATCATTTCTCCAGCAAAACACAGTGAATGGAGGAGGATAGTTACACAATACAAATTATGTGCGTAAGATTAATCCCAGTTACTTACAGCAGTGCAGTCTCCAGGCGTGAATGACGGGGCATATTGGGCAATCATCTCCATTCTGGCCCGAATTTCTGGTGTCACTATATGCAGCCTTATTTGGTGAGTCAGCTTTTATTTATTGAAAGTACTGGGCTACCACTTGTGTCCCCCTTTCTTTGACTGTCCTGTTCCACATCCTTTCCTTCCTATGCACTCTCCTCATGCTATTCCAAACCTCTCCATCAGCAGCAAATAGCACACCTTTCTTCATTGCACCATTACTATGACTCTCGTTGGGCTGTATTGTAGGGATCAGCCAGATTTATCCAGTCTTGGATGACTCTTGTACTTGCTAGGGCCTTATTGTATCTGTTATCCTCTTGTCAGCAGAAGCCTTACTAGAGTCATCAGCCATATCTGCATAGGACAGCCCTGATCCCCAGTCACCCACCCAGACACATAGCTGAGTCAAGGTATAGTGGATTATTACATGATGCAAGTATCATAAGAACATAAGAAATAGGAGCAGGAGTAGACCATTCGGCCCCTCGAACCTGCTCCGCCATTCAATAAGACCATGGCTGATCTTCGACCTAAACTCCACTCTCCTGCTCTATTTCCATATCTATTGATTCCATTAATCTCGCAATATCTATTGATCTCCGTCTTGAATATACTCGATGGGGCTGAAATTCAGGCCCCCCAGAAACCTGCCGCATCTATCGTTTTGGCGCCTTTACTGCTGACACACACACACACACACACACACACACACTCTGTCTGCACTGGGTGTTGCACCAGGGCGTAGAGGGCTGCAGCATGTGATGGGGCTAGGCAATCTCTGGTGCGATCTCTCCGGAGGGAGAGTCCGCACTGGAGTTCTGATGAGGAGTACTCTGACAACCCAATCAATGTAGCGGCTTATGAGAAGGGTGGAGGCCATGCATTCCCAGATGCTGCGGGCACTGATGAGGGTGCCAGAGAGGCTGTCGAGAGTGTGGAGGAGTCCGCTTCGCGCATCGTCGACAGTCTCCATGGAGTGCAGAGCTTATCATTGCCAGTGTGCAGGCGATGGTGGACTCCCAGATTGTCCATGCAGATCCAGATGTGATGCCACAACCTGTAGGTGATGTGACAACTGCTATTGCAGCACAGGCGCAAGGGGACGAGCGCATTGGAGAGGATGGCTGCGGCTCTGGAAGCTCTGAATGCTCTTATGCACTCTGGGCAACAGGCCACGGAGCATCAAACTGCTGCCATGTTTGGTGCTTTTGAGACTCTGGCTGCTCTCGTGCAGTCTCAGCTCGATGCCACCCGACACCTCCGTGTTGCCTTCGCGGCTGGGTCCAACACGGGCCACGGGGGACCTTCCGGTCTTTCATCACAGCACCGATCTGACCTCCCTCAGATTGGTGGTGGTAATGTGCCGCCCCCAGTGAGTGACTCTGGCTCTTCGGGCCAGGATACGGATGATCTGCTCCCTCAGGATCGCAGCATTCCTGGCCCCAGACCTGTCACTCCACCAGTGCCTCCACGCATAGCCTCGCCCGAGCCAAGCCAGGCTCAACCCTCCCAGCAGGGTGTTGACCAGTCTGCAGGAGGCCCAAAGCTGCTGGAGGGCGTCCTAGAAGGACATCTACAGCTTCCACACAGGAAACACAGCAGCCTTACCAGACCCATGAGGCAGCCACAGGGGAGACACTGAGGTGTAGTAGAGTAGGCATGCGTAAGAGGGGTTATAACAAATGCACAAGGGTGAGAAATTATGTTGTGCAAGGTTTTTGGACTGATTTGTGTTCTGTTTGTTTTTTGCACTGATTTGGATGATATAATAAATCTTTATTTTTTTGCACCTATATCTGGGCAGGTGTATTGAGAGTGGGCAATTATGTATGAAGGCACTCATTGGGATGGCCATGGAAAATAGAAGCTGAAGGGTCATGTGGGGATGAAATTCTGAATCGAACAGCAATCCGACATCTCTGCACCTCCCTTGCAAAGTTGGGATGGTGACGACATCTCATAGGTGGGTGGCGACGGGGATCCTCATCCTCTTCCAGCTGCTGCGCCTCCCTCCCTTGGGTCATACTGCTGGCTCTACTTCCAACGGCTGGCCCCTCATGAGGGCCAGGTTGTGCAGCAGACCACCTCGAATATGGAGACCCATTCAGGAGAGTACTGCAAAGCGCTACCAGAGCAGTCTGTTTGAGGATCCCGATGCAGTGCTCGATGATGCACCTGGTGGCAGAATGAACATCGTTGTAGCAGGCTCAGCCGCAATCCTAGGGTTCCGAAGTGGGGTCAGCAGCCAAGTGGACAGGGGATATCCCTTGTCCATAATCATGGTTTGACCCTGGTGCATTTAGGGAGAGATAGCATTAAAGGAGGGCCTCACTAACCCATGCTGCCCACACTGCTCTGGCGCAGGATGAACGAATCGTGGCTACTGCTTTTCGCAGCTTTTGCAAATATTGCTCATCACCGAGCTCCAGGAAGGAAAGCTGTCGTCGAGAGACCCTTTGATGGTAGGACCTCCTTCCCCCAGGTCTGTGCTGCGTCCCTCCGATGGCACCTGGCTGATCGCCTTCCCCCTGTTCCTGGTGATGTTTGGGAGCTTCTACAGGCTGCTGCTGGCAAGGCTCCTGGCCCAGTATATGGTGCGATGGGGTCAGCATACCTGACCCTCCTCAAGCCATCTCCCTCCTGGCCACCCTCTATACGTGGAGGTCTGCGGCCTTCTGTAGGCCCTTCTCGATGTTGGGCAGCCATGACTGCTGCCTCCCTTGCCCATTGTCTCTGTACCCCGTTGCTGACGGCACAGCCTTTTCCTGTGTGCCGCCCTGCCCCCTTCAATGTGCACAAGGTGTGCCCCTGCCAACGTTGAGCCCATTCTGTCTGCAGGCTCGACCTTCACAAGCAGGCCTGTGTGTAGCAGAAAATGAGGCCCACAGGCCACGACTATTCAATGAGTGGAAAAAGTGTTGCAAACTCTCAAAGTTCTCAAAAGCCCACTGTAGGTTTACCAAATACCCACAGAAAAATCCGATAAATTTTGCTCACAAAACACTCGATCGCACCAAACATCCCTTCTCATCCTCTGGTGGTCTCGAGCAGCCCGGCAAAGTGCACTGACCTAAAAAGCTGGCGGGGGCACTGTCTCAAAAAAAGCAGTCTTTTTTTATACGGGCGTGGCCGCGTGGCAGCAGTGCCCACTTTAATGACGTCATCACAGCCGCAGGACCCATACCGCAGCGGTAGTCTGCAGTTTGGGGCGGAAGTGGACACTGCCCCAAAAACACCCACGCTTAATATGGGTTGCGGTGGCCAATCAACTGAAATGCAGTGGTCACTTGATTTTTCTGCAAAACCGCAGTAACGGCCCTTATCTGGACCTTATCGGACCCTGAATTTCGATCCCAATGATTCTGCATCTACAGCGCTCTGGGCTAGAGAATTCCAAAGATTCCCAATCCTCCTGAGTGAAGAAGTTTCTCCTCATCTCAGTCCTAAATGTTTGACCCCTTATCCTGAGACTATGGGCCCAAGATTCCACACGCGCCTAGAACGGCGCAGTCCCGACCTGGATGCCCGTTTTTCGCGCCGCAAAGTGCGCCTAAAAAAATCCTCGGTATTCTCCACCTACTTGCAGGTCCTCTGGCAATCGGCGCAGCCAGCACGAGCTGTAGGGGGGCGGAGCCAGGTCCCTGCGCTGAAAACAGTGCCGGGACCTCTGCACATGCGCGCTACAATGGGCACGCAAGTGCAGTAGCTCCAGGCGCCAAACTGTGTGGGAGGGGCCCGAAGCACGCAGCCCCTAGCCCTGGCCGAATGGCCTCACTGGGGCTGCGTGAATAAGGCTCCTCCCACGGCCAGCTCCTGATCCCCCCCCCCCCCCGACCAGACCCGACACTCGCTCCCCGCCCCCCCCCTGCCTCCGGACCAGACACGACACCCGCTCCCCGCCCCCCCCCCTGCCTCCGGACCAGACCCGACACCCGCGCCCCCCGCCCCCCCCGACTGACCCGACCCGACCCGCGCTCCTGTTCCCGCTCCCCGCCTCCCCGACTGGACCCGACCCGACCCGCACTCCTGTTCCCGCTCCCCGCCCCCCCGACTGGACCCGACCCGACCCGCGCTCCCGCCCCCCGGACCCGACCCCCCCCCCCCCCCCCACTGGACCCGACCCGACTCCCGCTCCCGGACTGGATCCGACCTGACCTCCCCCCCCTCTCCCTCCCTCTCTCTCCCTCTCTCTCCCTCCCTCTCTCTCCCTCCCTCTCTCTCCCTCGCTCTCCCTCTTTCCTCCCCCTCTTCCCCCCTCTCTCTCTCTCTCCCCCCCGACCCGAACCGAACCTCCCCGACCCGACCCAACCCAATGCCACCTACCTGTAAATCTGGTGCTGGGGATGGGCCCTGCCCGAAGTCTCGGGCCCGGCCCGTTCAGCCTTCGGTCCCGAAAGGCCTGCCTGAAGCACTTTCACACAGGTAGGAAGATGGTTTATTTAATCTTTTCTTTGCTTATAAATGTTTATTCAGGTTGGATTTATTTGTATAATATTTGTATAAGTATAAATAAGGATTTATTATAGAATTTAATGACTTCCCTCCCCCCCCCACCTCGTTCTGGACGCCTAATTTGTAACCTGCGCCTGATTTTTTAATGTGTAGAACAGGTTTTTTCAGTTCTACAAAATCTTCACTTGCTCCATTCTACTTTAGTTTGGAGTACGTTTTCATTGTGGAAACTTTCAAATCAGGCGTCAGTGGCCGGACACACCCCCTTTTGAAGAAAAAAATTCTGTTCCAAAGTAGAACTGTTCTACCTGATTAGAATTGCAGAAAAAAAAATGTGGAGAATTGCGATTTCTAAGATAGTCCGTTCTCCACCAGTTGCTCCTAAAAAATCAGGCGCAAATCATGTGGAAACTTGGGCCCTATGATCCCTAGTTCTAGACTCTCCTGCCAGGGGAAACAGCCTCTCAGCAACCACCCTGTCAACCCCGCTAAGAATTTTATACATTTCAATAAGATCACTGCTCGTTCTTCTAAACTCCAGCG
Source organism: Pristiophorus japonicus (assembly GCF_044704955.1). NCBI lineage: Eukaryota > Metazoa > Chordata > Chondrichthyes > Pristiophoridae > Pristiophorus > Pristiophorus japonicus. The sequence goes on along the minus strand of NC_091977.1, from coordinate 228,470,239 downwards.
AATATAGGCCTTGTCTACTCAAACTCTCCTAATAGAACAGCCCTCTCATCCCAGTAATCAGTCTAGTGTCATGGCAATTATGTGACAGGCACTGTATAAATTCAAGTCTGTCTTTTTCACTATTGCGAATTCCAACATGAATAAGGCAGAGGGCAGTTAAATATTTGCCCCTAAAAGCTCAAGTCTATCTTGGTCCTGATCAATTATGGTTCAGATTTCAGTAGTTGTGCGTTTTATTTACACTGATAATCCGTCATGCAAATTGGGTTGTTTGGGCCCAGGAACCGATAGTCACTAATAAATCTAATAAGGTATTCAGGAGAAAGCTCTTTTACCTAGAGTGGTTAGATTGTGGAACACATTATCACAGGGAGTAGATGAAACAAATAGCATAGATTCATTTAAGGGGAAGCTAGATAAGCACATAAGAGAGAAAGGAATAGAAGGCTATGTTGATTGGGTGGGAGGGGGCTCGTGTGGAACATAAACACCAGCATTGACCAGCTGGGGCCGAATGGCTTGTTTCCATGATGTAAAATTCTATGTAGTTCACCATTACCTCATTATTCTTTCGTTCATCCTCCATATACAAGTAGGATATTGGCATTAACCCATAGGAGGAAATAATCCAGCGACAGAATGAGATGAGGCTTGTGTGGAGCATAAACACCAGCACAGACTAGTTGGGCTGAATGGCCTGTTTCTGTGCTGTACCTTCGATGTAATTGTTTGTAAAAAAAAAATGTTTGAATAGTAAAATTCCAACTTTTGGCTTGAGATGATCCTAGGAGAAATTGCAATTACGATTATCTGTCCAATTGCCTTAGTCTCGCAGTGAAGAGCTAGAGTAGACTCAGCGACAACATTCCCTGTAAACGGCATGGGCACGCAGTGCTTCAAAGAAGCTGCATGGCTGGCTTGCCAGCTTTTCAATGTTAAAAAAAAAACTCGTATGTGCGGTATTTTGAATGGCCCGTACAGCCCACATCAAAAGAAATTAGAGGGAATATTGCTCAGTGAAACCAGATTACTGAAGACAATTGGGTGTGTTGACTGAATTCAATCACATCAGTTGATATGAGAAACTATTGCAGTTCTCGAGAAGAAAATCCTTTTAACTTATCGTAACTTCATAAATGAATCACCTTCTTAGCAATGCCTCCACTGGTTGCCCCTCCCTATCCCTGCAACCTCCTTCAACCCTACAGCCCTCCAAGATCTGTGCGCTTCTCCAATTCTGGACTCTTGCGCATCCCTGATTTTAATTGCTCTACCATTGGTGGCTGTGCCTGCAGTTGCCTAGGCCCTAGCTCTGGAATTCCCTCCCTAAATCTCTCTGCCTCTCTGCCTCTCTCCCCCTTTTAAGATGCTCCTTAAGACCCACCTCTTAGGACTGCTGATGAAAAGCTTGGTCAAATAGTTGCTTCCCTATTAGATCTAGTAATGGGGAATGAACCAGAGCAGATAAGAGAAGTAAAAGTAGGGGAACATCTAGACAATAATGACCATAATATAATCCGCTTTACAATAATAATTAAGAAGGACAAAGGTATGACAAAGACCAGGGTAATGGATTGGAGAAAAGCTGATTTTGAGGGGCTGAGAATAGCATTTGGGGAAATAAAATGGAGAACAATATTGGCAAACAATGATATAGAACAGCAATCGGAAACATTTAAAATGGTATTCAACAGAATGCATAAAAAATATATTCCACTAATAAACAAGAACAAGCTAAACATTAATGAGACACTAGATGAATAAAGCTATGAAGGAGTACATGGACAGCAGGGGAGAGCATGATAAGGGATTAGGAGAGAAATTTAAAAAAAACAATTAGGAAGGCAAAGAGGAACTATATAATTAAATTATCAAGGAACATAAAACAAAATAGTAAAATATTTTACAGGCACATAAATAAAAAAGGAAGGTCAGGATGGGAATAGGGCCACTAAGGGATGGAGAAGATAATACCACAGGCAGCAATAGAGATATGGCAGAGATATTATCATTACTTTGCTTCAGTATTTACCAGGGAGATGGAACAGATGGAGATGATGCCGGATGATGAGATTATTAATGAGTTAACGGCATTTAAAATAAAATGAGATATACTAAATGAAGTAATGGAACTCAGAGGATAAAATCCCTGGTCCGGACAGATTACATCTGCGCATTATAAAGAATCTAGGGAAGAGATAACAGAAGCATTACTCCACATTTAATAATTTGTTCGAAAAAGGTGCAGTGCCAGAGGACTGGCGGATAGCTAACTTAGTACCTATATTTAAGAAGGGGATAGAACATGTCCAGGGAACTATAGGTCAGTCAGCTTAACATCAGTGGTACGAAAAATAATGGAATCCCTACTAAAGGAGAAAATAGAAGAACATCTAGAAATGAAAAATATAATAAATAGTCAGCATGGATTTCAAAAGGGAAAGTCTTGCTTGACCAACCTCATTGAATTTTTTGAAGAGGTAACAGAGAGAGAGGGAGTAGACAAGGGTAATGCAATAGATGTAACTTACCTAGGTTTTCAAAAGGCCTTCGATAAGGTACAACATAATAGACTAATGAATAAGGTCAGAGAATGCGGAGTCGGGACAAGTAGCAGATTGGACAGCTAGCTGGCTTCAAGACAAAGTCGAGAGTAGGGGTAAAGGGTAGCTATTAAGGTGGCAGAAGGTGGGAAGTGTTGTTCCACAAAGATCAGTGCTGGGACCACTGTTGTTTGTGGGAGCACAGTCCCGCATTTCTGAACTCTTTACATCAGCACGCAGTCTGAAGTTTGGATTAAGAAAACAGGAAGATGGAAGTTTGGATTTAAAAAAACAGGAAGATTGGAAGTTTGGATTAAAAAAAGCAGGAAGATTGGAAGTTTGGATCAAAAAAGACTGCAAGACAATGTGGTGCCTTCCAGCCATTGAGATGAGTGACTGGTTATTAGATGTTAAATATTTGAGTACCTTGTTACAGTGAGAATAATGGAAATTCATGACTAAACGATTCGATGACATCTGTTAAGTATTTGAGTGTAACTTTGTTACTAATGCGAGGAAACAATTCTGTATGTTAAGTATTTGATTGTATCTTTTGTTACTATTTAATGACATCTGTAGGTTAAACAAGCAATGTTAAGTATTTGAGTACCTTGTTACGGTGGGAATGATAGTCTGTATGTTAAACGATTCAGAAAGCAGTCATGATTGTCTAAATGCAAAGAAATAAGAGTTCAAAGGCTTTTTCAGTACACTGGCACAAGCAGCCACGGAAATCGAAGCAAGTTGCCTTTTGTGAAGTGTTTTCTGTAACTTTCATCCTGGGTTTGTTTAGTATGAATGTTTAAATAAAAGACCCGATCCTGCCTTTACTACAACTGAGTGTGTGCGGGTAATTCGACGTTAGAAGCAACAAAGCAAAAAGAGCAAAATAGCTGTTTACAACATTGTTCACAATTCATATTAACAAATTAGACTTTGGAATCAAAAACACAATTTCTGTATTTGCGGATGACACCCAATTGGAGGCGGGGGAGGGGGGGGGAGTGGTGTGTGGTTGGAAGAGCCTATTCTGAGGAGGACTGCAACAAATTACAAGATGACATTAATTAACTTGCAGAATGGGCACATAATTGGCAAATGAAATTCAACACCGATATGAGGTATTATATTTTGATAAAAATAGGGAGGTCACATATTACTTGGAAAATAAGAATCTAAATGGGATAGAGGAGCAAAGGGACCTAGGAGTACAAATACCAAAATCACAAAGTATCGACGCAGGTTAACAAGCATAAAAAGCAAACCAAGCACTAGGGTTTATTTCCAGAGGGATAGAATTGAAAAGTAGTGAAGTTATGCTAAACTTGTATTGATCCTTGGTTAGACCACACTTGAAGTACCATGTGCAATTCTGGTTGCCATATTATAAAAAGGATATAGAGGCATTGGAGAAGGTGCAGAGAAGATTTACAAGGTTGATACCAGAAATACGAGGGTACACCTATCAGGACAGGATGAACAGGCTGGATCTCTTTCTTTTTCTCTTGAATAAAGAAGGCTGAGGGGTAACCTACTAGAAGTCTTTAAAATTATGAAAGGTTTTTGTAATGTATGCATCTGGTGAATATGCTCACAGGTTTGATCAGCTGTTGTAGAGATGGAGCATGCGGTGTCCACCGGTACGCTTGCGGCCTGCCGGAGGTGGGCGCCGGAGGGACTGGAGTGCATCGTCACCCCCGCCAACCAAATTTTAATTTGATTTTATATGTTTTAAAGTTTAATTTGGTTTAATTGCTGGGGTTTTAGTGTCCCCCTCCCCTTTTATAGGGGGCACTTGTAAAATATATAATTTTAATGCCTCAAAAAACCCCCCAAAAAATGAAAAAAAAGGGCAGTTAAAAGTGTCTTTGGGGGGCACTTGATCTAATGTTTATTTTGTTCCCCCCCCCCCCAAAAGAGTTGTTCAGCTATTGAGGCAGGAGTGGCTTAGCCAGTCATGTGATGTTCACAAAACTCAATATAACTCCAGCCAGTTGGGTTCAGGGGATCCTTCATGAGGCAGGTGGTTGAACTGGTAATGTGTAGTGTGATTGTTAAACCTTTGTTAATAAACCAACTAGTTCTTAATAGCAATATGTTGCTATGAATTCTTAAGCAAAGAACCCATGAAGCAAATACATTAGTTTTGATAGAGTGGATACAGAGAGAATGTTTCCATTTGTGGGGAACAGCATAACTAGAAGTCATCAATATAATATAGTCTCCAAGAAATCCAATAGGAAATTCAGAAGAAACTTCTTTACCCAAAGAGTGGTGAGATTGTGGAACTTGCTACCACAGGGAGTGGTTGAAGTGAATAGTATAGATGCATTTAAGGGGCGGTTAGATAAGCATATGAGGGAGAAGGGAATAGAGGGCTATGCTGATAGGGTTAGAAGAGGAAAGACTGGAGGAGGCTCGAGTGGAACATAGACTCAACATAGACTGGTTGGGCCGAATAGCCTGTTTCTGTGCTGTATATCTATGTGGCTTGGTGGCAAATTTTGCTTTGATAAGTGCCTTGGGATGTTTTACTATATTGAAGGTGCTATATAAATGCAGATTGATGCTGAGTCCCTATTGCTGAATTTGTGGCAGGATTCTTAGAAGCCCCATTCATTTTGAAAGAATCCCCTGTAATTATAGAGATTGAGTGCATGCAAAGGTGCGAATGTGAAAAACAATAAACAATTAGGAACGTTCCCTTAACTAGCACCTTCATGGAGTGAGGGCACACTAGCAGGCTGAAATGATCATTTAGTACCAAGATGTTATTCCTAGTGCTTCTGAATTTAATATGAGCCGAATTGGGAAGTTCTAAACAAGTTAACCATATAATTTACAGCATAGCAACAGGCCATTCAGCCAAACTGGTCTCTGCCAGTGTTTATGCACCACACGAATCTCCTCCATGATCAGGATCTAAAATTTTGAGGTGGGGGTGGGGCGTGGATGCAGAAATTGGGTCTCCATTACAGAATAAAAAGACGAGATTCGAACCACATTATCTACTCATTATACGGCTGAGTGAGTGAGTGAGTGAAGAAATCAAGAGGAAAGCATCAACCAGATACTGTTGGCTTCTTTGCTTGCCTCTTCTATTTTTGCTTACACAAAACCATGACAAACAGCACTCGGGCTGTGATCTCAATCAGCGATGGAGAAAGGAGGCAGGGTGTACATCAGTATATGTTTTGTGGAAGTGCCTCTGAATCTGCTTGACTGCTTCTGAATCAGTCTGGGAACCCCCCTTTGCCACAGAAGGCGGAGCCCTAAAGCACTCTGTACGCCTCTAATTGCCAAATTAACACAGACACAGAGCGTGTGTGAGAGTGCCAGAGAGAGAGAGCGCGGCTATGCTTGCAGTACAAACGTGGCTTTCACATTTCTGCTAGTCTAACCAGGACTTCTCCTCGAGTGCTGAAACTATGCAATTGAACAAAAAGAGGTGGCGGACTCCAGGTGAGGCGGAAAGAGGGCACAGTATGCGGGATGAGTGTGGAGAAAGGAGATCAAGCCGGGGGAAATTTGCGGATTCCTGGAAGAGGTTGAGTTCAAAGCGGGGTTCGGTGAAACGGTCTGGTCTCCCGTCACAGCAGCAGCAGGTGAGCAGGATGCCTTCCAGCCTGTTTACGTGCACCATCCTTTCTGGAATCGAACTGAAAAGGCTTTTTGTGTTATTTTGCAAAAAGTGGATATGCAGATAACGAGTTATCTCTAATGCCTTTGTTGTGAACAAATCATTGCCGGAGGGGGGGAAACAAAACATAAATGTAATACTAGGATAGAGAGGCAGATTAATTAAGCAATTATAATGATGGGGACTTTGTATATGTTTTTGAAGCTTACCTCAGTGACTAGTAGTTTTAATAACAAATTTAACTTGTATGTAAAAATTGTTACATCAATGGTAGTGGAATTGTTATACGTTGGAAAGTGAATAGCAGAGAGAAAGAAATTATAAATCCACATGCAGAAACATCCTGTTGCATGCTGTTGCCTGGAGATACAGGATCTCTTCAAAATCCTGTTGAACGCCCTTAGAAACCAAAGTATAGACATTTCCTTGGAAGCCAGAGCCTTTCAAGTCACAATTGTATTTTTGAATAAAAGTTACAGAAAATAAACGCTGATATTTAATAAACCTTAGGAAAATTGCAATACATGTACTGAAGGATTATCAAATTGTCCTGTGTATCATCCAATTTAAAATAATCTAATTGCTGTAGAAATATATTTTATAAAATGTTATTTTAAAATAAGATGCCCTAAATTTATGTTCAGAACACAAATGGAATTAGTGACGTACGCAATACACTGTGCAAACTTTCTTGATGTCGGTCATGTATCTTAAATTGGACTTTGCCTCAAAGGTGGGGATAATATTCCCGAGCAAGGCGTGTGTAGTGGTGTGTTGACTTTTAGAAGATGCTGGTTGTTGGTTACTTTAGGCTTTAAATACTTCAATTACTGTTGTGTGTCCCAGAAGGCGTGCGAGTGTAATTATGGTTTACAAGTCTTGTACATCTTGGTAGAGCAAGCAAGATAACCATTCAATACCCCTGTATCGACTGCTACAAAGGATTTTGTACTTGTCAACCTGTGATCACTAAAGCCTTTTTACAAACGGCACGCACTCATCAGTGGCTAAAGTTTTCCTTAACGTGTGTGTGTGTGTTTCTCTCCTGCTCTGTCTATTCCCTGCACCTCTCGATGAAAATCCTAACCGAGACATTAAATAAACACACATGTAGTGGTTCGTAAGCTGTCCAGTATTACTGTGCTCTTTTCTGACTGGCTGTCTACATTTTCCCATTTAATCACGGACAGCTCGGTATCTGATGACTGGCAATGTGAAGTGGAAATGAGAACAACCTGTTACATGAAAGTTTTATCCAAAATTATTATCTGTGCTAATGAATATTAGATGAATCCTAACTGAAAAAAGATCTAATGGAGTATCCTGCCCTCTCAGTTGGCTGCAAAAGAAGAGCTGGGGTGTTCTCCCCAGTGTCCTGGCCAACATTTCTGCATCAAACAACACCTTAAAAACAGATGAACTGGTCGTTTATTTCATTGCTATTTGTGGGACAATGCTGTGTTTCCTATAATACAACAGTGATTACACTTCAAAAGTACTTCATTGGCTGTAAAGCGCTTTGGGATGTCCTGAGGTAGTGAAAGGCGCTATATAAATGCAAGTCTTTCTTTTACACATCAAACTAGAAAGCTAGCAAAAGTTGACCACCAACTTCAAAACACTGATAAAACAAACAATCCTAAATATAAGCAACATGTGAAAGCAAGTAATTACTTTGAAAGTATAGTGGGATTATGGGAGTGGTTAAATTTTCAATTAGAGGGGCAGAGTGGGGGGGCGGGGAAACATAAGTATATGAAATTAACTATGTATAGAAGATACAAAAGCAAAATAGTGCAGATTCTGGAATAAATGAAAAGAAGGTAGATGAGTATTGGGAGATAATTCACAATGTCACTGTGATATTCTGGAAGTTGTTTGATTACCTTCAGAGCTCAGTGAGCAATTCCCCAGAACTTTATAATACATTGCTGTAAGTTTTTTGCCTCTCCTAATAAAATTGTGTGGGTGTGGAAAGGAGCTCATGATGTGCATAAGTTGCACTGTAACAGTATAGGAGTTGGATGAATATCTGAAAGAAAAAAAATTGCAGGGCTACGGGGAAAGAGCGGGGAGAGTATAATTCTATGAAAGCCTGAATGGGGTGACAAGTGCTTAAGCTGCAAGGGCCAAGAGTTTCCGCTTTGAGCACGTCCGGTGATCCTGGCGCACATTGTGCTCAAAATTGCGTAGTTTTAATAAGTGCTTTTTTTGCTCAAGTTTCTACTTAAACTCATTTGTTTATCACCGAATGTTAAATCTGCCACGAATCAGCGCAATCATTCAATGTTTTAGAATGTAATATTTTATTGAAATATTATTGCATTAAAAATATTCCTTGGTGCAGTTGTATTAATACAGCTGAAAATGCGCTTATCACAAAAAATAAGCATTTTTCATCAGAGTGTCTAGTTTACCTTCTGTGAGTAACCCAATAACTAACTGCAAATGACTTAAAAAAAGATTTTCTAGTTACATTGGTGTACAATCGTCAGTTTCTCAGTAAATTAAATAAAAATTAAATTTAAAAGCTTTTAAAAGATGCCTATTAGTGTCCTTGTGCCTTAAAAAAAGCTCTACTTTAATAGGCTCCTCGAAGGCCTGCAAATTAGTGCAATTACCGGAACTTCACCATGGTGACTAATTCCATCTGGGGGCGTGGCCAGTTTTATAGGCGGGGCCAGCTTCTAACTCAATGTTTGTTCATTCAGCTCAAAAGATCGTAGAAAGGGCTTCAATTTAACGTCCCATCTGAAAGATGGCACCTCTGACAGTGCAGCACTCCCTCAGTACTGCACTGGGAGTGTCAGCCTAGATTTTTGTGCTCAAGTCTCTGGAGTGGGACTGAACCACGGTTGACACCAGGGAGCAGGGCGGCAGCTACAGCACAGCTATATACAAGGTAAAGCTTCCGTTACACAACCCCCTTCCTCCCCTCCCATGGCCCTGCGCCCCCACCTCTGTCTTTTGGTACCTCACATGCCAGATCACAATATGTATGTTGGCTCAGATGCTAGATCCTTGCGTGCTTTGCCTCATGACCTGGATCCGGTTGTGTGCTCTGCCTCGTGTGTACTAGCCTACCAGCACTCTACTTCACATACCAGGCACTGAGGCCTACCGGTCTCGCGTGACATACCCCACCATGGTACACTCTACACCATGAGCTAAATATGGCCATAGCAATTAACGTGACATCCCAGTGAGAAGCACTTCCGGCCACTGATTCTAGGCAGAGGCACGGATATTGATCTTCCACTACCTTTTTAAAAATTCATTCATAGTATTTCGGCATCACTGGCAAGGCCAGAATTTATTGCCTATCCCTACTTGTCCTTGAGTGGCTTGCTAGGCCATTTCAGAGGGCAGTTAAGAGTTATCCACATTGCTATGAGTCTGGAGTCACATACAGGCCAGACCAGGTAACAGCGGGAGATTTCCTTCCCTAAAGGACATTAGTGAACCAGATGGGTTTTCCCCAACAATTTGTTGGTCACCATTACTAATACTAGGACCTAGAAATTGCAGTGTCCACTGTGGCTGAGACAGAAGATTGTGGGTTTAAGTCCCACTCCAGGGACTTGAGCATGAAAAATCTAGGCTAACAGTCCAGTGCAGCGCTGAGGGAGTGCTGCACTGTCGGAGGTGCCATCTTTCAGAAGAGACGTTAAACCGAGGTCCTGTCTGCTTTCTCAAGTGGATGTAAAAGATCCCATGGCACTATTTTGAAGAAAAGCAGGGGAGTTATCCCCGATGTCCTGGCCAATATTTATCCCACGATCAACATAACGGTTCTGGGGGAGGTGGGACCAGTACAAATCGGACGGTCTGCACCTGGGCAGGACCGGAACCGATGTCCTAGGGGGAGTGTTTGCTGGTGCTGTTGGGGAAGATTTAAACTAATATGGTAGGGGGATGGGAATCTATGCAGGGAGACAGAGGGAACTAAAATGGGGACAGAAGCAAAAGGTCGAAAGGAGATAAGGAAAAGTGGAGGCTGAGAAATCAAAGGCAAAAATCAAAAAGTGCCACATCACAACTTAATTCCAAAAAGACAAAGAGTGTTTTTAAAAAAAAAAACAAGCCTGAAGTCTCTGTGTCTCAATGCGAGGAGCATTTGTAATGTGGATGAATTAACTACGCAGATAGCTATTAACGGATATGATATTGGGATTACGGAGACATGGCTCCAGGGTGACCAAGGCTGGAACTCAACATCCAGAGGTATTCAATATTCAGAAAGGAAAAGGAGGTGGGGTAGCTTTGCTGGTTAAAGAGGAGATTAACGCAATAGTAAAGAAGGACATGAGCTTGGATGATGTGGAATCTGTATTGGTAGAGCTGCGGAACACCAAAGGGCAGAAAACGCTAGTGGGAGTTGTGTACAGACCACCAAACAGTAGTAGGGAGATTGGGGACAGCATCAAACAGGAAATTAGTGATGACTGCAATAAAGGTACAGCAGTTATCATGGGTGACTTTAATCTACATATAGATTGAGCTAACCAAACTGGTAGCAATACGGTGGAGGAGGATTTCCTGAAATGTATAAGGAATGGTTTTCTAGACCAATATGTCGAGGAACCATCTAGAGAGCTGACCATCCTAGAGTGGGTTTTGTGTAATGAGACAGGATTAATTAGCATTCTTGTTGTGCTCGGCCCCTTGGGGAAGAATGACCATAATATGGTAGAATTCTTCATTTAAGATGGAGAATGACACCGTTAATTCAGAGAATGGGTCCTGAACTTAAAGAAAGGTAACTTCGATGGTATGAGACGTCATTTGGCTAGGATAGACTTGCGAATGATACTTAAAGGGCTGACGGTGGATAGGCAAGGGCAGACATTTAAAGATTACATGGATGAACTTCAACAATTGTACATCCCTGTCTGGAGTAAAAATAAAACTGGGAAGGTGGCTCAACCGTGGCTAACAAGGGAAATTCAGGATAGTGTTAAATCCAAGGAAGAGGCATATAAATTGGCCAGAAAAAGCAGCAAACCTGAGGATTGGTAGAAATTTAGAATTCAGCAGAGGAGGACAAAGGGTTTAGAAACATAGAAACATAGAAAATAGATGCAGGAGCAGGCCATTCGGCCCTTCGAGCCTGCACCATTCAATAAGATCATGGCTGATCATTCCCTCAGTACCCCTTTCCTGCTCTCTTTCCATACCCTTTGAACTCCTTAGCCATAAGGGCCATATCTAACTCCCTCTTGAATATATCCAATGAACTGGCATCAACAACTTTCTGCGGCAGGGAATTCCACAGGTTAACAACTCTGAGTGAAGAAGTTTCTCCTCATCTCTGTCCTATATGGCCTACCCTTTATCCTAAGACTATGTCCCCTGGTTCTGGACCTCCCCAACATCGAGAACATTCTTGCCACATCTAACCTGTCCAGTCCCGTCAGAATCTTATATGTTTCTATGAGATCCGCTCTTATCCTTCTAAACCCCAGTGAATAAAGGGGCAGTTGATCCAGTCTCTCCTCATAGGTCAGTCCAGCCATCCCTGGAATTAGTCTGGTGAACTTTCGCTGCACTCCCTCAATAGCAAGAACGTCCTTCCTCAGATTAGGAGACCAAAACTGAACACAATATTCCAGGTGAGGCCTCACCAAGGCCCTGTACAACTGCAGTAAGATCTCCCTGCTCCTACACTCAAATCCCCTCGCTATGAAGGCCAACATACCATTTGCCTTCTTCACCGCCTGATGTACCTGCATGCCAACCTTCAATCACTGATGAACCATGACACCCAGGTCTTGTTGCACCTCCCCTTTTCCAAATCTGCCGCCATTCAGATAATATTCTGCCTTCGTGTTTTTGCCCCCAAAATGGATAACCTCACATTTATCCACATTATACTGCAGCTGCCATGCATTTGCCCACTCACCTAACCTGTCCAAGTCACCCTGCAGCCTCTTAGCATCCCCCTCACAGCTCACACCACCACCCAGTTTAGTGTCATCTGCAAACTTGGAGATATTACAATCAATTCCTTCATCCAAATCGTTAATATATTGTAAATAGCTGGGGTCCCAGCACTGAGCCCTGCGGCACTCCACTAGTCACTGCCTGCCATTCTGAAAGGGACCCATTTATCCCGACTCTCTGCTTCCTGTCTGCCAACCAGTTCTCTATCCACGTCAGTACATTACCCCCAATACCATACGCTTTGATTTTGCACAGCAATCTCTTGTGCGGTACCTTGTCACAAGCCTTTTGAAAGTCCAAATACACCACATCCACTGGTTCTCCCTTGTCCACTCTGCTAGTTACATCCTCAAAAAATTCCAGAAGATTCGTCGGGCATGATTTCCCTTTCATAAATCCGTGCTGACTTGGACCGATCCTGTCACTGCTTTCCAAATGCACTGCTATTTCATCCTTAATGATTGATTCCAACATTTTCCTCACTGCTGATGTCAGGCTAACCAGTCTATAATTACCTGTTTTCTCTCTCCCTCCTTTTTTAAAAAGTGGTGTTACGTTAGCTACTCTCCAGTCCATAGGAACTGATCCAGAGTCGACAGACTGTTGGAAAATGATCACCAATGCATCCACTATTTCTAGGGCCACTTCCTTAAGTACTCTGGGATGCAGATTATCAGCCTTCAATCCCATCAATTTCCCAAACACAATTTCTTGCCTAATAAGGATAGCCTTCAGTTCCTCCTTCTCACTAGACCCACTGTCCCCTAGTACATTCGGAAGGTTATTCTTTCTTCCTTTGTGAAGACAGAACCAAAGTATTTGTTCAATTGGTCTGCCATTTCTTTGTTCCCCATTATAAATTCACCTGAATCCGACTGCAAGGGACCTACATTTGTCTTCACTAATCTTTTTCTCTTCACATATTTATAGAAGCTTTTGCAGTCAGTTTTTATGTTCCCTGCAAGCTTCCTCTCGTACTCTATTTTCCCCCTCCTAATTAAACCCTTAATCGTCCTCTGTTGAATTCTAAATTTCTCCCAGTCCTCAGGTTTGTTACTTTGTCTGGCCAATTTATATGCCTCTTCCTTGGTTTTAACACTATCTTTAATTTCCCTGGTTCGGCACGGTTGAGCCACCTTCCCAGTTTTATTTTTACTCCAGACAGGGATGTACAATTGCTGAAGTTCATCCATGTGATCTTTAAATGTTTGCCATTGTTTATCCACCGTCAACCCTTTAAGTATCCTTTGCCAGTCTATTCTAGCCAATTCACGCCTCATACCGTCGAAGTTACCTTTCCTTAAGTTCAGGACTCTTGTTTCCGAATTAACTCTCCACCTTAATAAAGAAATCTACCATATTATGGTCACTCTTCCCCAAGGGGCCTCGCACAACAAGATTGCTAATTAGTCCCTTCTCATTACACATCACCCAGTCTAGGATGGCCAGCTCTCCAGTTGGTTCCTTGACATATTGGTCGAGAAAACCATTCCTAATACACGCCAGGAAATTCTCCTCCACCGCAATACTGCCAGTTTCATTAGCCCAATCAATATGTAGATTAAAGTCGCCCATGATAACTGCTGTACCTTTATTGCACACATCCCTTATTTCTTGTTTGATGCTGTCCACAACCTCTCTACTACTGTTTGGTGGTCTGTACACAACTCCCACTAACGTTTTCTGCCCTTTGGTATTCCACAGTTCCACCCATACCGATTCTACATCATCCAGGCTAATGTCCCTCCTTACTATTGCGTTAATTTCCTCTTTAACCAGCAATGCCACCCCGCCTCCTTTTCCTCTCTGTCTATCCTTCTTAAATGGTGAATACCCCTGGATGTTGAGTTTCCAGCCTTGGTCACCCTGGAGCCATGTCTCCGTGATACCAATTACATCATATCCATTAACTGCTGTCAGCGCAGTTAATTCGTCCACCGTATTCCGAATACTCTTCGCATTGAGGCACAGAGCCTTCAGGCTTGTCTTTGTAACACACTTTGCCCCTTTAGAATTTTGCTGTAATGTGGCCCTTTTTGTTTTTTGCCTTGGGTTTCTCTGCCCTCCACTTTTACTATTCTCCTTTCTATCTTTTGCTCCTCCCCAACAGCACGTGCAAACACTCCCCAGGGCATTGGTTCCGGTCCTGCCCAGGTGCAGACCGTCCGATTTGTACTGGTCCCACCTCCCCCAGAACCGGTTCCATTGTCCCAGGAATTTGAACCCCTCCCTTTTGCACCACTCCTCAAGCCACGTATTCATCTGAGCTATCCTGTGATTCCTACTTTGACTTGCACGTGGCACTGGTAGCAATCCTGAGATTACTACTTTTGAGGTCCTACTTTTTAATTTAGCCCCTAGCTCCATAAATTCGTCTCGTAGGACCTCAGTCCGTTTTTTACTGATATCCTTGGTACCTATGTGCACCACGACAACTGGCTGTTCACCCTCCCTTTTCAGAATGTCCTGCTCTGAGACATCCTTGACCCTTGCACCAGCGAGGCAACATACCATCCTGGAGTCTTGGTTGTGGCCGCAGAAACGCCTATCTATTCCCCTTACAATCAAATCCCCTCCCACTATAGCGCTCCCACTCTTTTTCCTGTCCTCCTGTGCAGCAGAACCACCCATGGTGCCATGAACTTGGCTGCTGCTGCCCTCCCCTGATGAGTCATCCCCCCCCCCCCCCAACAGTACCCAAAGCGGTGTATCTGTTTTGCAGGGGGATGGCCGCAGAGGACCCCTGCACTACCTTCTTTCCACTGCTCTTCCTGTTGGTCACCCATTTACTATCTGGCTGTGTACCCTTTACCTGCGGTGAGACCAACTCACTAAACGTGCTATTCACGCCATTCTCAGCATCGTGGATGCTCCAGAGTTCATCCACCCGCAGCTCCAATGCCGCAATGCGGTCCGTCAGGAGCTGGAGGCAGATACACTTCCCGCACACGTAGTCGTCAGGGACACGGAAGCGTCCTTGACTTCCCACATAGTACAGGAGGAGCTGTCCGAGTGTCCGAGCTCTCCTGCCATGTCTTAACCCTTAGATTAACTTAAATTGGCAACAACAGTGCTAAAGTTTACTTACTGATAAAGAAAAGGAAAAGAAAAGCTACTTACCAATCACTTACCCCCTTGGCTGTGACATCACCTTTCGATTTCTTTCTATTTCTTTTTGCCTCCCTGCTGCAGCTGCACCGGCTGGCCCCTCTGACTCACCACGCTGGGCCTCCATCGTTCCCGGACTCCCTGCTGCTCGCACTCCCGCCTCTCCGACGCGTTGGGCCTTTTGTAGGCCTCCGACGTCCCCGAACTCCCCACTGCTTGCACTCCCGCCTCTCCGATGCGTTGGGCCTTTGTAGGCCTCCGACGTCCCCGGACTCCCTGCTGCTCGCACTCCCGCCTCTCCGACACGTTGGGCCTTTTGTAGGCCTTCGATGTCCCAGGACACCCCGCTGCTCGCACTCGGTTTAATTAGGAGGGGGAAAAATAGAGTAAGCTTGCAGGGAACATAAAAACTGATTGCAAAAGCTTTTATAGATATGTGAAGAGTAAATGATTAGTGAAGACACATGTATGTCCCTTGCAGTCAGAATCAGGTGACTTTATAATGGGGAACAAAGAAATGGCAGACCATTAAGGAAGACACAAATAACCTTCTGGAAATACTAGGGGACCGAGGGTCTAGCGAGAAGGAGGAACTGAAGGAAATCCTTATTGGGTAGGAAATTGTGTTAGGGAAATTGATGGGATTGAAGGCTGATAAATCCCCGGGGCCTGATAGTCTGCATCCTAGAGTACTTAAGGAAGTGGCCCTAGAAATAGTGGATGCATTGGTGGTCATTTTCCAACATTCTATAGACTCTGGATCAGTTCCTATGGATTGGAGGGTAGCTAATGTAACCCCACTTTTTTAAAAAAGGAGGGAGAGAGAAAACGGGGAATTATAGACCGGTTAGCCTGACATCAGTAGTGGGGAAATGTTGGAATCAATTATAAAAGATGTAATAGCACATTTGGAAAGCAGTGACAGGATTGGTCCAAGTCAGCATGGATTTATGAAAGGGAAATCATGCTTGACAAATCTTCTAGAATTTTTTGAGGATGTACTAGTAGAGTGGACAAGGGAGAACCAGTGGATGTGGTATATTTGGATTTTCAAAAGACTTTTGACAAGGTCCCACACAAGTGATTGGTGTGCAAAATTAAGACACATGGTATTGGGGGTAATGTATTGACGTGGATAGAGAACTGGTTGACAGACAGGAAGCAAAGAGTAGGAATAAACGAGTCCTTTTCAGCATGGCAGGCAGTGACTAGTGGGGTACCGCAAGGTTCAGTGCTGGGACCCCAGCTATTTACAATATATATTAACGATTTGGATGAAGGAATTGAGTGTAATATCTCCAAGTTTGCAGATGACACTAAGCTGAGTGGCAGTGTGAGCTGTGAGGAGGATGCTAAGAGGCTGCAAGGTGACTTGGACTGGTTAGGTGAGTGGTCAAATGCATGGCAGCTGCAGTATAATGTGGATAAATGTGAGGTTATCCACTTGGTGGCAAAAACAAGAAGGCAGAATATTATCTGAATGGTGACAGATTAGGAACAGGGGAGGTGCAACGAGACCTGGGTGTCATGGTACATCAGTCATTGAAAGTTGGCATGCAGGTACAGCAGACGGTGAAGAAGTCAAATGGCATGTTGGCCTTCATAGCAAGAGGATTTGAGTATGGGAGTATGGGAGTAGGGAGGTCTTACTGCAATTGTACCGGGCCTTGGTGAGGCCATACGTTGAATATTGTATACGGTTTTGGTCTCCTAATCTGAGGAAGGACATTCTTGCTATTGAGGGAGTGCAGCGAAGGTTCACCAGACTGATTCCCGGGATGGCAGGACTGACGTGAAGAAATCCTGGATTGACTAAGCTTATATTCAATGGAATTTAGAAGACTGAGAGGGGATCTCATAGAAGCACATAAAATTCTGACGGGATTGTATAGGTTAGATGCAGGAAGAATGTTCCCAATGTTGGGGAAGTCCAGAACCAGGGGTCACAGTCTAAGGAAAAGGGGTAAGACATTTAGGACCGAGATGAGGAGAAACTTCTTCACTGAGTTGTGAACCTGTGGAATTCTCTACCACAGAAAGTTGTTGAAGCCAGTTTTCATAAGATATATTCAAAAATGAGTTAGATGTGG
This sequence comes from Pristiophorus japonicus, assembly GCF_044704955.1. Classification (NCBI taxonomy): domain Eukaryota; kingdom Metazoa; phylum Chordata; class Chondrichthyes; family Pristiophoridae; genus Pristiophorus; species Pristiophorus japonicus. Next base: position 228,452,915 of record NC_091977.1, on the reverse strand, counting down.
CCCTTATGGCTAAAGGGATCAAGGGGTATGAGAGAAAGCAGGAATGCGGTACTGAAGTTGCATGATCAGCCATGATCAAATTGAATGGTGGTGCAGGCTCAAAGGGCCGCATGGCCTACTCCTACACCTATTTTCTATGTTTCTATAACCAAAAAAAAACAATTATCTGGCCATTATCACATTGCTGTTTGTGGGAGCTTTTGTGCAAATTGGCTGTCTCGTTTCCTATATTACAACAATGATAATACTTCAAAAATTACTTCATTGGCTGTAAAGCACTTTGAGATGTTCGGTGGTCGTGAAAGGCGCTATATAAATCCAAGTCTTTCCTTAGTGCCTCCCGCTATTGCCTCCGACTTACCGACCAGGCAGCATTTGCAGCGGAGGTATGAGTTTGTGCCCCGATCTCCTGCGTCTGGATATCACGACATCATTGCCGCGCGCATCGCCCCAGAAGCGCCACGGACCCGAACTTCGGTTCTGCCCCCTGCAGCATCGCTGGGCGAAAACACCGACAATTGCAGGAGGCGTTGTTCGTGAGCTTCGGGGGCGGAAGTTAAAGGGGAGGTTGCAAGGTAAGTAAGAACATTTCTAATCTGCTTTTTTCAATTTTTTTCAATTTCCTGGGTCCTCCTAGCTTTTCCTTCCAGATTTATTTAACTGAATTTAAATTCTCCAGCTGCTGTGGTGGGGTTTGAACTCTTGCTTCTGGATTACTATGCCAGTAACTTTATCACTATGCTACCGTTCCTGATAAATCTCTCCATAACTTATCGGATTTTATTGTCCTTTATCACTCCTCGATATCGTGACTGGTGAAACAGGCGATAGTTCTCTGTTCTTAGCCAAATTCTTTGATTCTGAAAATCAACAGCAATAAACAAAACCTTCCGTTCCCAGCTCTCAATCTTCCTCCTTTCTGGATAATCCAGATGGCACTTGCTGCCTATCATCAGCACAATTCTAATTATTACTGAGAAATAAATATGGCTTATCAGTACACAACCAAATTATTGCCCAGGAAGATTCTCTCACTGCACTAATATAGCAACATCATAAACTCATCCTTTTATATGGATGTGTTTTTATGATTCTCCGAAAACAAACACAAAAAGGAAATCTCCCCTCCCTTGATATGAGCTTTGATCAATCGTGGATACAACAGAATATACAGGAGGACATTCAGCCCCTTGATCCTGTTCCCCCATTCAATTAGATCATGGCTGATCTGTATCTCAACTCCCATCTACCCGGCTTGGTTCCATAATCCTTAATACCCTTGCTTAACAAAAAATCTATCAATCTCAATTTTGAAATTCTCAATTGACCCCCAGCCTTGACAGCTTTTTGTGACAGAGTTCCAGATTTCCACTTCTCTTTGTGTGAAGAAGTGCTTCCTGACATCACCCCTGAATGGCCTCACTCTAAATTTAAGGTTATGACCCCTTGTTCTGGACCCACCCCCCCGCCACCGACCACCACCACCAGAGGAAATAGTTTCTCTCTATCTACCTCATCAACTCCTTTTAATCATCTTAAACACCGCAATTAGATCACCTCTAAACTTCAAAACTCAAGGGTCTGCAAGCCTAATCTCTAACCTGTCCTCATAATTTAACCCTTTTAGCCTCGGTATCACTCTGGTAAATCTATGCATATGGTAACCTAATTTTATTTATTGAGATCAAATTCATAGCTGGTCGGAGTAGCCCAAAGAGAAAGACAAATTGATCCTTTTAGGTTTAACGCTTCATCAGAGACAACAATTTTAACCTAGCCTCCTTCAAATACTGACTGCTGTGGAATTGATCTGCAGAGGGTGATGGTTATGAGGGCACAAAACTGGGTAAGAAACGGCACAAGTGGCAGTCAGTACTCTATGTACCAGGTGCACACGAAGAGTAAACTATCATGGAGTACTGGAGCAAGGAAACAGTGCTAAACCTTTTAAATCAGTGGTTAGGTGTCAGCACCACACTTTAGGCGAAAGACTGCAGAGGAGATTTGCTAGAATGGTAACTGGGATGAAAGACGTCAGTTATGTGGAGAGACTAGAGAACATAAGAACATAAGAACATAAGAACATAAGAACATAAGAACATAAGAACATAAGAACATAAGAACAGGAGTAGGCCATCTAGCCCCTCGAGCCTGCTCCGCCATTCAACAAGATCATGGCTGATCTGGTCGTGGACTCAGCTCCACTTACCCGCCCTCTCCCCGTAACCCTTAATTCCCTTATTGGTTAAAAATATATCTATCTGTGGCTTGAAAACATTCAATGAGCTAGCCTCAACTGCTTCCTTGGGCAGAGAATTCCACAGATTCACAACCCTCTGGGAGAAGAAATTCTTTCTCAACTCGGTTTTAAATTGGCTCCTCCGTATTTTGAGGCTGTGCCCCCTAGTTCTAGTCTCCCCACCAATGGAAACAACTTCTCTGCCTCTATCTTGTCTATCCCTTTCATGATTTTAAATGTTTCTATAAGATCACCCCTCATCCTTCTGAACTCCAATGAGTAAAGACCCAGTCTACTCAATCTATCATCATAAGGTAACCCCCTAATTTCTCGAATCAGCCTAGTGAATCGTCTCTGTACCCCTTCCAAAGCTAGTATATCCTTCCTTAAGTAAGGTGACCAAAACTGCACGCAGTACTCCAGGTGCGGCCTTACCAATACCTTATACAGTTGCAGCAACACCTTCCTGCTTTTGTACTCCATCCCTTTCGCAATGAAGGCCAACATTCCATTTGCCTTCCTGATTACCTGCTGCATCTGCAAACTAACCTTTTGTGATTCATGCACAAGAACCCCCAGGTCCCTCTGCACCACAGCATGTTGTAATTTCTCCCCATTCAAATAATATTCCCTTTTACTGTTTTTTTTCCCAAGGTGGATGACCTCACATTTTCCGACATTGTATTCCATCTGCCAAACCTTAGCCCATTCGCTTAACCTATCCAAATCTCCTTGCAGCCTCTCTGAGTCCTCTACACAACCCGCTTTCCCACTAATCTTAGTGTCATCTGAAAATTTTGTTGCACTACACTCTGTCCCCTCTTCCAGGTCATCTATGTATATTGTAAACAGTTGTGGTCCCAGTACCGATCCCTGTGGCACACCACTAACCACTGATTTCCAACTGGAAAAGGACCCATTTATCCCGACTCTCTGCTTTCTGTTCGCGAGTGCTGTGGTGAGGAGTTAAACTAATATGGCAGGGGGATGGGAACCAATACAGGGAGAAGCTGGGATTGTTTTTATTAGAGCAGAAAAGGTTAAGGGGAGATTTAATAGAGGTGTTCAAAATTATGAAGGGTTTTGATGGAGTAAATAAGGAGAAACTGTTTCCACTGGCAGGAGGATTAGTAACCAGAGGACACAGATTTAAGGTCATTGGCAAAAGAAGCAGAGGAGAGATGAGGAAAAATTTTTTTATACAGCGAGTCACTGAGATCTGAAATGCGCTGCCTGGAAAGGTGGTGGAAGCAGATTCAGTAGTGATTTTCAAAAGGGAATCTGATAAATTCTTAAAGTAAAAATGTGCATGACTACGGGGAAAGAGCAAGGGAGTGGGACTAATTGGATAGCTCTTTCAAAGAACTGACACAGGTACAATGGGCCAAATCAACCATAACTAATTGTGCAAATATCATGCTTTAATGTTAATTTTATTGAATATTTATTAAGGTGAAGATCTTGAAAGGAAAGGTCTGTTAGGAAATCTGTTTCAGAACTTTGCCCCACTTCCTGTTCAGATAACTGAATAACAGCGAGTGAATAGGACCCATAACAAGATTTGTTTCCTCCTCTCCTCTCCTGAATGTACTGCTTTCTGCTGGGGTATAGTTTCTTAGAATTGCATGGAAACAGACCATTCAGCCCAACTAGTCCATGCTAAAGTTAATGCTCCACTCGAGCCTCCAACCGTCTTTCCTCATCTAACTTTATCAGCATAATCCTCTGTTCCCTTCTCCCTCATATGCTTATCTAGTCTCCCCTTAGCATCTATACTATTCGCCTTAACCACTCCTTGTGGTAGCGAGTTCCACTTTGTCGGTAAGAAGTTTCTTCTGAATTCCCTATTTGATTTCTTGGGGACTATCTTTTATATTGATGACCTCTAATTTTGCTCTTCCAGACAAGTGGAAAAACGGGCTCTGTCTACTCTATCAAAATATTTCATAATTTTAAAGAACTCTACTAGGTCACCTCTCAGCCTTCTCTTTTCAAGAGAAAAGAGACCCAGCTTGTTCATCCTGTCCTGATAGGTATAGCCTCGCATTTCTGGTATCATCCTTGTAATTCTTTTTTGCACCCTCTCCAGTGCCTCTATTCTTTTATAATACGGCGACCAAAGTTGTACACAGTATGTAACCAAGGTTCGATACAGGTTTAGCATAACTTCACTACTTTTCATTGCTCTCCCTGTAGAAATAAACCCTAGTGCTTGCTTTGCTGTTTTAATGGCATTGTTACTTTTAGTGATTTGTGTATTTGTACTCCCAGATCCCTTTGCTCTTCTACCCCATTTATATTCTTACTTTCCAAGTAATATGTGACCTCCTTATTTTTCTTACCAAAATGTAATACTTCAGGCTTGTCAGTGTTGAAATTCATTTGCCAATTATATGTCCATTCTGCAAGTTTATTAATGTCTTGTAATTTGTTGCAGTCCTCCTCAGTATTACTATCCCCTCTTCAATCTGGTGTCATCCACAAATTTAAAAAACTGTTTTTGATTCCAAAGTCTAAGGGGCCAAAATTGGTGGCCTTACTGCCGACTGCCGCCGACATTCCTCTCTGGGTTCCGCCCTGTGCCAGTTTGCACTTGGGCTGGAGGGGAGAACCTCCAAGAACCGCCCGCTGACATCAGCGGACGGCCAAATGGCACAAAGTGACCTCCCGCCCGCTGAGCTGCCAGATTGGTGCGGGCGGGAGTCGGCGCCAGAAAGGGGAAGGACCGCTGCATGGAGGCTGGTCTATCCCCAACGGTAGGTATGAAGACCTGCAAAAAATGATTAGTGAACATTTATTTAAAAAAAATTCTTACCTGCATGAGGTCCCCTGAAAATGTTCCCTTTTTTATGGCATTGATTTTTCTTTTCAGCTTTTCGACCCTCCATGGGCTTTGACTCTGGGCGGCAAGAGCCTTTGCTGCCGAGAATGAGAGCTGCCGCCCAGATTGATGGCATAAGTCCTCTTTTGTAGCCGGGAACCTTTGTTGCCGAAACTCCCACCCAAAGTACCATCAGATATCTCGGCGGTTCTTTGGGCGGCACTTGGGCAGCCCTTGGCCTTCACCAATTTCGACCCCAAGTTCCTTCATATAAATTGTGAACAACACTGGTCCCAGCACTGAGCCTTGTGGGATCCCACTTTCCATCTCTGCCACTCTGAATAGCTGCCCTTCACCCCTACTCTCTGCTTTCTGTCTTGAAGCCAGCTAGCTGTTCATTCTGCTACTTGTCCCCTGACTCCACATTCTCTGACCTTCATTAGTGTATTATGTGGCACCTTATTGAAGGCCTTTTGGAAACTAGGTGAATCGTATCTACTGCGTTACCCTTGTCTACGCTCTCTGTTACCTCTTCAAATAATTCAATTAGGTTGGTCAAGCAATAGTTTCCTTTTTGAAATCCATGCTGACTATTCATTATATTTTTGGATTCTAGATGTTTTTCTGTTTGCTCCTTTAGTAGAGATTCCATTATCTTTCCTAACCGATCTATAATTCACTGGACATGTTCTATCTCCCTTCTTACATATAGGTATAACATTAGCTATCTGCCAATCATCTGGCATAACACCTTTTACTAACTCATTATTAAATATGTGTAATAGTCCCTCTGCTTTTCCCTAGTTTCTTTAAAAATGCACGGATGTAATCAGGTTGCCCGGGGGTTTTATCCTCTGTTTTTGATTTAGTTTGTTTAATATTTTTCCTCCATTTTATTTTAAATGTGTTTTTCTAATTTCTAATCTCATTATCCAATGTCATACGCACCTGATCTGTCTCCTTGATAAATACTGAAGCAATGTAATTATTTAATATTTCTGCCATTTCGCTATTGCTGCCTCTGATTTTATTCTGTCTGTCACTTAGTGGCCCTATTCCCATCCCGACTTTCCTTTTTTATTTATGTGCCTGTAGAATATTTTACTATTTTGTTTTATGTTCCTTGATAATTTAGTTTCATAGTTCCTCTTTGCCTTTGATTTTTTTTTTACTTCTCTCCTAATCTCTTCATATTTTCCTTTGTCATGCTTTCCCCTGCTGTCTATGTACTTAGTGTATGCCCCTTTCCTGACCCTCAATTTTTCCTTTGTCTTTATTCATCCATGGTGTGTCATTTATGTTAAGTTTATTCTTGCCTTTTAGCATAATATATATTTCCTAGATTTTGTTGAATGATTTAAATTTTCCCATTTGCTGTTCTACATCATTGTTGGCCAATATTGTGTTCCAATTTATTGTCCTAAGTTCTATTCTCAGTCCCTCAAAATCACCTTTTCTCCAATCTATTATCCTGGCCTTCGTCATACTTATGTTCTTCTCAATTATTATCTTAAAACGTTTTCTCAGTTATTATCTTAGTGTATTATATTATGATTACTATTGCCTAGATTACATCTCTTATCTGCTCTGCTTCATTCCCCATTACTAGATCCAGTAGTGAATCCTCCCTTGCCGGGCTTCTTACATATTGGGTTAGAAAGAGAGTCCTGTGCAGATTGTAGGAACTCCATTCGCTTATCCCCTTTACCTACCTCTTCTGGCAAATTAATTTTGGGATAGTTAAAATTCCCCATGATTATTATTCTATGTTGTTTATTCATTCCCTAATTTGTTTGCATATTTCTTGCTCCACTTCCCTTCCATTATTAGGTGGTCTGTAGACTAACTCTATTCATGTGATTGATCCTTTATTATCTTTTATCTCCATCCACATGGATTCTATTTCTGGCTTACTGATGACTGCATCACTTTTTCTACTGCCATTATGTTATCCCTAATAGGTGCAGCTACTCCACTTCCCCTTTTTCCTTCTCTATCTTTTTTAAATATGCTGTACCTTGCAGCGTTTAATTCCAAGTCCTGATTTTTCTGTAGCAGTAATCCCGACTATATCTAGTTCCTCGCAGCATATTATTGCCTCCAGTTCCCCTGTTTTATTACAGACACTGTGGGGCCGAAATTCAGGGTCTCAGAAAGACCATTTACTGCCCGTATGCGGCGGGCATGCGGCAGAATAGCGTGGCCACCGCTTTGTGATCAGCTGGCTGCCCTGACCCAAATTCAGATCAGGGATTTCTTGGCCTGGACCTGATTTCGCCCTGACCGCTGCATGCTCATCAGAATGTGCACCACTGCTCTCCCTCACCTGAAAAAGACACCAAGCGGAATTCAGCTCAAAAAAATCATTGCCCCACCACGCTTTTTCTGTCTGTGCACCTTATCCGGAGTGTGTGCGGCCCAGCAGCGTGGTGGCCCTTCAAGGGGAGGGCCCACTGCTGCGGCCTCCATGTATTTATTTTTGCCGGACGACTTTCCGATCGGCCGGCAAGATAATGCCCACGTGTTTAGCTGGGCCGCCATCAGGCAGCCTGGCAAGCCCTCTTGGGTGCCAGGCTGCTGGCCCGGCGGAAACCCTCCCCAGTGGCCGAAGATTAAAAAATGACTGATTCTCTCCCCTTTAATGGAGGGGCGAGAGCGTGGTGACGCACATGCGCTGTGACATCACCGCCGCTGAGTGACAGCAGCGGAGTCCTGGTCCCGACCTAAATTCAGCCCCTCAGCCTGCCTTTCTGTCGATCTCCCGCCCCCACTATGACAGACCACCAAACAGTAGTAGTGAGGATGGGGATGGCATCAAACAAGAAATTAGGGATGCGTGCAATAAAGGTACAGCAGTTATCATGGGCGACTTTAATCTATATATAGATTAGGCAACCAAGCTGGTAGCAATGCGGTGGAGGAGGATTTCCTGGAGTATATTAGGGATTGCTTTCTAGACCAATATGTTGAGGAACCAACTAGAGAGCTGGTCATCCTAGACTGGGTGTTGTGTAATGAGAAAGGACTAATTAGCAATCTTGTTGTGCGAGGTCCCTTGGGGAAGAGTGACCATAATACGGTAGAATTCTTTATCAAGGTGGAGATTGACAGTGTTAATTCAGAGACTAGGTTCCTGAATTTAAGGAAAGGTAACTTTGATGGTATGAGACGTGAATTGGCTAGGATAGACTGGCAAATGATACTTAAAGGGTTAACAGTGGATAGGCAATGGCAGACATTTATAGATTACATAGATGAACTTCAACAATTGTACATCCCTGTCTGGAGTAAAAATAAAAAGGGGAAGATAGCTCAACTGTTGCTAACAAGGGAAATTAGGGATAGTGTTAAATCCAAGGAAGAGGCATATAAATTGGCCAGAAAAAGCAGCAAACCTGAGGACTGGGAGAAATTTAGATTTCAGCAGAAGAGGACAAAGGGTTTAATTAGGAGGGGGAAAATAGAGTATGAGAGGAAGCTTGCAGGGAACATAAAAACTGACTGCAAAAGCTTCTATAGATATGTGAAGAGAAAAAGATCAGTGAAGACCAACATAGGTCCTTTGCAGTCAGAATCAGGTGAATTTATAATGGGGAACAAAGAAATGGTAGACCAATTGAACAAATACTTTGGATCTGACTTCACTAAGGAAGACACAAATAATCTTCCAGAAATACTAGGGGTTTGAGGCTCTAGCGAAAAGGAGGAACTGAAGGAATCCTTATTATTCATGAAATTGTGTTAGGGAAATTGATGGGATTGAAGGCCGATAAATCCCCAGGACCTGATAGGCTGCATCCCAGAGTACTTAAGGAAGTGGCCTTAGAAATAGTGGATGCATTGATGCTCATTTTCCAACATTCTATTGACTCTGGATCCGTTCCTATGGACTGGAGGGTAGCTAATGTAACACCACTTTTTAAAAAAGGAGGGAGAGCGAAAACAGGGAATTATAGACTGGTTAGCCTGACATCAGTGGTGGGGAAAATGTTGGAATCAATTATTAAAGATGAAATAGCAGCGCATTTGGAAAGCAGTGACAGGATCAGTCCAAGTCAGCATGGATTTATGAAAGGGAAATCATGCTTGACAAATCTTCTAGAATTTTTCGAGGATGTAACTTGTAGAGTAGACAAGGGAGAACCAGTGGATGTGTATTTGGACTTTAAAAAGGCTTTTGACAAGGTTCCACACAAGAGATTAGTGTGCAAAATTAAAGCACATGGTATTGGGGGTAATGTATTGAAGTGGATAGAGATCTGGTTGGCAGACAGGAAGCAGATAGTCGGAATAAACGGGTCCTTTTCAGAATGGCAGTCAGTGACCAGTGGGGTGCCACAAGGTTCAGTGCTGGGACCCCAGCTATTTACAATATACATCAATGATTTGGATGAAGGAATTGAATGTAATATATCCAAGTTTGCAGATGACACTAAGCTGGGTGGCAGTGTGAGCTGTGAGGAGGATGCTAAGAGGCTGCAGGGTGACTTGGACAGGTTAGGTGAGTGGGAAAATGCATGGCAGATGCAGTATAATGTGGATAAATGTGAGGTTATCCCCTTTGGTGGCAAAAACATTAAGGCAGAATATTATCTGATGGTGACAGATTAGGAAAAGGGGAGGTGCAATGAGACCTGGGTGTCATGGTACATCAGTCATTGAAGTTTGGCATGCATGTTCAGCAGGCAGTGATGAAGGCAAATGGCATGTTGGCCTTCATAGCTAGAGGATTTGAGTATTGGAGCAGGGAGGTCTTACTGCAGTTGTACAGAGCATTGGTGAGGCCACACCTGGAATATTGTGTTCAGTTTTGGTCTAATCTGAGGAAGGACGTTCTTGCTATTGAGGGAGTACAGCAAAGGTTCACCAGATTGCTTCCTGGAATGGCAGGACTGACATATGAGGAGAGACTGGATCAACTAGGCTTGTATCCACTGGAGTTTAGAAGAATGAGAGGTGGATCTCATAGAAACATATAAAATTCTGATGGGATTGGATAGGTTAGAGGCAGGAAGAATGTTCCCGTTGCTGGGGAGTTCCAGAACCAGGGATCACAGTCTAAGAATAAGGGGTAATTTAGGACCGAGATGAGGAGAAACTTCTTCACTCAGAGAGTGGTTAACCTGTGGAATTCTCTACCGCAGAAAGTTGTTGAGGCCAGTTCATTGGATATATTCAAAAGGGAGTTAGATGTGGCCCTTATGGCCAAAGGGATCAAGGGGTATGGAGAGAAAGCAGGAAAGGGGTACTGAGGTTGAATGATCAGCCATGATATTGAATGGCGGTGCAGGCTCGAAGGGCTGAATGGCTTGCTCCTGCACCTAATTTCTATGTTTCTATGACTTCTGGTGTGACTTAAAAAAAAATGTCAAAGTCCTGAAAACCGATCGGAAGGTTGCCTCATGGATCCCAGCGGTAAAACCAGGTAAAATGTCATAGGTATGCCAACTTTCTGGTGTACCTGAATTTCGGCCCTTGTGTGCATTAATAAGAACATAACATAAGAACATAAGAATTAGGAACAGGAGTGGGCCATCTAGCCCCTCGAGCCTGCTCCGCCATTCAACAAGATCATGGCTGATCTGGCCGTGGACTCGGCTCCACCTACCTGCCCGCTCCCCATAACCCTTAATTCCCTTATTGGTTAAAAATCTATCTATCTCTGACTTGAATACATTCAATGAGCTAGCCTCAACTGCTTCCTTGGGCAGAGAATTCCACAGATTCACAACTCTCTGGGAGAAGAAATTCCTTATCAACTCGGTTTTAAATTGGCTCCCCTGTATTTTGAGGCTGTGCCCCCTAGTTCTAGTCTCCCCGACCAGTGGAAACAACCTCTCTGCCTCTATCTTGTCTATCCCTTTCATTATTTTAAATGTTTCTATAAGATCACCCCTCATCCTTCTGAGTAAAGACCCAGTCTACTCAATATCATTGCATTGCATTATAGACAGTTTAACCCATTTCGAATAGCAGTTTCCCCCCTCTCATTTTTAACCATCTTTTTACGTTCTATAACTCTATTTATTCCCGGGCCATTTATGCCCTCCTAGTTTAGCCCTATGCTCTCCTTTCCCGTTTTGTTTATATCTGGGCAAGTTTCATTTCTTGTGGATCCCTCTCTCCATCATACTAGTTAAAAGCCTTTGCCGCCTTGCTATTTACTCTTTCCGCTAGGACACGGGTCACATCCCAGTTCAGGTGGAGCTCATCCCATCGATACAGCTCTTTTCTGTCCCAGTACCGGTGCCAGTGTTCCATGAAAATTAACCCTCCTTTCCACACCAGCCCTTTAGCCACGTATTAATTCTCCTGATCTGACTGTTTCTTTGCCAATTTGCACGTGGCTCGGGTAATAACCCAGTGATTATTAGCCCGACGTCCTGCTTTTTATTTTCACTTCTACCTCCTGATACTCCTTCAGCAGGATCCCCTCCCTGTTCCTACCTACGTCAATTGTTCCATCATGGGCCACAACAAGTGTATTTAGCCCATTCCTTTCAATGTTCCTCTCCAGCCACCACGAGTTATCTCTTTCTCTGGCAACACACCCTTCGGGATTCTCATTCTTGGCTTCAGAGGAAGCTATCTAGCCCCTAACTATCGAATCACTATCACATTTCTATTCTGCTGTTCCGCCCCCCCCCCCCCCCCCCCACCAATCCCACCAATCCCACCACCCCCCGCCCCCTTGGACAACCTTCTGAGTCACGGTGCCTCAGTTGCAGTTGTCCACTCTGCAGTCATTCTCCTTTTCTCACAGGTAGCGAGTACATTGTACTTGTTGGACAATGTCTGCAGGACTTCCTCCTCAACATCTCCAAATTCCCTGCTACCTGGCTCCTTGAGAGTCACACCCTCTCCTTCCTGAACCTGAGCTTTCCTCTGGGGTGTGACTGTGTTCTGGATAAAACTATCCAGAAATTCTTCCGCCTTCCTTATGTTTTGGAGTGTCTCTAACTCACACTATTGCTAAATGACTCTGTGCCAGAGCTTCACATTCATTACCGGACTAGTATTCCTAGAAGCCTGGACTAATGATTGGGAGTCATGAGTTCAACTCCCACCACGACAGCTGGGGAGTTTAAATTCAGTTGATTAAATAAATCTGATGGTGATCATGAAACTACAGGATTGTCGTAAAAGCCTATCTGGTTCACTAATGTCCTTCAGGGAAGGAACTCTGCCATCGTTACCTGGCCTGGCCTATGTGTGACTCCAGTGCCACAGCAAAGTGGTTGACTCTTAACAGCCCTCTGAAATGGTCTAACAAGCCTCACCACCACCTTCTCAAGGGTAATTTGGATAGGCAATATATTCTGGCCTTGCCAGTGATGCCCACATCCCATGACTGAATTTAAAAAAAAAAATGTTATAGACTTGCATAGAATGTACAGCACAGAAATAGGCCATTTAGCCCAACAGGTCTATGCCAGTGTTTATGCTCCACATGAGCTTCCTCCCACCCTCTTTCATCTAACCCTATAGACATACCCTTCTATTCCTTTCTCGCTCATGTGCTTATTTAGCTTCCCCTTAAATGCATCCATGCTATGCTCCTCAACTACCCCATGTGGTAGCAAATGCCACATTCTAACCGCTCTCTGGGTAAAGAGGTTTCTCCTGAATTCCCTGTTGGATTTATTAGTGACTATCTTATATTTAGACCCCTAGTTTTGGACTTCCCCACAAGTGCAAACATCTTCTCCACGTCTATCCTATTGAACATGGTTATAACTTTAAAGGCCTCAAAGAAAAGAGCCCCAGCCTGTTCAATGTAAGTGCAAAAAAGATGATCAAGGATGATGTCAGAATTGAGAGGGTATACTTATCAGGAAAGGCTGAACAGGCTGGGCCTCTTTTGATGGGGAGAGATGAAGTCGGGTGGGAGGAGGCTCATGTGGAGCATAAACAAGAGCATAGACCACTGGGCTGAATGGCCCGTTTTTGTGCTGCACATTCTATGTAATTCCAAATAAATTTGTGCAACAAAAATTTGTTACGAACCTTTCACTGAAGCCCTGTGATTTGATTAAAATATAATGGTTACATTTTTTAAAATAATGGTTATTTTTTTTCCACGTAACCAATCCACACAGGCACCCATGATATTGCTACATTAATCCATGCAGAGGATCTATTAATGTATTGAAAAAATACCGGGCAATATCAGGACACTTTCTCAAAAGATGCTCAAGGATAGGTTATGCCAGAGATACTAAACAAGTACTTTACACCAGTTTTTACTCCTGAAGATGAAGCTCAACTTAAGAGCTATCCAATTAGCCCACACCCCTGCTCTTGTCCCAAAAGCCTGCATTTTTCTACCCTTCAAGTATTTATTCAATTCCCTTTTGAAAGTTGCTATTGAATCTCCTTCCACCGCCCTTTCAGGCCGTGCGTTACAGATCACAACTCGTTGCGTGAAAACAATTCTCCTCATCTCCCCTCTGTTTCTTTTGCCAATTATCTTAAATCTGTGCCGTCTGGTTATCGACCCTCTTCCCAGTGGGAATCTGTATCTCTTTATTTACTTTATCAAAACCCTTCATGTTTTTAAACCTCTCCATTAAATCTCCCCTTAACCTTCTCAGCTCCAAGGAGACTATTGGATGACTAGGGATTTATATTCCTTTGCTCTGAGTAAAGAACGTTTCTGGCTGCATTTGCTATGGTGCATGCAAACAGTTAACTCTCGTAAAGAAAGCAACCCATTATTAATGAATAAATCAAAAGCAATACAGTCTGCTCCATATGTCTCGATGGGGAGTCTTCACAGTGCACAGTTAACACAACCGGTATACCTTAGCGTGCAGAAGGAAAGTGCTTTATTTAACTTAGAAACATAGTTGAAAAGCCAAGCTGCATGGTGCGAGACAACAAAAACAACTTCCATTTATATAGCATCTTTAACGTAGTAAAAGGCCCAAAGACGCTTCACAGGAGCGATTATCAAACAAAATTTGACACCGAGCTATTAGGGCAGGTGGCCAAAAGCTTGGACAAAAAGGTAGGTTTTAAGGAGCGTCTTAAAGGAGGAGAGAGAGGCAGAGAGGTTTGGGGGGGGAATTCCAGAGCTTGGGCCCTAGGCGGCTGAAGGTGAACAGATTAAAATCTTAGCTACGCAAGAGGCCAGAATTGGAAGAGAGCAGAGATCTCGGAGGGTTATAGGGCTGCGGGAGGTTACAGAGATAGGGAGGGGGTGAGATCGTGAAGGGATTTGAAAACAATGGTTGAGAATTTTAAAATTGAGGCGTTGCCAGACCGGGAGTCAATGTAGGTTATCGAGCATAGGGATGATGGATAAACGGGAATTGGAGTTAGGATAGGGGCAGCAGAGTTTTGACTGAGCTCAAGATTACGGAGGGTGGAAGGTGAAAGGCCAGCCAGGAGAACAATAAGGTGAGAGTTTCCAAACTCAGGGCTGTCTGTTAATCGGACATGGTTGCCTACACTCGGTGAGTTTCATGAAGTCCCAGGCTACTTCAGCTACTTGGCATTCTTTACTTTGGAAAGGGAAGGGGGAACTGTTCCTCCAAGCAACTAATCGTGGAGCAGAGTGAATGCTGCCCATAAAGAAGTCTACAAGTTGGACCATCTCAGCCTATTTTTAAGCGGACCTCAGAATGGGGAGCCAGCGTTCTTTTCCAGAAATGGGTAGGAACATTACTGAAATATACAAATCGCCACGGGATACCAGATGTAATGCGGCCAAACTAACGGGACCACAACAGGCCGCTCTGAAAAGAGGGCATAAACCTCAATGCCATTGATCCTTGTGGGACAGGAAGACCAGGTCTAACCAGTCGCTTTCCATCCTCTGCTTGGCGTGTCCCTCTCCCCGGGAGACCCTAATCCCCCGCATTAGTTACTCTCTGTCTTGGTTCTGTGAAGGAGGTGCCGGATTGCCAGTCACCTATGATCGGTGAACCATATATCAACACTCGCTGCACAATTTCAAATAAGGGCCCTGCCCATGAAAGTGGTTGAAGCCTCTCGCTGGTGAAATTGGCCGGGGGAGCTGGGTGAGGAAATGCAGTGGTGATTGCTCCGCCCATGTGAGCTATAATTGAGAATCAGCCCTTATGTTCCAGTCGTTCATCCTTCAGCGGGATACCATGAAATGCAAAGCATAGACTGCACTGGATGTCACGAGTTCATTATTAGACATTAACAGACACTGCCACCTCCTCCTGTCACCTGTGGTGTCAGCCACGGCTCAGTGGGTAACCCTCCTGCCTCTGACTCGGAAGTTTTTGCGTTCAATCCCCACTCCAGAGACTTTAGCATTTCATCTCGCCAACACTCCCAGTGCAGTACTGAGGGAGTGCTGCACTGTTGATAGCACCATCTTTCGGATGAGCCGTTAAACCAGGGCCCTGTCCACTCTCTCCATTGGATGCAAAAGATCTCACGCCCACTAATTCGAAAAAGAGCAGGGGAGTTATCCCCATTGTCCTGGCCAATATTTATCCCTCAACTACCATCACTAAAAACATAAATTGCTGTGTGGGATCTTGCTGTGCATATGTTGGCTGCTGCGCTTCCTACATTATAACAGTGACTGCGCTTCAAAAGTACTTCATTGGCTGCAAAGCGTTTTGGGATGTCCTGAGGTCTGGAAAGGCATTATATAAATGCAAGTTTTTCTTTCTACTTTCAGTCTACGCAGCAATTTGGCACAAAGTTTCTTCCATAGACTTTAAAACATTTGTGTCACCTAATCACTCTTTCACTCTTTCTTGATTGACCTTGTCTTCTGTCCTCCTTTTCTCATCTGCTCCATGACCTTGGTCCTTCCTACTATGTTACATGTCTGAAAAAGAAAAGTAATTGAAAATAGAGTAGAATTCCTCCCACCAGCTTCACGGCATGTGTGACAATAAGTATAAAAATACTGTTTCAAGACTGTAGTCTCCTTTTTTAGAGTTGAGATGACAAGACATAAGCTGCAAAAAGCTTTACTCCTGTACATAGCATCATCTGAACTAGTAGAGACTAACGGGTAAAGAGCAAAAATACTGTGAATGTTGGAAGCCTGAAATAAAAACAGAAAATGCTGGAAATACTCAGCAGGTCAGGCAGCATCGGGGGGCGGAGAGCATGCATGTGGTGCGCGTAACATTGAGCATGGATCTAAGGAGCCATCGAGAGTCGTGGCTGGAGGGACGCTGAATATTATGCCGATATCTGTAATCCGGGAACACGATGGGTGGAATTTAAGTTGGAATCTATGTGGAATAAGTCAGAGCTAGAGACGATTGTTGAGGAAAGAGATATGTAGCTGTGAATGCGAGTTTTAGTAGATATCTCATCCAAACCCAAGAAGGAAAAGCGATAGCAAGGTAAAAGAGAGACAAACAGAAATCCCATCAGATTTTAACTGGTAGTTACTCTCTTGAGGGTGAATTACTCTCTACAGGTGAATGAACGATGGGGCTGAAAATCAGGGGCGCAAACCTGGTGCACCTCCCGACCTTTGTGCCAAATTGCGGCACCCCCCCCCACAATCGAAATTCACCCAAAAAATCAAAAAAATGACCTCCTGCGGTAAGGAGCGTCTGGAATCGGTAGTTTGCAGCAGTGTGGGTGGCTTGATAGATAGCGTAAGGCCCATGCTTTCGTACGCCTCAGTGAAGATGTTGACGATGACTTGGAGTTCAGCCTCTTGATGTGTGCAGACGCAAGTGTCGTCCGCGTACTGTAGCTCGATGACAGAGGATGGGCCGGTCTTGGAACTGGCCTGGAGGCGATGAAGATTGAACAGGTTCCCACTGGTTCTATAGTTTAGTTCCACTCCAGCGAGGAGCTTGTTGACTGTGAGGTGGAGCATTGCAGCGAGGAAGATCGAGAAGAGGGTTGGTGCCATGACGCAGCCCTGCTTGACCTCGGTCTGGATGTGGATTGGGTCAGTGGTGGATCCGTTGTTCAGGATCACGGCTTGCATGTTGTCATGGAGCAGGCGGAGGATGTGACAAACTTTTGGGAGCAGTCAAAATGGAGGAGGATGCTCCATAGTATCTTGCGGTTGACAGTGTCAAAGGCCTTTGGAAGGTCAAAGAAGGCCATGTGCAAGGGTTGGTGCTGTTCTCTGCATTTTTCTTGCAGTTGTCATGCTGTAACGATCATGTCCGTTGTGCTCCGTAGTGGACGGAATCCTCACTGTGACTCCGGGAGGAGCTCCTCAGCCACGGGGAGAAGACAATTGAGGAGGATTCTGGCGACGACTTTCATAGAAACATAGAAAATAGGTGGAGGAGTAGGCCATTCGGCCCTTCGATCCTACACCACCATTCATTAAGATCATGGCTGATCATTCACCTCGGTACCCCTTTCCTGCTTTCTCTCCATACCTCTTGATCCCTTTAGCCGTAAGGGCCGTATCTAACTCCCTCTTGAATATATCCAATGAATTGGCATCAACAACTCTCTGCGGTAGGGAATTCCACAGGTTAACAACTCTTAGTGAAGAAGTTTCTCCTCATCTCAGTTCTAAATGGCCTCCCCCTTATCCTTGGACTGTGTCCGCTGATTCTGGACTTCCCCAACATCGGGAACATTCTTCCTGCATCTAACCTGTCCAGGCATATCAGAATTTTATATGTTTCTATGAGATCCCCTCTCATCCTTCTAAACTCCAGTGAATACTGGCCCAGTCGATTCAGTCTCTCCTCGTATATCAGTCCTGTCATCCTGGGAATCAGTCTGGTGAACCTTCGCTGCACGCCCTCAATAGCAAGAATGTCCTTCCTCAGATTAGGAGACCAAAACTGAATGCAATATTCCAGGTAAGGCCTCACCAAGGCCCTGTACAACTGCAGTAACACCTCCCTGCTCCTATACTCAAATTCCCTAGCTATGAAGGCCAACGTACCATTTGCCGCCTTCACCACCTGCTGTACCTGCATGCCTACTTTCAATGACTGATGTACCATGACACTCAGGTCTCATTGCACCTCCCCTTTTCCTAATCTGCCGCCATTCAGATAATATTCTGCCTTAATGTTTTTGCCACCAAAGTGGATAACCTCACATTTATCCACATTATACCGCATCTGCCATGCATTTGCCCACACACTTGCAGCCTCTTAGCATCCTCCTCACAGCTCACACTGCCACCCAGCTTAGTGTCATCTGCAAACTTTGAGATATTGCACTCAATTCCTTCATCTAAATCATTAATGTATATTGTAAATAGCTGGGGTCCCAGCACTGAGCCCTGCGACACCCCACTCGTCACTGCCTGCCATTCTGAAATGAACCCATTTATCCTGACTCTCTACTTCCTGTCTGTCAACCAGTTCTCTATCCACGTCAAGTACATCACCCCCAATACCATGTGCTTTAATTTTGCACTCCAATCTCTTGTGTGGGACCTTGTCAAAAGCCTTTTGAAAGTCCAAATACACCACATCCACCGGTTCTCCCTTGTCCACTCTACTAGTTACATCCACACAAAATTTTAAAAGATTTGTCAAGCATGATTTCCCTTTCATAGATCCATGCTGACTTGGACCAATCCTGTCACTGCTTTCCAAATGCGTTGCTATTTTATCTTTAATTGATTCCAACACTTTCCCTGCTACTGATGCCAGGCTAACCGATCTATAATTCCCAGTATTCTCTCCTTTTTTAAAAAGTGGTGTTACATTAGCTACCCTCCAATCCATAGGAACTAATCCAGAGTTGATAGACTGTTGGAAAATGATCACCAATGCATCCACTATTTCTAGGGCCACTTCCTTAAGTATTCTGGGATGCAGACTATCAGGCCCCAGGGATTTATCGGCCTTCAATCCCATAAATTTCTCTAACACAATTTCCTACCTAATAAAGATTTCCTTCAGTTCCTCCTTCTCACTAGACCCTCAATCCCCTAGTATTTCCGTTAGGTTATTTGTGTCTTCCTTTGTGAAGACAGAACCAAAGTATTTGTTCAACTAGTCTGCCATTTCTTTGTTCCCCATTATAAATTCACCTGAATCTGACTGCAAGGGACCTACGTTTGTCTTCACTAATCTTTTTCTCTTCGCATATCTATAGAAGCTTTTGCAGTCAGTTTTTATGTTCCCGGCAAGTTTCCTCTCATACTCCATTTTCCCCCCTCCTAATTAAACACTTTGTCCTCCTCTGCTGAATTCTAAATTTCTCCCAGTCCTCAGGTTTGCTGCTTTTTCTGGGCAATTTATATGCCTCTTCCTTGGTTTTAACACTATCCTTTATTTCCCTTGTTAGCCACGGTTGAGCCAGCTTCCCCATTTTATTTTTACTCCAGACAGGGATGTACAATTGTTGCCAGTGGCTTATAACAGGGAGATTCCTCTGAGTTGCCGCAGTCGGACTTGTCCCCTTTTTAAAAGATGGTCACGAATACTGCATCTCTGAGATCTCCCGGCATGCTCTCCTCCTTCCAGATGAGAGAGATGAGGTCATGCATTCGTGCCAATAGTGCCTTTCCGGCATACTTTAGTGCCTCAGCAGGGATTTCATCCATTCCCGATGCCTTGTTCTTGAGCTGATGGATGGCCTTTTCTACCTCATGCAGGGCTGGGATTTTGCTGAGATGGTGGTGGGTAGCATGCTGCGGGATGGAGTCGAGGACACACGTGTCAAAGGCAGTGTTGTGTCCTTAGATGCTCTAACAATGACTCCACGAGGCAGTGTGTTGTACTCTAATTGTAGTGACCTTAGTCCTTTTATTAGTTAACTCCAGAGTGAGGATCACACCTGGTGGCCTGCCTTTTATACTAGGCCAGGCACACCTGTACAGGTAATCTACAAGTCTCCCACTGCTGTGCACTAGTACCAACAGTAGCCATGTAGGATACATGACATCACTCCCCCCTGAACCCTCAGTGCAAATCGCCTCTGAATTGCTTATGCTCTGGGCTTAGCTCTATGTGGGTTCGGTCTGGTAGACCTATAATGGGCCGGTTCACCTTGGGTTGGTGCAGTGGCGTGCTGGTTGTTGCCGTGTTTGTGTGTGTGTGTGTGTGTTCCTGACCACTCCATTATCTTCTTTCCCCCCCCCCCTCCCCCCCCCACATTGGAGTGGTGGGGGCTCCTGGCATTCAAGTACAAACAAGTTTAGGTAAGTGGGTTTTGCATGTGATTTTTTTTGTTGAGGGTTTCCGTGATGCGACAAGAGCATTGGGTACCTTGTCGATGTGGTGACCGGTGCATAAGAACAAGCTAGTCCCGGAGCTGCTGGGTGGTATCCCTGTAGTCCTGTGGCGGTTCAGTGCCTGGTGCTGGCAGTGGGAGGCTGGTTGGCTCGCGTAGCCTGCTCTCAGAACTGTTGCCATGGTTCCTAGCGTCAGACAGGTTCACAGATGTCTGTGACCCTCCCGTACTTTCTTTACGACCTGGGTCCCAGCTGCTCCCTGAGGGGCTGTCGTCTAGCAGCACAGGGAACCACTGACACGCTGGTCTGAGTGTCGCTTGGTTTGAGATCCTGACTGGTGCTTGTTTCCTCTGGGGAAACAGTGATGGGTATGGCCTTAGTGCAGTCTGCTCCTTCAGGCTCGTGGCCGTTGGTGCCATCGATTGCCTGAGAGGTGGAGCAGACCCAGGGCATGGTATCACCACCGGTGCCGTTGCCCTGCTGAGGTCGCTTGCTCTGCAGCTCGTGTGTGTTGGCTGCTTGTGGCCACACTTCATGGTGCATGACTCTGGTCCCCGGGACGCAGGCTACAGCATTGGGTAGCTTGCTGGACCTGTGTGCACCCGATGGGTGTTTACCCACTGCATTGCCTGCGTGTGGTGAGAATCCTGCATCGCACAGCTTTTCCTTACTTATAATGGACACTCTAGGGATCCGATCGCGATCGGGCGACTTTTCCTCGCTGGTTGCATAGGCACAGTTCAAATCATCAATTACACATTGTACATAATTGCGTGATTTTCCTCGTTGGTTGCATGTATACATTTCTGATTATCGATTACACATTTTACATGATCAGTTACACTCTTTACATAATCCGTTACACCTTTAGTCTCGAACTTACAATTCTTGATACATTGCTTAATTGTGTGGAACTGTCCCTTTAATTGTGGTGGGTTGCATGCCTCCTTTAAGAGAGCCTTGCTTGCTTTACCCCAATCCACTTCTCCGTTTGGTGTCACGTGTTGCTCCATCATCGCTGCACCTCGTGGTCTGGCCGCGGCCATCTTTGTCTTCAGCTCATCACCTCGTAGGGCGGGCGCCATCTTTGCTTCGTCCACGATGTCGACTGCGGCGATCCTCTTCTCCCCGGGTTCTGCCTCTGCAGTTGGGAAGTCGCTGCTGGATCTGATTTTCTCCCTCCTGAATCCTGCCATTGGAGCCGGGAAGGTGCGTTCAGGTCATCCCAACTGGATCATCTGCACGCAGTCGTGCTGGGCGCTCTGTGTCTCGGGCCGCGAGATAAGGAGTCGGGCAGCGTCGGTGAGAGGCGACAGTCCGGGGTGCGTGGAGAGGCCTACAAAAGGTCGCGAGTGCAGGAGTCGGGCAGTGTCGGTGAGAGGCGAGGCCTACAAAAGGTCGCGAGTGCAGGAGTCGGGCAGTGTCGGTGAGAGGCGACAGTCCGGGGTGCGTGGAGAGGCCTACAAAAGGTCGCGAGTGCAGGAGTCGGGCAGTGTCGGTGAGAGGCGAGGCCTACAAAAGGTCGCGAGTGCAGGAGTCGGGCAGTGTCGGTGAGAGGCGACAGTCCGGGGTGCGTGGAGAGGCCTACAAAAGGCCGTGAGTGCAGGAGTCGGGCAGTGTCGGTGAGAGGCGACAGTCCGGGGAGAGGCGAGGCCTACAAAAGGCCGTGAGTGCAGGAGTCGGGCAGTGTCGGTGAGAGGCGACAGTCCGGGGAGAGGCGAGGCCTACAAAAGGCCGTGAGTGCAGGAGTCGGGCAGTGTCGGTGAGAGGCGACAGTCCGGGGAGAGGCGAGGCCTACAAAAGGCCGTGAGTGCAGGAGTCGGGCAGTGTCGGTGAGAGGCGACAGTCCGGGGAGAGGCGAGGCCTACAAAAGGCCGTGAGTGCAGGAGTCGGGCAGTGTTGGTGAGAGGCGACAGTCCGGGGAGAGGTGAGGCCTACAAAAGGCCGTGAGTGCAGGAGTCGGGCAGTGTCGGTGAGAGGCGACAGTCCGGGGAGAGGCGAGGCCTACAAAAGGCCGTGAGTGCAGGAGTCGGGCAGTGTCGGTGAGAGGCGACAGTCCGGGGAGAGGCGAGGCCTACAAAAGGCCGTGAGTGCAGGAGTCGGGCAGTGTCGGTGAGAGGCGACAGTCCGGGGAGAGGCGAGGCCTACAAAAGGCCGTGAGTGCAGGAGTCGGGCAGTGTTGGTGAGAGGCGACAGTCCGGGGAGAGGTGAGGCCTACAAAAGGCCGTGAGTGCAGGAGTCGGGCAGTGTCGGTGAGAGGCGACAGTCCGGGGAGAGGCGAGGCCTACAAAAGGCCGTGAGTGCAGGAGTCGGGCAGTGTCGGTGAGAGGCGACAGTCCGGGGAGAGGCGAGGCCTACAAAAGGCCGTGAGTGCAGGAGTCGGGCAGTGTCGGTGAGAGGCGACAGTCCGGGGAGAGGCGAGGCCTACAAAAGGCCGTGAGTGCAGGAGTCGGGCAGTGTCGGTGAGAGGCGACAGTCCGGGGAGAGGCGAGGCCTACAAAAGGCCGTGAGTGCAGGAGTCGGGCAGTGTCGGTGAGAGGCGACAGTCCGGGGAGAGGTGAGGCCTACAAAAGGCCGTGAGTGCAGGAGTCGGGCAGTGTCGGTGAGAGGCGACAGTCCGGGGAGAGGTGAGGCCTACAAAAGGTCGCGAGTGCAGGAGTCGGGCAGTGTCGGTGAGAGGCGACAGTCCGGGGAGAGGTGAGGCCTACAAAAGGTCGCGAGTGCAGGAGTCGGGCAGTGTCGGTGAGAGGCGACAGTCCGGGGTGCGTGGTGAGGCCTACAAAAGGTCGCGAGTGCAGGAGTCGGGCAGTGTCGGTGAGAGGCGACAGTCCGGGGTGCGAGGTGAGGCCTACAAAAGGTCGCGAGTGCAGGAGTCGGGCAGTGTCGGTGAGAGGCGACAGTCCGGGGTGCGAGGTGAGGCCTACAAAAGGTCGTGAGTGCAGGAGTCGGGCAGTGTCGGTGAGAGGCGACAGTCCGGGGTGCGAGGTGAGGCCTACAAAAGGTCGTGAGTGCAGGAGTCGGGCAGTGTCGGTGAGAGGCGACAGTCCGGGGTGCGAGGTGAGGCGTGGCTTGTGCAGCTACAGGAAGAAGGCAAAAAAGAAGTAGAAAGAAATAGAAAGATGACATCACAGCCAAGGGGGTAAGTGGCTGGTGATTGGTAGGTAGTTTTTCTTTATTCTCTTCTATATCAGTGAGTAACTTTTAGTACTGTTGCCAATTTAAGTTAATCTAAGGGTTAAGTCATGGCAGGAGAGCTCGGACATGTGTTATGCTCCTACTGTACTATGTGGGAACTTGGACACTTCCGATGTCCCTGACGACCAAGTGTGCGGGAAGTGTATCTGCCTCCAGCTCCTGAGGGACCGCTTTGCGGAATTGGAGCTGAGGGTGGATTCACTCTGGAGCATCCACGATGCTGAGAATGACGTGAATAGCACGTTTAGTGAGTTGGTCTTACCGCAGGTAAAGGGTCCATAGCCAGATAGGGAATGGAAGACCAACAGGAAAAGCAGTGCAAGGAAGGTAGTGCAGGGGTCCCCTGCGGTCATCCCCCTGCAAAACAGATACACCGCTTTGAGTACTGTTGAGGGGGGATGACTCATCAGGGGAGGGCAGCAGCAGCCAAGTTCATGGCACCGTGGCTGGCTCTGCTGCACAGGAGCACATGAAAAAGATTGGGAGAGCTATAGTGATGGGGGATTCAATTGTAAGGGGAATAGATAGGCGTTTCTGTGGGCCACAACCGAGACTCCAGGATGGTATGTTGCCTCCCTGGTGCAAGGGTCAAAGATGTTTCGGAGTGTGGGTGCAGGACATTCTGAAAAGGGAGGGTGAACAGCCAGTTGTCGTGGTGCACATTGGTACCAACGATATAGGTAAAAAACGGGATGAGGTCCTACGAGATGAATTTAAGGAGCTTAGGAGCTAAATTTAAAAAGTAGGACTTCAAAAGTAGTTATCTCAGGATTGCACCAATGGCACGTGCTAGTCAGAGTAGGAATCTCAGGATAGCTCAGATGAATACGTGGCTTCAGCAGTAGTGCAGCAGGGAGGGATTCAAATTCCTGAGGCATTGGAACCGGTTCTGGGGGAGGTGGGACCAGTACAAACCGGACGGTCTGCACCGAGGCAGGACTGGAACCAATGTCCGAGGGGGAGTGTTTGCTAGTGCTGTTGGGGAGGAGTTAAACTAATATGGCAGGGGGATGGGAACCAATGCAGGGAGACAGAGGGAAACAAAATGGAGACAGAAGCAAAAGACAGAAAGAAGATGAGTAAAAGTGGAGGGCAGAGAAACCCAAGGCAAAAAACAAAAAGGGCCACTTTGCAGCAAAATTCTAAAGGGTCCAAGTGTGTTTAAAAGGCAAGCTTGAAGGCTCTCTGCCTCAATGCGAGGAGCATTCGGAATAAGGTGGACGAGTTAACTGTGCAGATAGCAGTTAACGGATATGATGTGGTTGGCATCACGGAGACATGGCTCCAGGGTGACCAAGGCTGGGAACTCAACATCCAAGAGTATTCAACATTTAGTAAGGATAGACAGAAAGGAAAAGGAGGCGGGGTGGCATTGCTGGTTAAAGAGGAAATTAATGCAATTGGAAGGAAAGACATTAGCTTGGATAGAAACATAGAAACATAGAAAATAGGTGCAGGAGTAGGCCATTCGGCCCTTCTAGCCTGCACCGCCATTCAACGAGTTCATGGCTGAACATGCAACTTCAGTACCCCATTCCTGCTTTCTCGCCATACCCCTTGATCCCCCTAGTAGTAAGGACTACACCTAACTCCTTTTTGAATATATTTAGTGAATTGGCCTCAACAACTTTCTGTGGTAGAGAATTCCACAGGTTCACCACTCTCTGGGTGAAAAAGTTTCTCCTCATCTCTGTCCTAAATGGCTTACCCCTTATCCTTAGACTGTGACCCCTGGTTCTGGACTTCCCCAACATTGGGAACATTCTTCCTGCATCTAACCTGTCCAAACCCATCAGATTTTTAAACATTTCTATGAGGTCCCCTCTCATTCATCTGAACTCCAGTGAATACAATCCCAGTTGATCCTGTCTTTCTTGATCGGTCAGTCCCGCCATCCCGGGAATCAGTCTGGTGAACCTTTGCTGCACTCCCTCAATAGCAAGAATGTCCTTCCTCAGGTTAGGAGACCAAAACTGTACACAATACTCCAGGTGTGGCCTCACCAAGGCCCTGTGCAACTGTAGCAACACCTCCCTGCCCCTGTACACAAATCCCCTCGCTATGAAGGCCAACATGCCATTTTCTTTCTTAACCGCCTGCTGTACCTGCATGCCAACCTTCAATGACTGATGTACCATGACACCCAGGTCTCGTTGCACCTCCCCTTTTCCTAATCTGTCACCATTCAGATAATAGTCTGTCTCTCTGTTTTTACCACCAAAGTGAATAACCTCACATTTATCCACATTATACTTCATCTGCCATGCATTTGCCCACTCACCTAACCTATCCAAGTCGCTCTGCAGCCTCATAGCATCCTCCTCACAGCTCACACTGCCACCCAACTTAGTGTCATCCGCAAATTTGGAGATACTACATTTAATCCCCTCGTCCAAATCATTAATGTACAATGTAAACAGCTGGGGCCCCAGCATAGAACCTTGCGGTACCCCAATAGTCACCGCCTGCCATTCTGAAAAGTACCCATTTACTCCTACTCTTTGCTTCCTGTCTGACAACCAGTTCTCAATCCATGTCACCCCAATCCCGTGTGCTTTAATTTTGCACATTAATCTCTTGTGTGGGACCTTGTCAAAAGCTTTCTGAAAGTCCAAATATACCACATCAACTGATTCTCCCTTGTCCACTCTACTGGAAACATTCTCAAAAAATTCCAGAAGATTTGTCAAGCATGATTTCCCTTTCACAAATCCATGCTGACTTGGACCTATCATGTCACCTCTTTCCAAATGCGTTGCTATGAAATCCTTAATAATTGATTCCATCATTTTACCCACTACCGATGTCAGGCTGACTGGTCTATAATTCCCTGTTTTCTCTCTCCCTCCTTTTTTAAAAAGTGTGGTTAAATTGGCTACCCTCCACTCCATAGGAACTGATCCAGAGTCAATGGAATGTTGGAAAATGATTGTCAATGCATCCGCTATTTCCAAGGCCACCTCCTTAAGTACTCTGGGATGCAGTCCATCAGGCCCTGGGGATTTATCGGCCTTCAATCCCATCAAATTCCCCAACACAATTTCACGACTAATAAGGATTTCCCTCAGTTCCTCCCCCTTACTAGACCCTCTGACCCCATTTATATCCGGAAGGTTGTTGGTGTCCTCCTTAGTGAATACCGAACCAAAGTACTTGTTCAGTTGGTCCGCCATTTCTTTGTTCCCCGTTATAACTTCCCCTGATTCTGACTGCAGGGGACCTACGTTTGTCTTTACTAACCTTTTTCTCTTTACATATCTATAGAAGCTTTTGCAATCCGTCTTAATGTTCCCTGCAAGCTTCTTCTCGTACTCCATTTTCCCTGCCCTAATCAAACCCTTTGTCCTCCTCTGCTGAGTTCTAAATTTCTCCCAGTCTCCAGGTTCGCTGCTATTTCTGGCCAATTTGTATGCCACTTCCTTGGCTTTAATACTATCCCTGATTTCCCTTGATAGCCACGGTTGAGCCACCTTCCCTTTTTTATTTTTACACCAAACAGGAATGTACAATTGTTGTAGTTCATCCATGCGGTCTCTAAATGTCTGCCATTGCCCATCCACTGTCAACCCCTTAAGTATCATTCGCCAATCTATCCTAGCCAATTCACGCCTCATACCTTCAAAGTTAGCCTTCTTTAAGTTCTGGACCATGGTCTCTGAATTAACTGTTTCATTCTCCATCCTAATGCAGAATTCCACCATATTATGGTCACTCTTCCCCAAGGGGCCTCGCACAACGAGATTGCTAATTAATCCTCTCTCATTACACAACACCCAGTCTAAGATGGCCTCCCCCCTAGTTGGTTCCTCGACATATTGGTCTAGAAAACCATCCCTTATGCACTCCAGGAAATCCTCCTCCACCGTATTGCTTCCAGTTTGGTTAGCCCAATCTATGTGCATATTAAAGTCACCCATTATAACTGCTGCACCCTTATTGCTTGCATCTCTAATTTCCTGTTTGATGCCCTCCCCAACATCACTACTACTGTTTGGAGGTCTGTACACAACTCCCACTAACGTTTTTTGCCCTTTGGTGTTCTGCAGCTCTACCCATATAGATTCCACATCATCCAAGCTAATGTTGGATGATGTGGAATCGGTATGGGTGGAGCTACGGAATACTAAGGGGCAGAAAATGCTAGTGGGAGTTGTGTACAGACCTCCAAATAGTAGTAGTGATGTTGGGGAGGGCATCAAACAGGAAATTAGGGGTGCATGCAATAAAAGTGCAGCAGTTATCATGGGTGACTTTAATATGCATATAGATTGGGCTAACCAAATTGGAAACAATACGATGGAGGAGGATTTCCTGGAGTGCATAAGGGATGGTTTTCTCGACCAATATGTCGAGGAACCAACAAGGGGGGAGGCCATCTTAGACTGGGTGTTGTGTAATGAGAGAGGATTAATTAGCAATCTCGTTGTGTGAAGCCCCTTGGGGAAGAGTGGCCATAATATGGTGGAATTCTACATTCGGATGGAGAATGAAACAGTTAATTCAGAGACCATGGTCCAGAACTTAAAGAAGGGTAACTTTGAAGGTATGAGGTGTGAATTGGCTAGGATAGATTGGCGAATGATACTTAAGGGATTGACAGTGGATGGGCAATGGCAGACATTTAGAGACCGCATGGATGAACTACAACAATTGTACATCCCTGTCTGGCGTGAAAATAAAAAAGGGAAGGTGGCTCAACTGTGGCTATCAAGGGAAATCAGGGATAGTATTAAAGCCAAGGAAGTGGCATACAAATTGGCCAGAAATAGCAGCGAACATTACAACATAAGAACATAAGAATTAGGAACAGGAGTAGGACCATCTAGCCCCTCGAGGCTGCTCCGCCATTCAACAAGATCATGACTGATCTAGCCATAGACTCAGCTCCACTTACCCGCCTGCTCCCCATAACCCTTAATTCCCTTATTGGTTAAAAATCTATCTATCTGTGATTTGAATACATTCAATGAGCTAGCCTCAACTGCTTCCTTAGGCTGAGTATTCCACAGATTCACAACCCTCTGGGAGATGAAATACCTTATCAACTCGGTTTTAAATTGGCTCCCCAGTATTTTGAGGCTGTGCCCCCTAGTTCTAGTCTCCCCGACCAGTGGAAACAACCTCTCTGCCTCTATCTTGTCTATCCCTTTCATTATTTTAAAATGTTTCGAAAAGATCACCCCTCATCCTTCTGAACTCCAACGCGTAAAGACCCAGTCTATTCAATCTATCATCATAAGGTAATCCCCTCATCTCCGGAATCAGCCTAGTGAATCGTCTCTGTACCCCCTCCAAAGCTAGTATATCCTTCCTTAAGAAAGGTGACCAAAACTGCACGCAGTACTCCAGATGCGGCCTCACCAATACCCTGTACAGTTGCAGCAGGACCTCCTTGCTTTTGTACTCCATCCCTCTCGCAATGAAGGCCAACATTCCATTCGCCTTCCTGATTACCTGCTGCACCTGCAAACTAACTTTTTGGGATTCATTCACAAGGACCCCCAGGTCCCTCTGCACCGCAGCATGTTGTAATTTCTCCCCATTCAAATAATATTCCCTTTTACTGTTTTTTTCCAAGGTGAATGACCTCACATTTTCCGACATTGTATTCCATCTGCCAAACTTCAGCCCATTCGCTTAACCTATCTAAATCTCTTTGCAGCCTCTCTGTGTCTTCTACACAACCCGCTTTCCCACTAATCTTTGTGTCATCTGCAAATTTTGTGACACTAGACTCTGTCCCCTCTTCCAGGTCATCTATGTATATTGTAAATAGTTGTGGTCCCAGAACCGATCCCTGTGGCACACCACTAACCACCCATTTCCAACCCGAAAAGGACCCATTTATCCGGACTCTCTGCTTTCTGTTAGCTAGCCAATTCTCTATCCATGCTAATACATTTCCTCTGACTCCGCGTACCTTTATCTTCTGCAGTAACCTTTTGTGTGGTACCTTATCGAATGCCTTTTGGAAATCTAAATACACCACATCCATCGGTACACCTCTATTCACCATGCTCGTTATATCCTCAAAGAATTCCAGTAAATTAGTTAAACATGATTTCCCCTTCATGAATCCATGTTGCGTCTGCTTGATTGCACTATTCCTATCTAGATGTCCCGCTATTTCTTCCTTAATGATAGCTTCAAGCATTTTCCCCACTACAGATGTTAAACTAACCGGCTTATAGTTACCTGCCTTTTGTCTGCCCCCTTTTTTAAACAGAGGCGTTACATTAGCTGCTTTCCAATCCGCTGGTACCTACCCAGGGTGCAGAAAATTTTGGTAGATTATTACGAATGCATCTGCTATAACTTCCGCCATCTCTTTTAATACCCTGGGATGCATTTCATCAGGACCAGGGGACTTTTCTACCTTGAGTCCCATTAGCCTGTCCAGCACTACCCCCCCTAGTGATAGTGATTATCTCAAGGTCCTCCCTTCCCACTTTCCCTTGACCAGCAATTTCTGGCATGGTTTTTGTGTCTTCCACTGTGAAGACCGAAGCAAAATAATTGTTTAAGGTCTCAGCCATTTCCACATTTCCCATTATTAAATCCCCCTTCTCAGCTTCTAAGGGACGAACATTTACTTCAGTCACTCTTTTCCGTTTTATATATCGGTAAAAGCTTTTACTATCTGTTTTTATGTTTTGCGCAGTCCCGGCGACTGGGAGAAATTTAGAACTCAGCAGAGGAGGACAAAGGGTTTGATTAGGACAGAGAAAATAGAGTAAGAGAGGAAGCTTGCAGGGAACATTAAAATGGATTGCAAAAGCTTCTATAGATATGTAAAGAGAAAAAGGATAGTAAAGACAAACGTAGGTCCCCTGCAGTCAGAATCAGGGGAAGTCATAACTGGAAACAAAGAAATGGCAGACCAATTGAACAAGTATTTTGGTTCGGTATTCACTAAGGAGGACACAAACAACCTTCCGGATATAAAAGGGGTCAGAGGGTCTAGTAAGAAGGAGGAACTGAGGGAAATCCTTATTAGTCGGGAAATCGTGTTGGGGAAATTGATGGGATTGAAGGCCGATAAATCCCCAGGGTCTGATGGTCTGCATCCCAGAGTACTTAAGGAGGTGGCCTTGGAAATAGCGGATGCATTGACAGTCATTTTCCAACATTCCATAGACTCTGGATCAGTTCCTATGGAGTGGAGGGTAGTCAATGCAACCCCACTTTTTAAAAAAGGAGGGAGAGAGAAAACAGGGAATTATAGACCGGTCAGCCTGACATCAGTAGTGGGTAAATTGATGGAATCAATTATTAAGGATGTCATAGCAGCGCATTTGGAAAGAGGTGACATGATAGGTCCAAGTCAGCATGGATTTGTGAAAGGGAAATCATGCTTGACAAATCTTCTGGAATTTTTTGAGGATGTTTCCAGTAGAGTGGACAAGGGAGAACCAGTTGATGTGGTGTATTTGGACTTTCAGAAGACTTTCGACAAAGTCCCACACAAAAGATTAGTGTGCAAAGTTAAAGCACATGGGATTGGGGGTAGTGTGCTGATATGGATCCAAAACTGGTTGGCAGACAGGAAGCAAAGAGTAGGAGTAAATGGGTACTTTTCAGAATGACAAGGAGTGACTAGTGGGGTAACACAAGGTTCTGTGCTGGGGCCCCAGCTGTTTACACTGTACATTAATGATTTAGATGAGGGGATTAAATGTAATATCTCCAAATTTGCGGATGACACTAAGTTGGGTGGCAGTGTGAGCTGCGAGGAGGATGCTGTGAGGCTGCAGAGTGACTTGGATAGGTTAGGTGAGTGGGAAAATGCATGGCAGATGAAGTATAATGTGGATAAATGTGAGGTTATCCACTTTGGTGGTTAAAAACAGAGAGACAGACTATTATCTGAATGGTGACAGATTAGGAAAAGGGGAGGTGCAACGAGACCTGGGTGTCATGGTACATCAGTCATTGAAGGTTGGCATGCAGGTACAGCAGGCGGTTAAGAAAGCAAATGGCATGTTGGCCTTCATAGCGAGAGGATTTGAGTACAGGGGCAGGGAGGTGTTATTGCAGTTGTACAGGGCCTTGGTGAGGCCACACCTGGAGTATTGTGTACAGTTTTGGTCTCCTAACTTGAGGAAGGACGTTCTTGCTATTGAGTGAATGCAGTGAAGGTTCACCAGACTTATTCCTGGGATGGCAGGACTGACATATCAAGAAAGACTGGATCAACTGGGCTTGTATTCACTGAAGTTCAGAAGAATGAGAGGGGATCTCATAAAAATGTTTAAAATTCTGACGGGTTTAGACAGGTTAGATGCAGGAAGAATGTTCCCAATGTTGGGGAAGTCCAGAACCAGGGGTCACAGTCTAAGGATAAGGGGTAAGCCATTTAGGACAGAGATGAAGAGAAACTTCTTCACCCAGAGAGTGGTGAACCTGTGGAATTCTCTACCATAGAAAGTTGTTGAGGCCAATTCACTAAATATATTCAAAAAGGAGTTAGATGTAGTCCTTACTGCTAGGGGGATCAAGGGGTATGGCAAGAAAGCATGAATGGGGTACTGAAGTTGCATGTTCAGCCATGAACTCATTGAATGGCGGTGCAGGCTCGAAGGGCCGAATGGCCTACTCCTGCACCTATTATCTATGTTTCTATGTTGCTATGTTGTGCTGGTCAGCTTATCGGTGCTGGGTCCACCTTCAGGTGAGGGCTTGCTTTGCCTCTAAGCTCAGAGGGTTTCGATTGCTGGAGGAGTGAAATCTTCCCACTTCCACTGGATGATCTTCATCCACCTTCTGCCGAGCAGCATTCGTCCATCACCTGCAACAATCCAGAGGTAACTTGTGCACTGCACCATCATGGAGTACCTTTGCATTCACACTACCAATGACTGGGATAATTTCATCGGTGTAGGTGCGCAGCTTTGCCTGAACTGGGGCCTACTCCGGTCTTTCAACCTGATTGTCCCATAGCCTCTCAAAGGCTCCCTGATTCATCACTGACTGGCTCACCCCCGTGTCCACTTCCATGAAGACTGGACGTCCCTCTATCACGACTTCCATCTTCAGCGCGGAGCACTCGGTGGTGCAGGTAAACATGCTATGTACTTCCCCATGGGACTGGGCTCTGTCTAACGATTTGTAATCCATGCTGGATTCATGGCCATCTGCAGACTCCTCATCAACACAGTGAGTCCTATTTCTCTTACACATTCACTGGAGGTGGCCCTTTGTGCCGCAGCCTTTGCAATCATAATCTTTAAAACAGAAGTGGTGAGCCCTGTGATTCCCTCCGCAATGCCAGTATGGTGCTACTCGATAAGCCCCCACTCGGTGGACTCTGACTTAAGGGACTCGGGCCTGTTCTCTCTCCCCTGAGAGGATGCCTGCTCTACAGTCTAGCTGTTGAATGGCGCCACTCTGTGCACAGTACCTGCCGGGTTTGAGTCCTGAAGGTGAGACATCTGCCTAGAGCCGCAGGTTAAGGTTATGAATGCCTGGCTCACCGAAATAGCCTTCTGCAGTGTGACTGTGGTATCCGCCGACAGTAGCTTGTGAAGAAGGCCCTCATGGTCAATGACAAAAATATCCCACAGCGCTTCGTTGAGGTGGGTGCAGAACTCGCATGGTGCTGCCAGCCTCCTGAGGTCTACATAAGAACATAACATAAGAATTAGGAACACGAGTAGGCCATCTAGCTCCTCGAGCCTGCTCCGCCACTCAACAAAATCATGGCTGATCTGGCCATAGACTCAGCTCCACTTACCCGCCCACTCCCCGTAACTCTTAATTCCCTTTTTGTTTAAAAATCTATCTATCTGTGTTTTGAATACATTCAATGAGCTAGCCTCAACTGCTTCCCTGGGCAGAGAATTTCACAGATTCACAACCCTCTGGGAGAAGAAATTCCTTCTCAACTCGGTTTTAAATTGGCTCCCCCATATTTTGAGGCTGTGCCCCCTAGTTCTAGTCTCCCCGACCAGTGGAAACAACCTCTCTGCCTCTATCTTGTCTATCCCTTTCATTATTTTAAATGGTTCTATAAGATCACCCCTCATCCTTCTGAACTCCAACGAGTAAAGACCCAGTCTACTCAATCTATCTTTATAAGGTAACCCCCTCATCTCCGGAATCAGCCTAGTGAATCATCTCTGTACCCCCTCCAAAGCTGGTATATCCTTCCTTAAGTAAGGTGACCAAACCTGCACGCAGTACTCCAGGTGCGGCCTCACCAATACCCTGTACAGTTGCAGCAGGACCTCCCTGTTTTTGTACTCCATCCCTCTCGCAATGAAGGCCAACATTCCATTCGCCTTCCTGATTACCTGCTACACCTGCAAACTAACTTTTTGGGATTCATTCACAAGGACCCCCAGGTCCCTCTGCACCGCAGCATGTTGTAATTTCTCCCCATTCAAATAATATTCCCTTTTACTGTTTTTTTTTCCAAGGTGGGTGACCTCACATTTTCTAACATTGTATTCCATCTGCCAAACTTTAGCCCATTTGCTTAACCTATCTAAATCTCTTTGCAGCCTCTCTGTGTCCCCTACACAACCCGCTTTCTCACTAATCTTTGTGTCATCTGCAAATTTTGTTACACTACACTTTGTCCCCTCTGTCTGCGGCGTACTTCACGATTTCCTGGCATTCGGGCCGTCGGTGGGTATAGAACCGGTGTCTGGCTGTGAGGATGCTCTCCTTAAGCTTGAGTTGCTCCTGGATCAGGGTTATGAGCTCCTTGTACAACTTAGTCGTTGTCTTCGCTGGTGCCAGCAAGTCCCTGATGAGGCCATAGACGTTGGGCCCGCAACTGGCCAGTAGGATAGCGCAGCGCTTATCAGCTGGGTCGTCTCCTGCCAGGTCGTTTGCTGTAAAAAAAAAAAAAGGTGCTCTAACCTCTCCACAAAGGCATCCCAATCATCACCATTGGTGAACTGCTGCAACATATCAAGGGTAGCAATTTTCGCGTGAAAGTTTGTATTCTCGTCGCCAGTTGTTGTATCCTTAGATGCTCTAACAATGACTCCACGAGGCAGTGTGTTGTACTCGAACTGTAGTGACCTTAGTCCTTTATTAGTTAACTCCAGAGTGAGGATCACACTTGGTGGCCTGCCTTTTAAACCAGGCCAGGCACACCTGTACAGTTACCTACAAGTCTCCCACTGCTGTGTCCTCTGATGGCACACCTTGATATGGTGCCAACAGGGGCCATGTAAGATACATGACAGGCAGAGTCTCGATTAAGGAGATCTTCGAAGTACTCCTTCCAGGGGCCAACCTGACCCTTCCACACAGCTCTGCCCCCCCAGTCATCAAGATTCATGGCACGGCCCTGGACAACATAGACCAATTTCCATACCTCGGGAGCCTATTATCAGCAAGGGCAGATATCGATGACGAGGTTCAACACTGTCTCCAGTGCGCCAGTGCAGTCTTCGGCCGCCTGAGGAAAAGCGTTCGAAAATCAGGCCCTCAAACCTGGCACCAAGCTTATGGTCCACAGGGCTGTAGTGATACCCGTCCTCCTGAGACATGGACCACATACAGTAGACCCCTCAAATCGCTTGAGAAATAGCACCAACGATGTCTCCGCAAGATCATGCAAATCCCCTGGGAGGACAAGACACACCAACATCAGTGTTCTCGATCAGGGCAACATCCCCAGCATCGAAGCACTGACCACACTCGACCAGCTCTGTTGGGTGGGCCACATTGTTTGCATGCCCGACACAAGATTCCCAAAGCAAGCACTCTAATCGTATCTCCTACACGGCAAGTGAGCACCAGGTGGGCAGAGGAAACGTTTCAAGGACCCCCTCAAAGCCTCCTTGATAAAGTGCAATATCCCCACCAACACCTGGGAGTCCCTGGCTAAAGACCGCCCTAAGTGGAGGAAGAGCATCCGGGAGGGCGCTGAGCACCTCGAGTCTCATCGCCGAGAGCATGCAGAAAGCAAGTGCAGGCAGTGGAAGGAGCGACAAACCAGACTCCCCACCCACCCTTTCCTCCAACCCTGTCTGTCCCATATTGGACTGTTCAGCCACCTGAGATCTCACTTTTGGAGTGGAAGCAAGACTTCCTCAATTTCGAGGGGCTGCCTATGATGATGATGATGGGTGGCTTGATTGAAGCGGGATTACCACGGAGAAATTCAGCATCATGCTCTTGTATGAATAACGAGCCAGCTGCTCCAGGGTTTGCAGCGAGGCCCTGAGGAGGGAAGGAGCTGGGTTGCAGGATGGCTGGTGCTAGTGCACCAAGGAGGACAAGTAGAGTTACGGATGCAGAGCTGGAGACTCTCATGCAGGCAGTTGAGGGCAGGAGGAGAGTCCTTTATCCGGACGTGGGGAGACCCACTCGAGGTCTTCACCAATGCATGGAGGGAGATTGCTGGGGAGGTATCAGGGACCTCCATTCATAACTGGACTGCGTCAGTGCAGAAAACATTTGAATGATATCCGTCTTATGAAAGTGAGTACCTGTTCTATTATGTTCAGAATAACTCCACAAGACTGTATGCTGTAAGCTCAAACTGTTGTGACCTTGGTCTCTTTATTGTAACTCCAGAGTGAGGAAGCAGCATGGTAGACTGCCTTTTATACTTACTTGCCCAGGGTGTGCAGGTGACCCTTGGGTCTCCCACAGGTGCGCCCCCTGGTGGCATTGGTAAAATCTGTAAACATTGGTAAAGTTTACAGACATAATATCACTCGTCCCCAAAATCTTAGATAAATGTTATTTACAAGTTGAGGCGATCTGGGGCTCTGCGTTCCAGGGTTGATCACCTGAGTTGAAGTCCTGGCATGGGTGAGTTGGTCAGATCATTGCTGCACTGCGGCGTGGCTGGTCTGATCAGACTGTCGGACATGGTGGGTTCACCCTCGTGGTTGACCGCGAGGTCGATTGCTGGTTGGGTGTGGGTAGGTGGATCAATGATGATGTCCTCTTCAAACTGTTCTTGGTTGTCAGTGAATCGCAGTTTGGTCTCATCCAAGTGCTTTCTGCACATTTGTCCATTCAAAAGTTTGACAACAAACACTTTATTCCCCTCCTTGACTAAAACAATGCCAGCAACCCATTTGGGACCATGACTGTAATTAAGAACAAACACAGGGTCATTAACCTCAATGTCACACGATACAGCCATGCGATCGTGTGGTACACATTATGCCAGTGACGCTGGGTTTCTACATGATCATTGAGATCCGGGTGGACTAAGGAGAGCCTGGTTTTGAGTGCTCTCTTCATTAGTAATTCTGCAGGGGGAACCCCAGTGAGTGGGGTCGTGACCGGTAGCTGAACAGAATCCGAGATAACCGGGTCTGCAGGGAACCATCTATCATGCGTTTCAAGCTCTGTTTGATAGTTTGGACTGCCTGTTTCACTTGACCATTGGATGCGGGCTTAAAGAGTGCAGACCTGACATGCTTGATGCCATTGCGGGTCATGAACTCGTTGAATTCAGAGCTGGTGAAACATGGTCCATTTTCACTAACAAGGACATCGGGCAAACCATGGGTGGCGAACATGGCCTGAAGGCTTTCAATGATGGCAGTGGGCGTACCTGACACCATTATTATACATTCAATCCATTTCGAGTAAGCGTCCACTGCTGCTAGGAACATCTTTCCTAGAAAGGAACTAGCGAAATCTACGTGGACCCTGGACCACGGTTTGGAGGGCCATGACCACAGACTCAGTGGGGCCTCCCTTGGTGCATTGCTCAACTGTGAGCAAGTGTTACATTGGTGTATGCGTGACTCCAATTCCGAGTCAATGCCGGGCCACCAAACGTGCGACCTGGCGATAGCCTTCATCATGACTATGCCTGGGTGGGTACTGTGAAGGTCGCGTATAAATGTTTCCCTGCCTTTTTTTGGCAAAACTAAATGATTCCCCCATAGGAGACAATCCGAATAGATGGACATTTCATCCTTGCGTCAGTGGAATGGCTTAATTTCGTCTCACATTTCCCCGGGAACCACCGACCAGTTCCCATTGAGGATGCAGCTTTTTACTAGTGATAGCACAGGGTCCTGGCTAGTCCAGGTCCTGATCTGGCGAGCCGTGACGGGTGACCCCTCGCTCTCAAAAGCATCCATTACAAGAAGCAAGTCTGCGGGTTGCGCCATTTCCACCCCGGTGGTGGGCAATGATAGCCGACTGAGGGCATCGGCTCAATTCTCAGTGCCTGGTCTGTGGCGGATTACATAGTTGTAAACAAATAACGTTAGTGCCCATCTTTGGATGCGGGGTGAAGCATTGGTGTTAATACCTTTTGCTTTCTGATAACAGCGAAATGAACGGTTTGTGGTCGGTTTCGAGTTCGAACCGGAGTCCAAATAGATATTGGTGCATTTTCTTAACCCCGTATACGCATGCTAATGCTTCATTCTCAACCATACTGTCGGCACTTTCAGCCTTAGATAAACTTCTGGACACATATGCAACCAGTTGCAGTTTGCCTGACACATTGGCTTGCTGTAACACACAACCGACCCTGTACGAAGAACTAGTCACAAGCTAGTACTAAACGTTTACATGGGTCATACAATACAAGTAACTTGTTAGAACATAGCAGGTCTCTGGCCTTATTAAAGGCTGTCTCTTGAGATTTACCCCAAACCCAGTCGTCACCCTTGCGTAGCAATCAATGCAAAGGTTCCAGCAAAGTGCTCAACCCCGGTAGAAAGTTAACAAAATAATTGAGGAGTCCCAGGAACAAAAGCAGCTCCATCACATTCTATGGTCTGGGTGCATTCTTGATGGCCTCCGTCTTGGAGTCCGTGGGTCTGATGCCATCCGCCGCAATCTTTCTCCCCAGAATTTCGACCTCTGGTGGCAGGAAAACACACTTGGAGCGTTTCAGCCTGAGTCCCACTCTGTCCAGTCACTTTAGAACTTCTTCAGGTTGTACAAGTGTTCGGTGGTGTTGCGACCGGTGATCAGGATGTCGTCTTGAAACACCATGGTGCGCGGAATCGATTTCAGCAGACTCTCCATGTTCCTCTGGAAGATGGCCGCGGCTAAGCAAATCCCAAAGGGGCATCTGTGGTATATGAACAGTCCTTTGTGAGTGTTGATGCACGTCAATTTTTTTGACAGTTTAGCCAGCTCCTGTGTCATGTAAGCAGAGGTTAGATCCAGCTTGGTGAACGAATTGCCCCCCCCGCTAGAGTTGTGAACAGGTCATCCGCTTTGGATAGTGGGTACTGGTCCTATAACGAGACTCGGTTGATCGTTACCTTGTAGTCCCCGCAGATTCTGACCGTCCCATCGCTTTTCAACACCGGAACAATTGGACTGGCCCACTCGTTAAACTCGACTGGTGATATGATCCCCTCTCATTGAATTCTGTCCAGCTCGATCTCGACTTTCTCTCGCATCATGTATGGAACCGCTCGGGCCTTGTGATGAATGGGCCGTGCATCAGGGATTAGATAGATCTGCACTTTGGCACCTGTGAAGTTGCCGATGCCTGGCTCGAATAACGACGGGAATTTGTTTAGCACTTTGGCGCATGCAGCGTCATCCAACGAAGACAATGCTTTGATGTCGTCCCAGTTCCATCGGATCTTTCCTAGCCAGCTTCCGCTGAACAGTGTTGGGCCATCGCCTGGTACAATCCATAGTGATAAATCATGCACAGCTCCATCGTATGATATCTTCACTGCCGCACTGCCAATGACTGGTATGAGCTTTTTGGTGTAAGTGCACAGCTTGGTGTGGATCGGGCTTAGTTTTGGCCTTTGTGCCTTGTTGCCCCACAGTTTCGCAAAAGTCTTCTGGCTCATAATTGATTGACTCGTCCCCATGTCCAATTCCATGGAAACTGGAATGCCGTTTAATTTGACTTTTAACATTATCGGAGGGCTCGGGTTGAGTTGCTTCTCTTACTACTTCAACATGATCCGCGCCGGATCGGTCATCTTCTGCCGACTCTGCCACGTGGTGAGTCGCAGCACGTCTGCACATTCGCTGGAGGTGCCCCATTGTTCCGCAGCCTTTGCACACATAGTGCTTGACATTGATGGGCTCGATGATTACCCCCGCAGCACCAACATGGTGCTAATGGATTCGTATTCACACCCCACGGTGGACTCTGAGTCATCCTAGGTCTGGCCTCTGCAGGCGTGTAGGCCCTGCCATGTACAGTTCTGCCTGCTGAAGGCATTATTTTATGCACATTACTTGCTGGTGAGTTCCGATGCTGCTGTTTAGTGTTATCGTTCGTGGACATGAAAGCCTGGGCTATCGTGATGGCCTTGCTCAGATCTAGGGATTCGGCAGACAGCAGTTTGCGACCTCGTGGCCAATTCCAAGCACGAAAAAGTCCGACAACATTTCCCCCAAAATCCAGCAAATACGCACGGTCCCACAAGGTGTCTTAGATCGGCGACATAGCTCACCACATCCTGCCCTTCGGAACGGTGGTGCATATAAAAGCGATACCTGGCCATCTAGATGCTCTCCTTCGGCTTGAGGTGTTCCCGAACCAGCGTGCACAACTCTGCATATGTCTTCTCCGTTGGTTTCGTCGGTGCTAGCAGATTTTTGATGAGGCCGTGTATCGTGGACCCGCAAACGGTGAGGAGAATCGCCCTGCGCTTGACCGTGGTCTCTTCCGTATCCAGCTTGCTGGCCACGAAGTACTGGTCAAGACGTTCAATGAAGGCTTCCCAATTATCACCCTCAACAAATCTCTCGAATACCAATGGTAGCCATAACCGCGTGAAAGTTCGTGATCTGTTACTCGTTGCCAATTGTTATGTTCAGAACAACTCCACAAGATTGTATGCTGTAAGCTCAAACTGTTGTGACCTTGTTCTCTTTAATGTAACTCCAGAGTGAGGAAGCAGCATGGTAGACTGCCTTTTATACCTGCTTGCCCAGGGTGTGCAGGTGACCCTTGGGTGCACCCCCTGGTGGCAAGTCTTACACATTGGTAAAGTTTACATACATAACCTGTTCCATCAACTACTGACCTTGCATCTGCGAGCCTCCCCTTCAACATTCTTTTATTTCCATCTTCACTGTTTAGTCACTGAAGCAGCATTTCATTATTGACGTGTGTGTGTCCCCACCTTCCCCCTCACAGCAGCCCTTCTCCCATTTATGCTTTCAGATGAGAGACTGAGTGGCAGCACACCCAGCTCAGTGGGGAGTGATGCAACACGTGGCATTGGTTGTTGCACTGGGGCCTAGCGGACTGCAGCATGGTGACAGGGCTAGGCAACCTCAGGTGCCATCTCTTCAGGGGATGAGTCCTCACCGGAATTCTGCCGAGGAGGACTCCGACGATGCCATTGATGTTCGGCTTACGAGAGAAGGGTAGCGGCCATGCATTTGCAGTTGTTGGGGGCACTGACAAGGGTGCCAGAGAGGCTGTCGGAAGTGGTCAGGAGTGTGGAGGAGTCCACCTCCTGCATAGTCGACTGCTCTGCGCTCACTGTGGAGCCCATCATTGTCACTATGCAGGTGATGGTGGACTCCCAGATTGCCCGTGCGTACCAGCTGTGATGCCGCAACCTGCAGTTGATGTGGCAGCTGCCATTTCAGCACAGGCGCGAGGGAACGAGCATCTAGGTGCTGGATTGGAGAGGATGGCCGTGGCCCTGGAAGCTCAGAATGCTCTTGTGTACTCTGGGCAACAAGCCACGGAGCGTCTTACTGCTGCCATGGGGAGTCAAACTGCTGCCATGTCTGCTGGCTTTGAGACTTTGGCTGCTCTCATGTAGTATCAGCTCCTTGCCACCCGAGATCTCAGTGTTGCGTCTGCAGCTGGGTCCACCACGGGGGACCTTCTGGCATGGCGCCACAGCACCGACCTGACCTCCCTCAGGTTGGTGGTGGTGGTGGTAATGTGCCGCCCCTGGTGAGTGACACAGGCTCCTCGGGCCACGATTCTGATGATGTGCTCTCTCAGGATCACACTATTCCTGGACCCAGACCTGCCACACCGCCAGTGTCTCCACACATGGCCTTGCCCGAGCCAAGCCAGACTTAACCCTCCCAGGAGGGTAGTGACCAGTCTGTCCCCGGCCCTTCCAGGGCCAAAGCTGGTTGAGGACATCCAAGATGGACATCTGCAGCTTCCACACAAGAAAAACAGCAGCCTTCCCAGACCCATGATGCAGCCACAAGGGAGACACTTGGGCGTTGTAGGATAGGCATGAGTAAGAGGTGTTATAAGCAGATGCACAAAAGTGAGAAATGTGTTTTTTGTGTAAGTTTCTTGTACTGTCTTTTGTTGTGTTGTCTTTTTCCACCGACTTGGATCAAGTCATAAATCTTTATTTTTTGCACATATATCTGGGCAGGTGTATCATTTAAGAGTAGGCATTTCTGTGTGAAGGCATTCATTGGGATGGGCATGAAAAATAAGAGCTGAAGGGTCATGAGGGGATGAGATTATGTGAATCGAGCAGCAATGAGACACCTCTGCACCTCCCTTGCAGGGTTGCAATGGTGGTGACGTCTCCTGGCTGGGTGGTGACGGGGATCGGGATCATCCTCCTCCTCCTCCCCCTGCGCCGCCTCCTCCTCATCAGGTGGTACTGCTGGCTCGACCTCCAGTGGCTGGCCTCTCATGAGGGGCAGGTTGTGCAGCATGCAGCAGACCACCACGATTATGGAGACCCGTTGAGGAGAGTACTGCAGCAGACTGGTCCAGGTAACAGAACCTCTGCTTGAGGATCCCAATGCAGTGCTCAATGATGCATCTGGTGCCAGAATGAACATTGTTATAGGCATGCTCGGCTGCAATCCTAGGTTTCCGAAGTGGAGTCAGCAGCCAAGTGGACAGGGGATATCCCTTGTCACCAAGCAGCCATCCACAATTCTAATTTGGCCTGGTGAAGAGGGCGGGCACATTAGTCTGGTGCAGAATAAAGGCATCATGGCTGCCGCCTGGATACTTGGCATCAACTGCCAGGATCCTATGCTGTACATTGAGGGAGTGGAATCCCTTTCAGTTGATAGAATTTGGGATGGTTTAGTGGAGCCCTCAGGCCAACGTGTGTGCAGTCGATGGCACCCTGCACCCTGGCTCCTGTATGGCTCAGAGAGATGGACCGTGTACAGTAGACACCTCAAGTTGCTGGAGAAATACCACCAACGATGTCTCCGCAAGATCCTACAAATCCCTGGGAGGACAGATGCACCAACATTAGCGTCTTTGACCAGGCCAACATCCACATCATTGAAGCACTGACCACACTTGATCAGCTCCGCTGGGCAGGCCACATTGTTCGCATGCCAGATACGAGGCTCCCAAAGCAAGTGCTTTACTCGGAACTCCTTCACCGCAAACGAGCCAAAGGTGGGCAGCGGAAGCATTACAAGAACACCCTCAAAGCCTCCCTGATAAAGTGCAACATCCCCACTGATACCTGAGAGTCCCTGGCCAAAGACCACCCTAAGTGGAGGAAGAGCATCCAGGAAGGCGCTGAGCACCTCGAGTCTCATCGCCGAGAGCATGCAGAAATCAAGCGCAGGCAGCGGAAAGAGCGTGCGGCAAACCTGTTCCACCCACCCTTTCCCTCAACAACTATCTGTCTCACCTGTGACAAAATCTGTGGCTCTCATACTGGACTGTTCAGCCACCTAAGAACTCACATTAAGAGTGAAAGCAAGTCTTCCTAGATTCCGACGGACTGCCTATGATGCACCCTGGGGAACCCTGCAATCCAGACAAATCCGGCCTGCCACTCCACCTGCTTCTCCCTCATCATCGAGAAGGAGATATAGTCCACTCTTCTCCTACACAGAACATTGGTGACCTGCTGGATGGAGTGATGGGCAGAGAATTGGGAGATGTTGGATATGTCTGCAGTGGCAGACTGGAAAGACCCCATAGCATAAATGTTCAGAACTATAGTGACCTTGGTCTCAGCGGGCAGAACGGCCCTGAGCCTTTTGTGAGGCTTAAGATCTTCGTGCAGGACAGTGCAGAAGCTCCCTCAGTATGTCCTTTTAAGAAAGCCTACCAACTTTAGAAATGAGCAATGAATACTGGCCTTGCCAATGAAATCCACATTCTGAGCTTCTCAAACATTACTCATCCCTGAGTTCCAGGAAGGAGAACTCGGGTTGGTCAACCTTTGAAGGTAGGGCCTCCTTCCCCCAGGTTTGCGCTAACCACCTCCCATGGAAGCTGGCTGATTGCCTTCTCTCTGTTCCTCCTCATGTTCCAGAGTCTCTGCAGGCTGCTGCTTGCAAGGCTCCTGGCCCAGTATGTGGTGCATGGGGTCAGCATACCTGACCCTCCACCTCAGGCCTTCTCCATCCTGGCCACCCTCTCTACCTGGAGGTCTGCGACAATCTGTAGGCCCTTCTCGATATTGGACAGCCATGGCTGCTGCCTCCCTTGCTCCCGCTGCCTTTGTGCTCGTTGCTGACGGCGCCATCTTCTCCTGCGTGTCGCCCTGCGTGTCTCAAGGTGGACCAGGCGTTCCCCTGCCAACATTGAGCCCATTCTGTTTGAAGGCTGGACCCTCAGGGTGCATCTATGGAGCAGAGAATGCGACCTACAGGCCTCCACTAATCAAAGAGAGTGAAAAACTCTTCTAAACTCTCAAAAAGTGATGAAAAGTACTCTGCACGTTTTGCAAATAGACACAAACCAACAGGAAAAGTTTTGACCAGAAATACCCGATCGCGGTAATCCTTCGTTCTTCTCCTCCAGCGGTGTCGAGCAGCCCGGCAAAGTGAACCGACCCTAAAAACTGGTGGGGTCTCTGTCCAAAAAAAAGCCTGAGGTTGTTGTATTGAATTTGGGTATTTTGGGCAGGTAGCTGTGGCGCACACCTTGATGACCTCATTACGG
Organism: Pristiophorus japonicus; assembly: GCF_044704955.1. Taxonomy (NCBI): domain Eukaryota; kingdom Metazoa; phylum Chordata; class Chondrichthyes; family Pristiophoridae; genus Pristiophorus; species Pristiophorus japonicus. The sequence continues at coordinate 228,408,739 of NC_091977.1, read as the reverse complement.
CCGCAAGTCCCATACCACAGCGGAAGTCGACACCGCACCAAGAACTCCCGTGCTGAATATGCGTCGCGGGGGCCAATCGACTGGAATGCGGTGGCCACTAAATTTTGCCGAATGGCTGCCGCAAACCCGTGGTAACGGGCCTTCCTGGCACCGTGAATCTTGGCATCGATGTCGCTAATGCACGCGCACACAAATCAGAATTTAGGATTTTACTTTTCCATTTCTACAATGGAGACTTTTCCAGGAGAATAGAGCTTTTCTATGCCATAGTGTGACCTGAAGCAAAACAAAGTCTCTTGTGCTATTTTGTCTACTTCACCATGCAGCTCTGTAGCCCTCTCAGGTACTTGCTAATAGAATGCAAGCTGTCAGCTAGTACTCCACATAGCAGTGAGCTGCCTGCAAGTCTCATCAGATCACGGCTGAGTTGATGGGTAATGGGTTGGGTAGTCATCATGGCATTGTGAATTCCAGATTCGCGGCCAAAGCGATGACTCTGATTTTTGTGTTAATTGTTATAAATTTGAATGAACAATACAAGTCTCAATTCAGGAACATATATCTTATATGATAGATTTATAATGTAAGAAACATACAGCACAGAAGGAGGCCATTCGGCCCGCTCTTTGAAAGAGCTGTCCAATTAGTCCCACTTCCCTGCTCTTTCCCCATCACCCTGGAATTTTATTCCCCTTCAAGTATTTATCCAATTCCCTTTTGAAAGTTACTATAGAATCTGCTTCCACCACCCTTTCAGGCTGTGCATTCCAGATCACAACTCTCTGCTTTAAAAAAAACATTCTTATCTCCCCTCTGGTTCTTTTGCCAATGACCTTAAATCTGTGTCCTCTGGTTACTGACCCTCCTGCCACTGGATACTGTTTCTCCTTATACACTCTATCAAAACTCATCTTAACTTTGAAGACCTCTATTAAATCTCTGCTTTCCTTTCTCTATGCTAAGGCGAACTCTAGCCTCTAGTCAAAATATATCCTCTGATTTGATAGTAATAATTAGTTAGAATATTGTGTCTAATCATCTGTGTAGATTTAGCAATACCTTGTGGATTTTGTATTCAATGTCTCTATTTATAAACCTGGATTCTATGGGCTCAATTTTGCCCAAGCCCGTTTTCTGGTGTATTGCCAGAGTTATGCCCATTTTTCTAGGTCAGATGTGCTGGAAATAATTTGCCAAGTTTCCCTGATCTATAATTCGAATTTGACGCCATGCAGCGTGTCCAGTCGCCTTGGGGGGTGGAGCCTGCTGTCTGCACTGAAAAACGATTTTGTACCTTCTGCGCATGCGCGGAAAAAAAAATAACGTTTCTGATGTCTTTGCAATGGATGCGCATGTGCAGTACAGCTCAGAGTTGGCAATTGGCCATTTTTAAAGAGACAGTTGTGAGGAGGAGGAGGAGGAGGAGGAGGAGGAGGAGGAGGAGGGCTTTGTGAAAGCATTGGAAAAATCACAGCTGCAGCAGTACAAGATGCAACGCAGTGCAAGGACCAAGAATTTCTTACAGGAAGAAGTGGAGGCACTAGTTACTGTGATTGAGAACAGATGACAGGAGCTGGACACCAGCAGAGGTCACAAAAGTTCCACCCAAAAAAATGAAGAAACCCTGGAACCAACTTGCAGAAGATTACTGTGCAATGGTGACCACCACGAGATCTGGAGGCCAGTGTAAAAAGAAATGGCAGGACCTTGGCCAAGTAGTTAGTGTAAGTAATATTTTCATTTATTCACTGGAATTGCAATTGTAAATGTGACCGTCTGTATGTCTCACCCTCTCTCAAAAAGTTCAATTTTCATCTTTGCAGAGGAAGGTGGCACATATTAAAAGGGAAAGAACTCGAACAGGAGGAGGCCCGGCAAATCTGCACCCACTGACACCCTTGGAAGAGAGAGTCGCTGCTTTGATGGGTCCTGCCTGGAGAAAAGCAACCACTACTGCACAAGCTGGCCCACACTCGAGGGAAAGGGTAAGTCCTGCAAATTCCACAGTTTGGCTTTGCTAAATGTTAAGTACTGCACGGGCAGTACATGCAGATGTCTCTGTCAGCTATGCTTCGGTTGATGCAATGTGCTATCTTTCATCGTAGTCCTTCAAATCACTCTGCTGCCTGGCCTGCGCTCATTCTTCTGAACTCCAGTGAATACAAGCCCAGTTGATCCAGTCTTTCTTGATATGCCAGTCCCGCCATCCCGGGAATCACTCTGGTGAACCTTCGCTGCACTCCCTCAATAGCAAGAATGTCCTTCCTCAAGTTAGGAGACCAAAACTGTACACAATACTCCAGATGTGGCCTCACCAAGGCCCTGTACAACTGTAGTAACACCTCCCTGCCCCTGTACTCAAATCCCCTCGCTATGAAGGCCAACATGCCATTTGCTTTCTTAACCACCTGCTGTACCTGCATGCCAACCTTCAATGACTGATGTACCATGACACCCAGGTCTCGGGAGCTTGGATGAAGCTCCCACTGTTGTACTGACTTTGAAGGAGGTGCCGCTCATTGTGGTGACACAGCCCCTTCCGTGACTGGTGGTTTGAGTGCTGGTGGGACATTCTGTGGTTTCCCACCTTCCGAGGTTGCGGGTCCCAGTGCGAGCCACACCCGTGGGGAGGAGGTGAAGGAGAGCTCGACTGCACTCTCCTGAGGTGCAGGATCTAACAGATGTGATTCAGATGATGTCATTGAGTGCGGAGAGCATTGACCTTACCCGATCACTCTTGGACGCCATCAGTGGAGTGAGTGATGAGGTAGCGGGACAGTCGGGAGAAGTAACAGCAATGACACGAGAAATGGGAACGATGTCTGGGACCATCAGTGAAGGAATAGTGGCCATGAGGGAGGGAATGTCAGAGGTAACTGATGTGCTGTCAGTCACCATCAGGGAGGGAATGTTGTAGTTAGTTCAGACAGTTTTGCTCAACATGAGGGAAGGAATGTTGCAGATCATTGAGCCACTGTCAGGGCGCATGAGGGATGGCTATGTTGGAGTTAGCTGCTGTAATAAGGGAACACACCCAGACCCTGCACCCATTGACAGAATCAACTGCCACTCCCATTCCAATCCCCACACCAGCCTCTGAAGACCCCAAAGCTGGACCATCCAACTTGCTGCCTGCCGCAGATGCCACGCCCCCCCCCCCCCACCGGCCCCTCAAGAGGTGACCAATACCCAAGATCTTAGAATAAGCTTGGTACCATGCCCAGAAACACTGTGCCACCACATGCGGGCAGGGGTGGTGTTGTGTCCAAGACCAAGCGCAGCAGTCGGTCTTCGAATAAGGTGGAGAGATGGGTGCATGCAGCAGCCTTTCTTTGCTGTTGTTATTATTGTTACTGTTGTAACTGTTCTCAAATTAAAAGTTTTTTGTAAGTTACGTGAATTTACAAGTTTAAAAGTTTAAGTGATAAAGTTTTGAAGTGGTCTTAAAGTAAAGTTTGATACAAGAACAAATTTATTAAAGTTAAGTACAAAAGAACTGTTTGCTAAACTTTTGAATAAAATATATTTTACATTAAAACTGAATCATTTCCATTATTTGTTCCATTCTTAACACAACTTTAGAACTCAAGAAGAATCATTTCCATTACTTGTTCAATTTTAAAAGAACATTTGAAGTAAACAACAATAATTTCCTTCATTACGGAACAGCTCCAAACAATAAACATGTCCATGTGGAATAGTTGTCACTGAGCCCTCAGGCATGAGTAAAGCGTTCATGGATGAGCTGCTGGCGCAAGGCTCGAGCAATCATTAAAGGGGCACGATGGCCCGCCCTCCTTCGCCGCGTGGTCCTGCCTCCGGCACTTGCATGGCTTCCTCATCCTCGTTGTCCTGCTCCTGCTTGTCATCTGCATCTTCCGCATCATCATCATCAGCCACTCTCACCGCAGGTGGGTCTTCCACTACCAGCTGCTGTTGCCACATGATGGCTAAGTTATGCAGATCACAACAGTGAACTGACCGACAATCTCGGGAGTACAGCAAGTAGCCTCCGGAATGGTCCAGACATCGGAAACGCTGTTTCAAGATGCCAATGGTCCTCTCTATGATGCTGCGCGGCGCAATGTGCAACGTTGTATTCACGGTCAACTTCCGTCCGGGTTACACGTAGGGGCGTCATGAGCCAGGTGGTGAGTGTGTACTTTTGGGATCACTAGCCACTAGATGGCATCACTGTTGGAGGCCATTGGGCTGCATGCACGTGTGTGCAGCCCAAATATAAAAGGCCAGCCATTTTGTATATTAGTCACTTTGGGCCTTAATAAAGCAGAGCCACGGTCATACCTCTTGAAGTTAAACAGTTCTCAGTCTAACCGTTATTGCATACACAACAGTGAGGCCGTACCTTGTGTGTCTCAGTAGCCAGCTCTGCCCTTCTGGCTGCTGCTGTTGAAACATGGCAGATATAACGCTGTTGCAAAGGATGCATGCATCATGGGTACTCCCAGGGTATCTTGCATCGACTGACATGATATGATGCATGTCATCACACACGAGCTGCACATTAATGGAGTGAAAGCCTTTTCTGTTCTTGTACATCTCGGAATCCTCTAAAGGTGCTTGAAAGGCGATATGGGTACAATCAATGCAGCCCTTTACCTTTGGGA